>NW_011494761.1:3283225-3324819 GCF_000754665.1 Bison bison bison
GATGCTGGGAAAGATTGAAGGTGGGAGGAAAAGGGGACGACAGAGGATGAGATAGTTGGATGGCATCACGGACTCAATGGACATGGGTTTGGGTGGACTCCGGGCATTGGTGATGGACAGGGAGGCCTGGCGTGCTGTGGTTCATGGGGTCGCAAAGAGTCAGACAGGACTGAGCGACTGAACTGAACTGATCCCTTCTTTCTTGGATTTCCTTCCCATTTAGGTCACCACAAAGCAATGAGTAGAGTTGCTTGTGCTGAATAGTAGGTTCTCATTAGTCTTCTGTTTTATACATTGTAGGGTGTACATGTTAATCCCCTAATCCTAATTCATCCCACCCCACTTCCCCCTTTGCAATCCATACATTTGTTCTCTGTGTCTGCGTCTCTACTTATGCTTTGCAAATAGGTTCAGCTGTACCATTTTTCTAGATTCTATATATACCTGTTAATATATGGTACTTGTTTCTTTCTTACTTCACTCTGTGCGACAGTCTCTAGGTCCATCCATGTCTCTGCAAATGGCACACATTTGTTCCTCTTTATGCCTGAGTGATATTCCGTTGTGTATATGTACCACATCTTCTTTATTCATTCCTCTGTTGATGGATATTTAGATTGCTTCCATGTCCTGGCTATTGTATATATTGCTGCAGTGAACATTGGGGTGCAAATATCTTTTCAAATTATGGCCTTCTCCAGGTATATGGCCAGGCGGGGGGTTGCTGGATCATACGGTAGTTCTATATTCAGTTTTTTAAGGATCCTTCATATTGTTCTTCATAGTGGCTGTATCAATTTACATTCCCACCAAAGATGTAAGAGGGATCCCTTTTCTTCAGACCCTCTCTAGAGTTTATTGTTTGTAAATTTTTGGATGATGGCCACAATGTAGTTTTGATTTGCATTTTTCTAACAACTGCGGATGTTGAGCATTTTTTCACGTGCCTCTTAGCCATCTGTATGTCTTCCTTGCAGAAATGTATATTTAGGTCTTCTGACTACTTTTTGATTGGATTTCTTTCTTCTTCTTTTTTTTTTTTTTTAGCTGCATGAGCTCTTTGTATATTTTGGAGATGAATCCCTTGTCAATTGCTTTGTTTGCAAATATTTCTCCCATTCCAAGGGTTACCTTTTTACTTTGTTTATGGTTTCCTTTTTTGTGCAGATGCTTTGAAGTTTAATTAGATCCCATTTGTTTATTTTTGTTTTTATTTTCATTGATCTGGAGGTGGGTCAAAAAAGATCTTGCTGTGATTTATGTCAAAGAGTGTTCTGCCTGTGTTTCTCTCTAAGAGTTTTAGAGTGTCTAGCAAAATGGCAAACTACTCCAGTGTTCTTGCCTGGAGAATCCCAGGGACGGGGGAGCCTGGTGGGCTGCCGTCTATGGGGTCGCACAGAGTCAGACATGACTGAAGCGACTTAGCAACAGCAGCAACAGCCTTACATTTGTCTTTAATCCATGTAGAGTTTATTTTTGTGTATGATGTTAGGGAGTGTTCTAATTTCATCCTATTTCTCACCATAGTTCCACAGCCAGATTTTGTAAAGAAAATGGGTCTGTAACCCCTGTGTCCTTTTTTTACCACCTAGTTTTTCCTGAACTCCTTGTTTGTCTTTCCACTAAATAACTAAGTCTTTTTCTCACAAAAATACTAGAAATCTACTCCAATAACTGTTTAAAATTTACTTATTTTTAGTTGGAGGATAATTTCCAGTATCTTTTAACATTAGTTTCTAGCTTAATCTAAAAGACGTGGCCACTCTTCCTGTCCTTTCTAAGACTTGCAGTTTTCATTGACCCTGATGAGACCCGGAGGCTTCAGGGACAGAGCTCTGAAGAGAGCATCTTCCTTTTCATGAGACAAGTTCTGGATTCTAGCTACCGGTGCCAAACACCGGTAAACACCAGGGTCCCGCCTTGCCTTGGTCTCCTCTCCTTCTCTTTCAGAGTTCTCATTCCTCTTCAGATTTTCAACTATCACCTTTTTCAAGTGAGCCCCAAATTTTCTTCCCTAGCCCTTACCCCTTTTCCAGAATTTCAACCTCTCAACTTATCTCACATTGCTGACTATCTTGGTAACACTTTCACATCATCGTGCCCCCTGTTTCCCCTTCCTTATCTCTCCATGTCAATATTTTCCACTCCCTAAGACTTGAAAGCTCACATTTGTCTTTGACTCCTCCTTCTCATATAATTTCTGTATCTAGTCAGTGATAAAAGCCTTCTCTAAAGACCTCTAATGTCTGTCCTGCGTCCCGTGTCCGCCGCCACCACTAAAGTCCAGGGTCTTTCACGTCAGGTCTAGGTTTTGGCAATATGCTTCTAACTGGTTTCCCAATAATGTGCTCCATTCTCCATCCATCTTTCACCCTGCTCTCAGAAGATTCATTTCACCACTTAAAGCATCATTGTCTAGAAGAAAAATTCCAAATACCCAGGTGTGGCAGGAAAGCACTGTGAAATATTCTTTAATGAGAGATCTCCTCACCTGTTTCTCCCTACCCCATTCCACAAGGCAGCCCAGCTTTTCAGCGCTCTTCTTCCTTGGAAGGAAATTTGTATTGACTGATACCTTGCAAAGCACTTTCTTGAAACCTGAGTTCCCTGAAGACTTTGAAGTTAGCCGTTGGAGAGAGAGGGATTCCTGCAGATTCAGAGACAGGCTTAGAGCTCACGGTCATAGAGAACTGAGGGTGTTCCTTATGGTGATGCCCCCCCTGCCCCACCCCGCCACCAAAAACACAACCTCACACACCTTGGCTTTAGGGTCTACCCAGGGGGTGGGACCATATTCAGAGCCTTAGCAGAGATTCCTTCATGCCACTGTGTCTTAGGACAGTAAAGTCGCAAGACATCAGAGGGCTGTCATGGACTCAATAAATGAGAACAGTCAGCATCTTCAGACTGGAGTAGTTAGATCCTGTATTTCTGGGACCCATGTAAGCTCCCAGATTCTGGTGTGATCTTGGAATGCCTGTGTGCATGGGCTTCAGTCATGTCTGACTCTTTGCAACCCTATGGACTGTATCTTGCCAGGTTTTTCTGTCCCTGGGATTCTATGGGGGACAGCAAAATAAGGCCTGGGTTACCCTCCAGTTTGGGGTCAGCTGGTTAGAGATTATCTGCAAGTTGCCTGGAACATCTCATTGGCCATGCTCTGAGCAGTACTCTGCTGAGATCTCCAGAAAAATACATGTTCAGTTACAGAAAACACAGCCTTTTAACTTACCAAGAGCATTCCCCTTTGGATTTCTTCATGCAAAACTCCAACAGCACATCTCAGTTGGGAGGATGTTTCAGTGACACCATAGGTGAGTGCAAAGCCCAAAGATGACCTTGTCCTTTTCTTTACACTTCAGTTCAAAGATGAACTCACCCACTTAGCATCTCTGCGTGTAGCTTGGCAAGTACTATCATCACACATCGACCCTGACTATTTAGCTCATGTGTGTGTGCTTTGAGTAAGTCGGAGATGGTATGTACCTGGAATCGTGTCTTCTATACCTTTCCTAGCTCTGGCTCTCATTACACCTTTGTACTTTAGTGCTCAGTGGAAAACTTTTGAGCCAAAGTGAACGGAACTGAACTCTTGACAATGGCACATGTCGGTGATTCCGTGTAGCTCTGAGGCAGATGAACATCTCGGCGCCCTCTTCCTTGCAGAACTCTGTTCTCTCCACGTCTCCCTAGAAGCACAGAGAATGCTGATAGCCTCAAAGAGTTCAGAAAGCATCAGGAGCAGAAGCCATGCAGCCAACCATGTTTTTTTTTTTTTTTTTTTAAATCCTTAGTGGGCACTACTGATTGTTTGACCCCACATAAAACATAGGTGTTAAGGCAGTTCCCTGCAAGCTTTTTATTTGTGCCAAGTGAAAGCTTTCCAAGAATGTCCATTTAGAATCCAGGAAGTTTTATTAGATATGTACGTGTCACCGTCAGAAAAATTAAATTCCAAAGAAAATCATTTATTATGTAATATGGAAAAAGGATAACTCTAAAGACAAAAGTCAACTGTATTTGAATGAATTATCCATTCATGTCGGGCTCTGTCTCCCTATTCTTCATTAAGAATTTATTGATTTCTTAGAAGGAAAACCTACTATACAGTGACTCCATATCAATATTTAATGCAACAGTGCCTGGAGCACTGGATTTCTTATTGTGAAAGTGGGGAAGGAAATTAAGATTCTGCCCTATTTTCTAATGGTGAGACCTTCAGATACATTACAATTTTGTTGCTCTTTACATCCTAGGAGTGATAATGATCAGGTTCTTTGTGTTTGTTGATATGTTCTTGCTAGTTTCATTCTGTCAGACTTATCTGCAGCATTTAATGTTATTGATCAGTCTGGAAAGTGCTAGGATTCCCCCAAACTGCTACAGTTACATGGTTGGCTCTAATTGTCAAAAACATGGGAGTTATGTGTCTTCTCTATTGGATTTCTAAGATATCCACTGTTTCCCTACATTTTCTAAGGGCGGTCCCCTCATGTACTAATATGCACAGCATAGCAGCAAAATTCCCAACAGATTTTTGCTTTCATTCTTAAATCTACTACCTTCAGGAAAAGCTTAATATATTCCTGACAATTGACAAGCCTCTTGCTATTTCTCTGCTGCCAGCCTATCGTTCAGTATAAGAAAGGTATGGTGATTCTACTGCTGCCTCGATATTGACTCTGATAACATCAAGTTTGTCTAACACAAAAGACAGGACATTTGTAAAACATGAACAGGAAAGAAGCAGACACTACCCAAAATGTATAGAGGTTTACAGTCCTAGCCAGGGCCTTGTATTGTTTGGGTGGTCAAGTGGGGGGCAGTGGGCAGGGAGCAGTGGGATCTTGCCTTTGTTGACGTTGGTTTTCATTCTAGAATGCCTAACAGCATAGAAATGAGAAAGCTTCTTATCAGGCAGTCAGACCTGAAATGTCCTTATTTAGTCCTTGAGTCTGGTTATAAATGATTCTAGAACAACTCCATGAAATAAAAGTTGTCAAGATTATCCCCGGCAAGAGCAGCCCCTTAGAGTGTTCCCTCACAGCATTTTCCCCACTTCTCACCACTGGACTCATTAGCAGATTTGCACAAGTGAGTGAGACTTCTCCATGGACTTGAATGCAGTTGGAACAAATAAAATTAAGTACACAGAAAAGTACCTTGGTGACAAAACCAGTTAGATCATTAAGTGCCTTCAGAGAATCCGTCTCTGAAAAAGCCATTCAGCCCAAATTGTAATAGATATATTAAAGCCAAAGCAGAATTTCTCCTTCTTATAGTTTTCACCCCTGGTATTTCCTGTTGCTTAAAGACCACTGTATTTTGGATCACATACTACTGTTGCCATCCAAATGAATCAGCACCAAGAAACGAGCTCTTCATTTTAAGACAGCTCACCACAAATACACGATACCATCACCCCTCATCTGTGGCCACTCCCTTGCCAGATTTCTGCGGTGGCTGGGTTTGAAGTCAGCCAGCCAGCTGCAGAATGGAGAGCACTCATTAAGTCGTCCCTATGGAAATAGACTTCTAATGATATTCTGTTTATCCAAATACGGTATTGCTTCCAACTGTGTAACAGTTGGATATACATACGTACATACATACATAGTTCAATATATATATATTCCATGTGTGTCTGTGAACATATGTGTAAAATAATTGCTTATATAAATGTAGGTATAATGTGAGTAATCCTTGCATTGTGAGGCTCCTGAGAAGATACTTTGGAGCCTACATTGAGGGCCAAGATATTTTTATCGGGTATAGAAAATATCCATTCATTCTTCTTTCGATAGCATTCTCTTTTTTTACATTTATTTTTCAGTTGGAGTATGATTGCTTTACACTGTTATGTCCGTTTCTGCTGTGCAACAACATGAATCAGTTCTAAATACACATAGCTCCCCCCTCTTACGCCCCCCTCCCACCCCCCACATCCCACTCTGCTCGATTTTCTCAGAGCTGATAACATCTTTGACATTTTCTCAGGTTCTGTAATTTGGGTGAAGCAGAGTCCAGCTCCAGCTTCAAGAGTAGGCGTGTGAGCCAGGCTGGCTCCTCAGGTCTTTCCATCTCTTCGGGTTTGTCTTCGAGATGGGCTCATGCTCCTGTCAGAGACGCTGAGAGGCACTTCCGGGACGTTACAGTAACTGCTGGGGGAAAGCCCCCGGTTCCCGGTAGCCATCTTGATTCCGGGAGTGCGGAGACGAGGAACGGACGGAGCCAGCCCTGCGCATGGCAGAGCCACGGAGAGAGAGAGCCAGTGCTTTCGTGGTATACAAGTTAGGCGAATTGATAAATAATCTCTTTTACTTATTCTAGCTTGAATTGGAATTCTGTCATTTGAAACCTGAGTAGAACTGAATAATACATGGGTTTACTAATCCGGTAGGTCGAGGAAACGCTTTGCACACCGTGTGTGAGTATTTCAGCAAGGAATCTGACAGTGTCTCAGGAGAGCCTTGTGTATAATGTGCAGAAATATGGGGTAGATACGAATGCAGTCAGGTGACTTCATCAATAATTGAAGAGTCATGTCCAAGAATGCTAATTCCATGTCAACCTGAAGGAAATTTTATGGTGGTGTGCCTCAGGGTTCCTCCCTGGCCCTGTCCCTTTTGACATATTTATCAAAGGTTTGGATGAGCACACTGATGGCCTTCCTATCAAATTCCACAGATGACATGATGATTGGAGCAATAGATAGTATGTTGGGTAACAGAAATCAATTTCTAAAAATCTTCATAAGCTAGAGTGACAAAATAAAATTTTAGGAACAAATGTAAAATCTTTGAATTAGATCCAAAAGCTGATTATACAAATAACCGGGTAACACTAGAAGCTAAGTGAACTGTAATTTCAAAATGAATCAGCAGTGTGATGGAGCTGCCTACATAAATAAATAAAGCCATATTACACTGCATAAATAGGTCACAATGGTGATGGAAGCAGATGTCATATTAAACAAATTGTGGTTAGAATTATAGGGCATAGAGATAGAGAGCCAAAGAAACTAAAGTTTCCAAATATTTCTACCTGAAGATCCAATAATCCGCCTCAATGTGCCAAGTCATGTAAGCAGAAAGAATAAAAATTAGCAATGAAAATGTTCACAGCCCTCTTTCTGCATCCATTTGCCATTTGGATAGTCTATTTTCCTCTTCCCAAAGAGAAAGGGTTGTTTTCTCCAGGGAAAAAAATTTAAACTACATAATAAAGTGGGAAAGGAGGACCTCTAAGAGGAAAAGACGGAAGCTAGTGAACACATATCAAGAAAGAGTATGGGGTGTTTAAAGACAGAGGGGCTCCAGAGTATAAGGCATGAGAGAAAAGGGAGAAAATAAAGGAAGGGGACTTATTTTGTATTATAGTCATCACTGAAGTATAAACTCCAAATGTGTCTTTACCATAATTACCCAGCCTTTGGAATAATGAGTCCTGGCCTTATAAGTGTTATCTAAGACTTTTCATATATTTCCTTTTTAGCCAGGCTCTGCCCCATTCCTTTCCCTCACCCCAGAAAGATAAGAGCCTTACAGAAAAACTACACCAAGAAAGTATGCCTGTGGGTTTCACAACCACAATATGATTGGGTCAGGAAGCAGACATGGCTAATTTCTTCAAATGCCACTAATCAATAGAGTACTGTAGGTTTTGGCCAATGCAATCAGACAATCAATTGAAATAAGTGGGATAAAATTGGAAGGGAGAAGACAGAATTGCCCTTGTTTGTAGACTATATAATAATTTACATAAAAATACAAGAGAACTAATAAACTATGAAAAGTAATAAAGGAATTTGAGGTCAACAACTTTGAAAAATAAAATATTAAGCAAAGATAAATAACATTCTCTTATACCAGCAGCAACCAATTAGAAAATACAGTAGAAAATAAAACATCGTTTGTAATAACACAAAAGCTAAAAACTATCTAGGAACTGATCTGATGAACATCTTTATAGAGAAATTTTAAAATTCTATTAAAAGAGGAGCAACGACTTAAATAAATGGAAAGTCACATCATGTAAATGGATTGATATCTGTACAATTCAAAGATATAGATTTCTACAAATTGATCTATAAATTTAATACAATTTCAATAAAAATTCCAGCAGAATATTTTGGAAGAACTAGATAAAGTGCTTCTAAGATTAAATGGAACAATACAAGCCCATAAGCAGCTAAGACTATTTCAAAAAGGAAGCACAAATAAAGAGCTTGACCTAAAAGATATTAAGAAATATTGTGGATATTAATTAAAACTATAATAATTGAAACAATGTGTAACTGGGGAAAGAACAAATAATAAGTAAAAATAAAGTTATGAAACAGACCCTGCTGGAGAACCTTTGGGATCTCAGGGCAGAAAAGGGTGTTTTGAAATAGACCCTCAAAGTAAAATCCCTAAGAAGAGTAAGGATGGAATTTGACTATATCAGAATAATTTAAGGTTTCTATTGAGCAAAGAACACTATGCACAATATTAAAAAGTAACTCACGCACTGGAAGATCTTCACAACGTCTATAACAGGCAAATATTAACTTCCAGAATATATAAGGGATTCTCAAAGATCTTCAAGGAAAAACAGAAGCCCAACAGAAAAATGGGCAAAGGCTATGAATAGTCAATTCACTAAAAACTGAATGATGAAAAACCATTTAAAGAGATAACCAATCTCATTCACATCAGAGAAGTGTCAGTTAAGACAATCAGGAAGCATGGAAGTGGACATGTTAGTTGCTCAGTCATGTCCAACTCTTTGCAACCCCATGGACTGTAGCCAACCAGGCTTCTCTGTCCATGGAATTTTCTAGCAAGAATACTGGAGTGGGTTGCCACTCCCTTCTCCAGGGGACCTTCCTGACACAGGGAGTGAACCCCGGTCTCCTGCATTGCAAGCAGAGTCTTTACCATCTGAGCCACCAGGAAAGCCCATCAGGAAATATACCTTGATACTATTCATATTGGCAAAGTTCAAGGCACTGTTCAGCTGCTAGCAAGAATATGGGGAAATACGAACTCTCTGGCAAACCAAGTTGGAGCAGAATCTGGTGTGATTGTTTTGGGTTGCAGTGTGGTGAGATTTGTGACACTAGGTACGTGTATATGCTGTGATTCAGGGCCTCCACTCCTGGTGCAGTGATGCGTGAGGGGACACAGGAGGAGCAGGGCACCATTATTTCGGGCAGTGGGAGTTGGGGGAAGTGTGTATCCCTCTCTAGCAGAATAGGTAAGTACAGTAGACTGCTTGCCTAAGATGGAATGATACACAGCAGTCAAAACAAATGAATTAGATCCTCATCTAGTAGGACAGCCAGTCTCGCAATGGCATACACATACAATCCAGCCCTTAACAAGGAGTAAATTCTGCAACGTGTGACAGCATGGATGACCCTTGAGGACGTTACACTAAGTGAAATGTCCGTCATAGAAAGACAAGAACTGCAGGGCTCCAATAATATGAGGTATCTCAAGTTTATAGAATCAAGGAGTAGAATGGTGGTTTCCAGGGACTGAAGGAAGAGAGAAGTAGGGAGCTGTTAATCAACAGGCATAAACTTTTAGGTAAGCAGGATGAATACGTCTGGAGATCTGCTGCACAACACACTGCACCTCTAATCAGCAACACTGTATCATACACTGAATGTTAAGAAGGCAGATCTCATGCAAGTGTTCTTACCACATGAAATAAAGTGAAAACGTACTGCTAGGTGAAACAACTGAAATTTATAGCACAATAACAACTGTGTAAATGTCAAACATTTCATGCACACGAAACACCATTTTCCCAGATACACATAAACACACACGTACAGAAGGGAGACTGGAAGAATCCCCATTGCACACACAAGTATAGGGACAAGTGAGGTTGGGAAATGGGATCAGGGTGGAGATGAAGGAGGAGAATGAATTAAAAGGGGCATCATACGGACCAGTGAAACGCTATGAACTGAAGAGGAGAATTCACTCAATTCTGTATAGGCAAAGACTCTGAAAAATGTGAAAATAGAGGCAGGAAAAGTGAAAAAAAAAAAAAAGACTACTCATGGGATGCCATCTCAGGATTTCCTTCTCCCTAAATCATTTAAATGAGGTTTAATTACTTAGATGTCAGGTGATAGGTGCTTTGAAATGATCTGTAGAGGGAGTATCCTTTTGTTCCTAAGGTCCTAAAGTTCAAACTGTTTACAGAGAAAACAAATCATCTTGATTTATAAATTATACATTCTTTCTTCCTTTCATATGTCTATCCATTTAGGTACATCCTAAGGCATAACCATTTATATGGTGCCATAGTATATAAAACATTTTCATGTGAAATACACATGAAATGTATATATTTGATCTTCACAAAAATATGTAAAAGTATTATCAAAGGTGAGTCAGGTTTATTATTTTTGTTATTGCTATTGTTATTGTTGGATTCCCCTTTTATAGATTGTGAAGGCTTACATTTGCCCAAGCTATGTCAGCAAAAAGGACCAGAGCCAGGGACTGAATTCAGGTCACATGTAAAAACTCTGAATTAATTCTGCAGAGCTGAATGCACTCAATACACTATTTTCCCTAATAATGGAAAATTTCTCTGGGAGGCAGAATTGTTACAAAATGAGGAAACTGTTTTTTTACCCCACATCAGGCAATAGCAGTTGCAGGGCCAGGGCTCACACTCCACGTCTGTGTGCTTTAATCAACAAAAGCCCATCACTGCAACAGCAGCAGACCAACAGAAGCAAAGATTTAAATATGTAACTAGCAGCTCTGAGTCCTTCTGGGGGCCCACTGGGCCTTAGAAGCTCTTGAAGTCTCTAAAGCTGAGCTACAGTTTGCAGGGAAATGCTGCAGGCGGTGGAGCCAGACTCACTGCTAGAGTCACCTCCAGGTCCATCTGATAGAGGCCACCCAGCTCTCTGCTCTGAGAGCCAGAAATCGGAGATGAGGTTTTTCCTTTATTGTGACTGACCACATTTATTGGACAAGCAGGAGTTTAGACAGAAAGTGTGTGCTCGTTCCTTTGTATTAATGCTTACCACATCCCTGCCTGGGTCAGTGAAAGCTTCTGAAAAGGTCTTAACTTGTGAAACCATCTTGGAGGATCTGTGATCAGACTCTGGAACTGTGGTTATCAGCCCCAGCTGGGCATTAGAATTGCTTGAGGAACTCCTATAAACACTGATGTCTTTACCTAGTAAACCAGTTAAATCAGAATCCCTGAGAGTAGGACCCACGTATCAGAACTTTGTTTAAAAATCTCCGTAGATGTTGATGTAAATGTTCTAGAATTTGATACTAATGATGGTTTTACAACTTTGTAAATAAATAAGAACCATTGACTTGTACACTTTGAAGGGGTCATTTTTATAGCATGTCAACTACAGCTTAATTTTTAAAAACATTATCCCAAGGGCTTCCCTGATAGCTCAGTTGGTAAAGAATCCACCTTCAATGCAAGAGAACCCGGTTCGATTCTTGGGTCAGGAAGATCTGCTGGAGAAGGGACAGGCTACCCACTCCAGTATTCTTGGACTTGTGGCTCAGTTGGTGAAGAATCTACCTGCAATGCAGGAGACCTGCGTTTGATCCCTGGGTCGGGAAGATCCCCTGGAAAAGGGAACGGCTACCCATTCCAGCACTCTGGCCTGGAGAATTCCATGGACTGTATAGTCCATGGGGTCACAAAGAGTCGGACATGACTGAGCACCTTTCACTTTAACTTTTCATCCCAAGTTACTCTAACGTACAGCCTGGACTCAGCACCACTGTGAGGCCAGACAGTGTTTCTCAGTTCAAGCTGTACATTGGAATCTACTAGGGAGCTTTAAAAAATACCAAAGCCTGGTCACAAACCCCTGGAAAAGGCAATGGCACCCCACTCCAGTACTCTTGCCTGGAAAATTCCATGGATGGAGGAGCCCGGTAGGCTGCGGTCCATGGGATCGCTGAGAGTTGGACACGACTGAGCGACTTCACTTTCACTTTTCACTTTCATGCACTGGAGAAGGAAATGGCAACCCACTCCAGTACTCTTGCCTGTAGAATCCCAGGGATGGAGGAGCCTGGTGGGCTGCCATCTATGGGATCACACAGAGTTGGACATGACTGAAGCGACTTAGCAGCAGCAGCAGCAGCAGTCACAACCCCCATAGATTCTGACATTACTGGTCTGGTTAATAATCTGGGCATCGAGAACTTCAAAACAAAACAAAAACTCCCCAGGTGGTTGTCATGTGCAACCATGGTTGAAACCACTATTCTAGAACAGTGGCCCTCGAGCTGTGCTCCCCAGATGAGCACCAGGGAACTTGTTAGCAGGCTCTTCATTCCCATCCTAGACCTATGGAGTCAAAAACTCCAGAGGTGGGTCCAGCAAACTCTGTTTTAACAAGTCCTCTGGGTAGTGCGCTCCCCAGTTTGAGAACCACCGCTCTAACACTGAGGGAAACTGCGTTCCAACCCAGTCGTCATCCTTCAATACCCCTGATGCCTAAATACTTGTGGAGGGCGTGTTCCAGGGGCAGGGAACTTTGTGGTACCCAGCACCACGCTCGACAACCACTGAGGGTCCAGCTGGAGAGTGAGGCGCCTGGAACCAATTAAGGAGGAGGAGACTCTGTAGGATACTGGGTTATAATGTTTCTCTTACATAGAGGAGTGTGCATTTCAGCTCTCACACCAAACCTTTGAAATCAGCATTACAAAATACTACCTACTTGGTCTCTTATTTCTTTACTTCCTGCATTTTGAAACTCGAATACATTTTGTAACTTCAAATCTTTCTTTAACCTTGGCCTTTTGAGTCAGTGATTCTCTCTCTCTCTCTTTTTTTTTTTTCAGCTTTGATCAATACATGATCCTTAATTCCCCCTTCTGCTGTGAACTTCTGTGGCCATTTGAGAACGTTACTGGGATGGCTTTGACATTTTAGAAAAGACATGGCTTAGAATTTTGCTTTCTGAGAGTTTCTGATGAAAAACCTAGATTGAAATCTGTATTGAAGATACTGAGGGGTTTTTTTTTGGCTACATGGCAGCCCACAGCTGTGAAGTGGTTACTGCATCATTAATTATTGCCTCAATTAAAAGACACTTACTCCTTGGTGGGAAAGTTATGACCAACCTAGATAGCATATTCAAAAGCAGAGACATTACTTTGCCAACAAAGGTCCATCTAGTCAAGGCTATGGTTTTTCCAGTAGTCATGTATGGATGTGAGAGTTGGACTGTGAAGAAAGCTGAGTGCTGAAGAATGGATGCTTTTGAACTGTGGTGTTGAAGAAGACTCTTGAGAGTCCCTTGGACTGCAAGGAGATCCAACCGGTCCATCCTAAAGGAGATCAGTCCTGGGTGTTCATTGGAAGGACTGATGCTAATGCTGAAACTCCAGTACTTTGACCACCTCATGCAAAGAGTTGACTCATTGGAAAAGACTCTGATGCTGGGAGGGATTGGGGGCAGGAGGAGAAGGGGACAACAAAGGATGAAATGGCTGGATGGCATCACCGATTCAATGGACGTGAGTTTGGGTAAACTCCAGAAGTTGGTGATGGGCAGGGAGGCCTGGTATGCTGCGATTTATGGGGTTGCAAAGAGTCAGACAAGACTGAGCGACTGAACTGAACTGAGCTGAAAGGAAGCAGGTTTCCCCTGATGTTCAGCATTTGTGGGGACATCTCTGAACAACAGAGATCTAATATCAGCCAGTGAAGAAATGGCTGGATTATTTGTCCAATGTTGGGGCACTTTGATATAACAAGGTTGCTGATTGTTATTTCCCCAACACTATTTGTACCCAAACCACGTCTACGAACAGAAGGACTCTGAACCTGATGTTTAGCTTAGCTTGTTTGAGAGCACTATAGTATCACACCGGGTCTTCCCTGGTAGCTCAGTCAGTAAAGAATCTGACTACAATGCAGGAGACCCTGGTTCAATCCCTGGGTTGGGAAGATCCCCTGGAGGAGGAAATGGCAACCCACTCCAGTATTCCTGGCTGGAAAATCCCACGGACAGAGGAGCCTGGCGGGCTACAGTCCATGGCATCTCAAGAGTCCGACACAGCTTAGTGACTAAACCACCATAGACACTCACATGCACACACAGAACACACCGACACACACACCTTTCAGGTTCATTAACACAGAGATGACAGTAACATTTTGGGGCCTGAATTTTGACTGCCCTTGCATTTGCAAAGAGAGAGAAGTTGCTAAATCAAGATGTAGTTCCTTGAAATAGTGAATTGGATTTCCAAGGCCTGTGAGCATCAGAATATAGCTTTATGTACCTCTGTCGACCTCTTATTCTCTCCCAACTAAGAGAACTTAAAGTCACTCTCCCAGACATAGGCCCCAGCTCTCGAGCCCTATCCCTGTCCCAGGAGGGCCTTGCATGGTACCCTATCACCATGGTGACGTTTAGACATCTCTCAAGAGGCCCGAGCAGGTGAGGCAAAGCATGGAGCTCATTATCCCTACAGAGTCAGAAAAGAGAATAATGCATAGAAGAGTACCTGGAAATCATGGGAAAAAGTAAAACATAGCTATTTAGGGCCATTTATAGGAATTCTTCAGAGAGTAGATGATTAAGTAAAATCAGAGAAGAATGAGGTTGGAAGTAATTGGAAGTAAGGTCAGTAAATTTGGTAGGAAGGAAATACTCTCCAGGAGAGAATGAAGTCTTAAAACATCAGATGGCCATTTCTATAAATATTTGGGGAGTTACTTAAAGAAAAAAAATCATATGTGAAAAAATTCTCAGTGCGTCTATAGAAACTTTCTGCCTTCAAGACCCTGGGAGGTCTTTTTAAATATGTTCCCCACTGGTTCTCAGGACTCCCCAAGTCTTGAGAATTGATTTCCCCTCATTCTTCATTGGAGTTCATCGTCCAAATATTATTGGTAACATTTTTAAAAAGTTAGAGTCACACATAGTGACTAATCCATTATCTTTTGTTCATAACATCAGTAATCTCCCAAAGTAAATAATTATTTCATTATATGAAATGATCTCTGAATGAAACATGAATATGGCACAGACTAGACGACAGCAAAATATCTGCTCAGGGATGAATGCTTTTTTAAAAAATTGCCTAGTTCTTCATCAACATTAACACCTGAAAATAATCAGAAAATATACCCAATAGTCTATATTTGGCTCCATTCTTCTTCTAGTATGTAAATGACTTCCTCTGTAATAAAAAAAGTCACATTGAAAACCATTCTTTCAATTATAACCAATCTAAACATGATACGTATTAGAGTTAAAGTGAAATTACATATGTGTTCATATTCATGCTAACCTAAATAAGAGCTTAATAAAGAAATTATTAGCATATCTGTAGAGCCTCAGCAGAAACACCAACAAGCTATTTTTAAGAGAGCTAATGAAATATTTTTCTCTATAAAATTCTAAAAATCATAAAGAATTAGATAAAAATATGAAATGGAGGTCTTTTATAGTATACTCTCAAGTAGTATGAGAAAAGGAGAATTTTTCTTTATTTCTGCCATGAAAAGAAGCCTTGCCTCAAGGCTCAAAAAATAAGAGCCCTAAGTGGTGTCAATGATTCTAAAAGCAATTGAGTAAAGTCGTCTCTAGTCTTCACAGTTCCCTGTGGAAGGAAATTCTAAATACGTGTGAGAAAATGGGCATAAGTCTTATGAACCTACTTTTTTAAAAATTAGCAGCCTTTACCTTTTAGAGCAACTTTGTGTTCACAGCAAACTTGAGCATCAGATAGGGTTCCAACTGGGCCCTTGCTCCTGTGAATCACAACCTCCCCAGATATGGTCAACATTCTGTCCCAGAGTGGAACGTTTGTTACAACTGGTAAGGCTACATTGACACGTCATTATCACCCGAGGCCCATAACTTACACTAGGATTCATTCTTGGAGTTGTATGTTTTATGGGTTTGGACAAACGTATAAGGACAAGCGTTCATTATGGTACCACGCAGAGACGTTTCACTGTCCTAAAAATGGCTCTACGCTTGCCCTATTCATTCCTGCTTCCTTCCTAACCTCTATAACCACCGATCTTTCGGTCTCTTTACTTCCAGGAAAGTTTTGCCTTTTCCAGAATGTCAGTCGTATAATTGGCGTCATACAGTCCGTAACCTTTTCAGATTGGTTTCCTTTGCACAGTAATAGACTTTTACGCTTCCTCCATGTCTTTTTACAGCGTGATAGCCCATTTCATTTAGTGCAGAATGATAGTTGGTCATCTGGGTGGACCAGTGTTTGTTTATCCATTCACCTCCTGAAGGGCATCATGGATGCTTCTAGGTTTTGATAATTTTAAATAAAGCTGCTGCAAATGTCCATGTGCAGGTTTTTGTGTGAATATAAGGTTTCAGTTCATTTGGGTAAACGCTACTACTGCTAAGTCGCTTCAGTCGTGTCCGACTCTGTGTGACCGCATAGACCGCAGCCCACCAGGCTCCCCCGTCCCTGGGATTCTCCAGGCAAGAACACTGGAGTGGGTTGCCATTTCCTTCTCCATGGGTAAACGCTAAGGAGACCAATTGCCTTCCTTAGCAAAGGAGATATTATGGTGAAATAAGTTTAGTTTTCTAAGAAACCCCCAAATTGTCTTCCAAAGTGCCTGAACCATTCTGCATTCCCACCAGCAATGGATAAGAGTTCCTATTGCTTCACATCCTTGATGTCGTCTGTGTTCCAGACTCTGGCCATTCTGATGGGTAGGTAGTACTATCTCCTTGTTTTAATTTGAATTGTTCCTGATCTTAGTCAAAAGGCTCTCAGTTTCTCACCATTAAGTATAATGTTAGCTGTAGGGGTTTTTTGTAGATATTCTCTACCAAGTTGAAGAAGGTCCCCTCCGTTCCTAATTTGCCAAAAATTTTGTCATTTGTATGTGTTGGATTTTGACAAATGCTTTTTCTGCATCAATTAATATGATCATGTGACTTTCTTTCTTTAGCCTGTGGATTTGATGGATTACCTCAATTGATTTTCAAATATTGACCAACCTTGCATCCTGGTATAAATCCCACTTCATCATGGTGTATAATTTTTTAAAATACATTATTGGATTTGATTTGCTAATGTTTTGTTGAGGATTTTTGCATCTATATGCATGAAAGATATTGATCTATAGCTTTCTTATAATGTCTTTGGCTGATTTTATCAGGCTAATGCTGGTCTCTCAGAAGAGTTAGGAAGTATTTTTTCTGCTTTTATTTTCTGGAAGAAATTGTAGAGAAGTAGCGTACATTCTTCCTTAAATATCTGGTATAAGTGAAAGTCGCTCAGTTATGTGTGACTCTTAGCGACCACATGGACTGTAGCCTGCTAAGCTCCTCTGTCCACTGGAGTTCTCCAGGCCAGAATGCTAGAGTGGGTAGCCATTCCCTTCTCCAGGGTATCTTCCAGACCCAGCAATTGAACCCAGGTCTCCCACATTGCAGGGGATTCTTTACTGTCTGAGCCACCAGGGAAGCCCAAGAATACTGGAGTGGGTAGCTTAATCCATTCTGCAGTGGATCTTCCTGACCCAGGAATCTAATCAGGGTTTCTTGTATTGCAGGCGGATTCTTTACCAGCTGAGCTACCAGGGAAGCCCAACTATCTGATATAACTCACCAGTAAATTCATCCAGTTTTGATGATTTCTATTTTGGAAGATTAATTATTGATTCAATTTCTTTAATAGATATAGGCCTATTGAGATTGTCTATTTATCCTTGTGTAGGCTTTGGCAGATTGTATATTTCAAACAAGGGGATTGTTTCATGAAGGTTATCAAGTTTGTAGGGTAGAGTTGTTCCTAGGATTTCTTTATCTTCCTTTTAATGTTCATGTGATCCATAATGGTGTTCCCACTTTCACTTCTAACATCATCTGGTATCAGTCGTGTCTTCTCTCTCTCTCTCCCTGTTTTTTTTTTTTTTTTTTTTGATGCATCTGGCTAAAGGTTTGCTAATTTTGTTTATCTTCTCAAAGAACTAGCTTTTGGTTTTAGTGATTTTATCTATTGATTTCCTGTTTTCAATTTCATTATTGCTCTAATTTTTATTATTTATTTTGTTCTGCTTACTCTGGATTACTTTTCTCTTTGTTTTGTAGTCCCCTAAGATTGAAGCTTAGATTATAGGTTATAAATCTTTCTAGTTTTCTAATACCTGCCTTTAACGCTATAGATATTGTTTTAGCACTGCTTTTGCTGCATCCCATAGATACTGATGGGTTGTGTTTTCATTTCATTCAAAATATTTTTTAACTTATCTTGAGGCTTCTTCTTTGAGCTGGATATTATTTAGGTGTATGTTGCTTAATCTCCAAATACTTGGGATTTTCCAGTTAGCCTTTGGTTAATGATTTCTAGTTTGATTCCGTTGTAGTTGAGAGAAGAGAGTTTATGCTTCTGTTCTTTAAATGTGTTCACGTGTGTTCTTTGGCTTCCCTAGTGGCTCAGATGGTAAAGAATCCGCCGGCAATGTGGGAGACCTGGGTTCGATCCCTGGATCGGGAAGATCCCCTGGAGGAGGGCGTGGCACCCCACTCCAGTATTCTTGCCTGGAGAATCCCGTGGACAGAGGAGCCTGGTGCACTACAGCGCACGGGGTCACACAGAGTCGGACACGACTGAGTGACTGAGCACAGCACACAGGTGTGCTTCATGGCCCAGGATGTGCTGTATTCTGGCGGATGTTTCATGTAAGCTTGAGAAGAGTGTGCAACATTAGTAATTGGATGCATTAGTCTACAGCTGTCAACAATGCTGTTGAGTCCAGTTTTATCCTTACTGATTTTCTGCCTGTTGGATCTATTTCTGACAAAAGTGTATCACAGTCTCCAGCTATAATAGCGGATTCATCTGTCTCTCCTTGTGGATCTTTCAGTTTTGCCTCAGGTATTTTAAAGCTTTGTTACTAGGTATATATACATTAGAATTGCTCTGTCTTCTTTGAAGTATTATTTTGCAGTGTCCCTTTTGATCCCCAGTAACTTTTCTTGTTTGATATCGGTTCTATCTGAAATTTGAAACATACTCCCACTTTCTTTTGATCTTTCTCCATTCGTTTAGTTTTGATATGTACATGCCTTTATACTGAAAGCGGATTTTCTGAGAAATGTTTTTTGATCCATCTTGACAGTCTTTTAGTTGGTGTATTTAGACTATTGATGTTCAATTATTGATAAGGTAGATCCATATCTACTATTTTTGTTACTTTCTTTTTGTTGCCTTTGTTCTTTGTTCCTATTATTGTTTTCCAGGCTTTTCTTGCCTTTTGTGGTTTTAATTGAGCACTTTAATTCCATTTCTCTCCATTCTTAGCATATGAGTTATACATTTTAAAAGCTTTATCCAGTGGTTATCCCAGAATTCACAATACATACTTAAAACTAATCCAAATATACTTTCAAATAACACTATACTACTCCATGCATAGTGTGTGTGCTTTATAATAAAAAATGTTCCTAATGTCTCCTTGCCCATTGTCTCCTGTCCCTTGCTTCATTGCTGTCATTCTTTTCATATTTACATAAGTATACAGAGTCATGCTGCTGCTGCTGCCAAGTCGCTTCAGTCATGTCTGACTCTGTGTGACCCCATAAACGGCAGCCCACCAGGCTCCCCCATCCCTGGGATTCTCCAGGCAAGAACACTGGAGTGGGTTGCCATTTCCTTCCCCAATACATGAAAGTGAAAAGTGAAAGTGAAGTCACTCAGTCATGTCCAACTCTTAGCAACCCCATGGACTGCAGCCCACCAGGCTCCTCTGTCCATGGGATTTTCCAGGCAAGAGTACTGGAGTGGGGTGCCATTGCCTTCTCCGATACAGAGTCATATATGTACACAAATATAATTATGGATTACATATGGTTATATATAATTATGTATTATTATGTATATCTAAATACATTATTGTTATTATTATTTTGAATAAACTATTATCTATTAGATGAATTAAGAATGAGAATTTTTTTTTATTTTAGTTTCACTTATTCTTTCTTTCTTTATGTAGATCCAAATTTCTGACCTATATAATTTTTGTTCTTTTAGAAAAAAATTCTAAAACTTTAAAAGAGCTTCTTTTAACATTTCTTATAAGGCAGGTCTACTGGCAAAATTTTTCTTTCACTCTTGTTTGTCAGAGAAAGTCTTTATTTCTTATTCAGTTTGAAAGATAATTTAGCAGGGTATGGAATTCTGTGGTGGTGGATTTTTTTCTCTCAACCTTAAATATTTTACTTAAATATTCTTCTCGCCTTCATGATTTTTGAGAAGTTGGATGTAATTATACTTGCTCCTCTATCAACTAGGCATATTCCTCCTTCTGGCTTCTTTCAAGATTTTTTTCTTCATCTTTAATTTTCTGAAGCTTCAACATGACATGCACAGATGTAGGGTTTTTTAGTATTTATCTTTCTTAGTATTCTCTGAATTTCTTGGATTTGTGGTTTGGTGTCTTAGTCATATCTTCTTTCCCTTTTTCTTTTTCTTCTCCTTCTGATAATCTTATGCATATATTGTACATTTTTTAGTTTTCCTAGAATCCTTGGATATTTTATTCTAATTGAGTTTTTTTTTTCTGTTTGATTTTCAGTGTTAGAAGTTTCTATTGTCATATCATCAAGCTCAGAGATTCTTTCCTCAGCCACATCTAGCCTACTAATGAGCCGATCAAAAGCATTCTTAATTTGTGTTGTAGTATTTTTAATCTCTAGCATTTAAAGAATTCTTTCTTAGAATTTCTCTTTGATCACATTATCTATCTGTTCTTACATGTTGTCTACTCTTTCCATTAAATCCCTTAGCATATTAATCATAATTGTAAAAAAAAAAATTCCTGTCTGATAATTCTAACATTCTCACCATATCTGACTCTGGTTCTAACACTTGTTCAGTTTCTTCCAATTGATTTTTTTTGTCTTTTAGTATGCCTTATAATGTTTTTGTTGAATATTGTCCAAGATGTACTGGGAAGCAGAACTGCAGTAATTAAGCCTTTAATAATGTAGTGGCAAGGCAAGGGTGGAGGAAAGCATTTCCTAGTTTTACGATTAGATCTTAGCCTTTGGTGAGCCTGTGTTTCTGGACTGTGTGCTTCACCAATGCACCTCTCTCTCCCTCCCTGCCTCCCTCTCTTCCTTTCTTTGATGAATCTGAATGGGTACAGGGGGCTGCACTTAGCTATGTCACTTCCCCCAGGTAGGCTATGCTCTGATAACAGTGGCTCAGGTAAAATAGTTTCTACTAGGGCAAGGCCATATTAAGAAAAACAGAATGTTCTGCTGTATTTCAAAATGGTTTATTTTCCTCTCCCCTTGACAGAAGCACAAGGAGAGATTTTTCTCTAATAGTCGATATGAAGACCTGGTAGGTACGACCAATGAAAATATTGTACCTTCTATGACTGGGCCCAGACTTGTCCACACTGAGCCTCCAGCAATTCTTCAATTAGGTTTTCTAACCCTGGCACTGGTTCTTCCGAAGTTCCGCCTTCAGCAAGTTGGGAGTCTCTGAACTTGCCTGTCTCCATTTTGGGGGGCAGGGGTTTACCTATGACCTCATTTCTCTGGCAGATCTAGGAAGAGTTGTTAATTTTTCAGTTTTGTTCACCTTTATACTTGATGTTAGGATCAAACGGCATCTTCTAAGCTCCTTACATTAATGAGAAACACAAAGTCCCTGTACCTAATTTTATAGGTAAATCTAGAATTGTCTCTGCTGCTAAGTCGCTTCAGTCGTGTCTGACTCTGTGCGACCCCATAGACGGCAGCCCACCAGGCTCCGCCGTCCCTGGCATTCTCCAGGCAAGAACACTGGAGTGGGTTGCCATTTCCTTCTCCAATGCAGGAAAGTGAAAAGTGAAAGTGAAGTCGCTCAGTCGTGTCCGAGTCTTAGTGACCCCACGGACTGCAGCCTACCAGGCTCCTCTGTCCATGGGATTCTCCAGGCAAGAGTACTGGAGTGGGTTGCCATTGCCTTCTCTAGAATTGTCTCTAGATGATGTTAAAGGAAGCCATGTTCATCTTTAGCAAAGGTCAGTAAGAAAACTTTTGTCAGTCTTTGTAGGTCTAATACGAAATACGTACTTTAAAAGCTGCCAATTTTTTTCAGCCTGTTGAATGTGACAGTTGACAGCCCCAAAGCCTAATTATTTCTTTCATTTGCAAATATATATTTGCTTTTAAAGACAATACTACAACAAGGACATTTTTTAAATTTATCTTTTTTTCTTCCTATGTGATGCTCAATTGAATATATTTCATTAACATGCAAATCATATACATTTCAGTGCATTTTTGCTAAGATGTCATAATTTATGTAAAAATCTTGATCATAGTTTATCACACACAGAAACAAAATGCACAGATCATAACTGCACAAGCTGAATGAATTTTCACAGAGTAAATATATCAATTTTGTGTATCTGTATGCTCAGTTGCTTGGTCATGTCTGTCTTTTTGTGACCCCATGGTCTGTAGCCTACAAGGCTCCTATACATGGAATTTTTCAGACAAGAATTCTGGAGCAGGTTGCTGTTTCCTGCTCCAAGAGATCTTTCTGACCCAGGGATAGAACTTGCACCTCTTACATCTCCTGTGTTGGCATGCGGGTCTTTTACCACTGTGCCAGCTGGGAAGCTCAAATATATCAATTTAACTAGCCCCCAAGTCAGGAAACAAAACATTACCAGAAGCCTAGAAGTCCTCCTATGTCTCTTCCAGTCATTAACCTCTCCACCCTGCAATGGGTCATCTTTCAGTTCAGTTCAGTTCAGTTGCTCAGTCGTGTCCTACTCTTTTCGACCCCATGGACTGCAGCACGCCAGGCTTCCCTGTCCATCACCAAGTCCTAGAGTTTACCCAAACTCATGTTCATTGAGTTGGTGATGCCATCCAACCATCTCACCCTCTGTCATCCCCTTCTCCTCCCACCTTTAATCTTTCCCAGCATCAGGGTCTTTTCTAAGGAGTCAGTTCTTTGCATCAGGTGGCCAAAGTATTGGAGTTTCAGCCTCAGCATCAGTCCTTCCAATGAATATTCAGGACTGATCTCCTTTAGGATGGACTGGTTGGATCTCCTTGCAGTCCAAGGGACCCTCAAGAATCTTCTCCAACATCACAGTTCAAAAGCATCAATTCTTAGGCAGTCAGCTTTCTTTATAGGTCATCTTTGGCTACTTCCATCTCTATGGATATGAGGAATAGCTGCTCACCAAGTCCTGTCAAATATTCCTCCTAATGAGTTAAAAAATGTGTCTGCTTATCTTCATCCCCACAGCCATTAAGTAGTCATATAAAAATTATTGCAACATCTCTTTAGTCATCAACCCTCCAGACTTGCATACTGAAGTTTGTGAAATCTTGAAAAATACTATAAATTTGATTATTTGCCTCACCCTTTGCCTAAACCCTTCAATAGTGCCCCCTTGCAATATGGATACCTTCCAAAGCTCCCACTTATAAGGTATTTCCTGATCTGGTCCCATCTATTTTCACTTCTCCCCGCTTCCCCTTTGTCATCATCCCTCTATTCTAGGAGGCAGAAGGATGTCTTCCTAAGGGATGTTTAAGAGTTTGGGGGATGGGGTAGTATGTATTTTGAAAGCTTGTAACTTTCTGATACATATTTCTTCATTTATCTCTACCCCTCTGTGTAGAAATCACCAATCTAAGTCATAAGTTTCTTGGGGGCAAAAATTGTCATTCATCAGGACACCATGCTTATCACATTACATGGCATAATCAGCAAAATAATGAATAAACATAAATTAATGAATAGATGACTGCTGACTGATTGTATCTGCTCTAGTTGTGAATGACAAACTACCCACTGTCTCAGAAATGTGTTTAAAGCAAGAGCAATTAGGCACTGAATGAGAACCTGAGGTACTCGCCAATGAGTAGAATGAATTACTGTTAGTGCATGGATTTTTGTGATATGTAGTTTGGCTGCTAAGAGTTCTAATTCACTTCCTCTCTGACAATCGTCTATATAAGGTTAAGCACGAGGATGAGCGGAAAACATGGTTTTGAAAACACTTTTTAAACAGTTAAACTCACTGACAGTTGCAAACTCCATGCACAGAGTTCTGTGAGCCCTTCATCCAGTCTCCCCCAAAGGCGACATGTGACACGGCTGTGGCCCAATAGCAACACCAAGACACTGACCTGAGTGTGTTAGTTCAGCAGCTGCAGATTGTGTTCGGTCTCACCGGGTTTTACGTGTACTTATTGCTCTGTGCGTGTGTATAGTTCTTGCAGTTTTGTCCCGTGTATGGATTTCTGTAACTTCTGCCACAATCAAGATATGGTGCAAAGAAACTCCCTTCTGCTGTCCCTTTGTTAGCCACACCCACCGCCCCCCATCCCTCAACAACCCCTAATCTCTTCTCCAAGCCCATGGTTTGTCAGTTCAAGGATGCTGCATAAATAGAATCATAAAGTATATAACTTTTGAGACTGACTTTTTTTATACTCAGCCTAACACCCTTGAGATCCTTCAGAACAATTGCATGCAATACTGTTTTTCAAACCAGAAAATGTGAAAGAGATATAATGAAACTTCTTTTATCTGAAATACATTGACTTGGATCTTTTAAAAGACATTGTGTTTATTGATCTTAGTTAGGGGTTAAAATTGCACCTTAAAATTCAGGTGAGACTATTTTTTATATTGTTGGAGAAATGGTAACAAAAGTCTCAAGTATCATTTGGAAAGAAATATAAACTCAGATTGTGTCATTTTGAAATTACACTCTGCAACTTGATACAAACTTTGCAATATAAAAATTCACAAGGTAAACCCAATTTTCCATTTCTACAGACTACCAGGGGCCAATAAGTGTTTTATTGACTGCTAGGTTTGGTGGGAATATAAGTCTGGTGAGACTGATTTGGGAGCTTATTCAATTTGAAGAACGTTTTCTTGATTTCCCTATTCCTGAGAATTTTTCGTGTCTGCCACAACCTCTTATTATCATCACCTCTCTATGAAATGCTGTTATAGTTCCCACATTCAGATTCATTTTCAATTTTATTCATATTTTTGAGCTACTGACAACTATCAGTCTTGTGACAGATAGCATTTATGATAATATATTAACAAATTGTTTGAAAGAAAAGTGAGTGATTTGTGTCTTGGGTTGAGGAGGTTAAATTTGATTTTATTGTAATAAGATACTTTGAGACAGACTTAGTTTGGCTGCTGTGGGCCTACTGGAGTTATTACACCATGCTGAGCAAAAGCTTTTGTCTACGTCTAGCCGAAAGACTTGCTCATTCTGCAAAAGAAAGATTTCTATCATCATCTAAAGATTTGGCTTCCAGAAGATTTTGAGAGAACCTTTATCCCACTAATCCTCCACTAATGTAATAAAAATAACATGGAAAACTCCTGAAAGTACATCTTATCCATGACAACTACTTGCTTCTGACCTTCTTTTCCTTCTGGACTTACTGCTGCCGTCTTTGACGATGTCCACGCTTAAGGCAGCATGAACTGTTGACTCCTCTGACCCTTGTTTTTCTACTTACCGTCCCATCACACATGTTCCTTCATACAGATGTGCATAATTTGCCAAACAAAAACAACAGCAAAAGAGAAAAAAAGCATTTGAAAATTATTGGTCTTAGCCTTGACTTATTAAAGCTCTTAGAGCTTTCCAGGTGCCTCAGTGGCAAAGAATCCACCTGCCAAGCAGGAGACACAGGTTGGAACCCTGGGTTGGGAAGATCCCCTGGAGAAGGAAATGGTGACCCATTCCAGGTTTCTTGCCTGGGGAATCCCAAGAACTGAGGAGCCTGGCGGGCTACAGTCTTCGGGGTCACAAAGAGTCGGACACAACTTAGTGACTAAGCAGCAGCAACAGCATGATGGCTCTTACACTTTAATAAGAAAAAAGAAGAAATATCAAATCAATCAAAACTTGGGGAAAAAAAGGAAATTAGAATGCCAGCAATCATATGAAGAGATGTTCAATAATATTAGAAACATAGACATTCAGATTTAAAAAGCAATGTTACCTTTTTTTTTTTCTATTTTAATGTTGAGGATTTTATAAAAATGAAAATTTCTGGATTTGGCTCAAGCTCAGTGAACCTGGCACTTTCTGCTGTGTCTGGTATAAGTGTAAATTTAGGTAACATTTCTCAAGGCATTTTGGCAATAAGAATTAGATTCCTTTAACATGTACAAATATTTTATATCATTGTTATGATTTGTATCACTTGTAATATTTTAAAACTGAAACAAACTAAATGACAACAGGATAATGGTACATAAATCATGGACCATCATATTGTGAAATATTATTAATTAAAGGTGATTGTATACTTAGGAAAATGTCCACAGTATTATTTTTTAATAAAAATAGTATTTAATTATAAGCATTCAGAATGTCAGCAAAACAGCTGCAACTTTTTTCTTTTTTTCAATTACAGAATGGTATTCAATTAACAGAAGAAAAATTATTCATATAAGCTTCATCAGAGACAACTGAAGATGAAAAAACTACCGTCCCCATATGTAACTAATGCGTACTGTACACCACCAAGAACGAGCTCTAAAGCTCCATATACACTGCGCCAGGCAAGGTGCTATGGAAAATACGGCAAGGACAGGGCTATCTCAAGACACACTTGGTAGTGTGTTAACTATACAAAAAAAGACACTGTACAGTTTAAAAACAAATCTTAGCACAGCCTTACATTTCAGTTTTTTTCTTTAAAAGGAGTGAGTTGATTATGGGGGGTTAAATGTTTTATAGACAATGAAAAAAAGCAATTGCATGAGCACCAACTTATTCACCATCTTCTTCCTCTTCGTCTTCTTCCTCCCCCTGATCCTCCCCCTGGTCCTCCTCTTCCTCCTCTCCCCAACTTTTTTCAGCCCTGAGGACTTTCCTCCACTCCCCTCCTCCCGCCCCTCCTTTTTTTTTTTTTTTTGCTGTGTCCGGTTTCCCTTTAGCTCCGTAGGCAGCAATATCCTTTTCGACTTTTCCTTCAGGTTTGCAGCCTTTTTCTCATAAGGCTGCTTGTCATCTGTCAGTATCAGCATCAGTTCAGTCGCTCAGTCGTGTCTGACTCCCTGCGACCCCATGAACTGCAGCACGCCAGGCCTCCCTGTCCATCACCAACTCCCGGAGTCTACTCAAAGTCATGTCCGTCGAGTCGGTGATGCCATCCAACCATCTCATCCTCTGCCGTCCCCTTCTCCTCCTGCCTTCAGTCTTTCCCAGCATCAGGGTCTTTTCCAACGAGTCCGCTCTTGGCATCAGGTGGCCAAGGTGTTGGAGCTTCAGCTTCAGCATCAGCCCTTCCATCTGCAGCAGTGTTATTCCACATTTCTCCCCGTTTCTTTGCAACGCCACCAATGGCGTTGCAAAGATGTTCTCCTTTGCTTTTTGGATAATGCTCAGAACAAAAAAAAAAGGCTGAAGGAGGCCTCTTGGGTGCACCAGGATCCTGAACTTCTTTTCCGTTCCCCCTGTAGCAGGGTATACATTTTCTTTTCTCTTGTAACCGGCCTGGGCTGCCTTTGCCACGTCTTCGAATTTTCCCTTCTCTTTAGCAGACGCTGTCTTCCACCTCCAGAGCACTTCTCAGAAGACTCCGGGACGCTGACTGAAGCATCTGGATGCTTCTCTTGTGCTCCTCCCGGCGAGTTTGCACAAAGAATGCATATGATGGCATTTTGCCCCCGGGCTTCTTAGCGCGTGTTTATTTTTGCTCTGCGAGGTACGGAGCTGCCAGGTGCCGGCGGGCCCTTGCTTGCCCCTCCGCTGGAGCTATGGCGCTCAGTGTGCTGCCGCGGCGCCAAAATGTATTATTTCGTTTACACATAATTCAGTCTTGCTTGTACGATAAAGCTTGATTTTATCCCCCTTGATTTTGGCGCCAAAAATGTATTATAATTTCGTATTATATATGTATTATATATTTACAAATAGTCCAGTCTTGTTTGTATGATAAAGCTTGATTTTTATCTTGCTTGTATGATAAAGTTTTATCTTTATATATAAAGATATATCAATATAGATATATATTGAGATATATCAATATATTTACATATATATATGTATGTATAGTAAAAGAGAAGAAAGACAACAAGGATTTTAAACTAAGTCTCAATCAATAGTGATTATCTGTATGCAGAAGGATCCTCGTTGATTTTTCTGTGTTTTCACTGTATTATCCAAATTTTCTAGAATGTACATTATTTAAGAGAAGAGAAAAGCAGAAATGATTTTGAAATGATAACATACACTGCTCTCACATGGATAAATACACAGGGTTGACTGATAACTGGAATATAGCAAAAGGTCAGTGTTCAACTATTCCCACCTCTCTTATTATTTTGTTGCTGTTGGGACAATATTTGTTATTTTCCCCCTCTCATATAGACCTATTGTTTTGAAATGTTTCCTCTCCCGAACAAACTGAAATAAAGATTAATGAATCTGCTTCGTCAATTGTCTTCAAAATGTTGTATTTGCCAATCACAGCTGAGGAAATAGTTGTGAGCACGCCGAGTTAATATAATTTCACAAAAAATCAAACATACTCTGTTGAAGTCACCGGGCAGCTTGTTGCAGGAAAATATTTCCAGGCTGTCCCAAGGTCAGACTGAAATCATGAAGGCCACGTCCTGAGATGAGCATTTTTGTCTGGAGTAACTAAATTGTTTAAAAACCTGGTAACTTCTATTGACTATCTCCCAACATTTTATTCTGCTTTCTAGATAATTTCTTCCACTTTATTTTCTATGAAATTTTTACATTTTATCTCCTCCCCACCCCCCACCCCCCCGACCAAAGAAACCTATTTCTTTTTTTCTGTTTTTTGTTTTATGGTTTTAACTCCTCTGCTTTCTATTTCATGAATGTATGTAAATCCCATTGACTTTCTGGAAAAAATGATAGCTTTGTTTCATTTTTTTTTTTAATCTCTCAGTCATGTCCCACTCTTTGGGACCCCACGGACTATACAGTCCATGGAATTCTCCAGGCCAGAATACTGGAGTGGAGATTCCCTTCTCCAGGGGATCTTCCCAACCCAGGGATCAAACCCAGGTCTCCCATATTGCAGGCAGATTCTTGACCAACTGAGCCACAAGGGAAGCCCAAGGTTCTATTTTAAAGGTTTCTTCACATATGTTGTGATCCTAGCTGACCTTGTTTTTAGCCTTTTAAAAGTGTTCCTTGAGAATAGTGTATATTCAGTAATGTGCATTGATAGTAAATATACGTGATGAATTTTTACACATGTAAGAACTCAAGTAACCAACAGATGGCCAAGATAACATCATAGCATTGCAAATAAGACTCCCAGAGAGGTGATCACTATTGTAACTTCAATGCCATAAATGTATGTGTGGCCTGTACTTAAACCTCATGTAAATTGAATTACGTAGTATATATGTTTTTACACCTGCCTTTCACTAAAATACTGCCTGGCAGATTTATCCATGTTGTTGTACACAGTAGTAGTTTATTCTTTTTTAAAACTTAAAAAAAAAGAATGTTTGCTATTCCACCATGTAAATATACTACACTTTCTTTATCCATTTTCCCACTGATGGATATCCTGATTATTTCCAACTTGAAGCTATTATATATAAAGTTATTGTTAATATTTTTTACATATGTTTTGGTATACATATAAACTCATTTCTCTTGAGTATACATCTAGGACTAGAATTGCTGACTTGTACAATAGTTATATATTTAGACTTAGCAGATACTGCCAAGCAGTTCTCCCAAGTGGTTACATCAATTTCTACTCACATCAACTAGCAATATATGAGTTTAAATTGCTCATAAGTCTCACCCAAATTTAATATAGTCACTCTTCTTAATTTTAGCCATTCTGGAAGTTTACCAGTGATATTCCATTGTCATTTTAAATTATGTATCCTTGATGTCTAGTGATGTTGACTTTTTTTTCTCCTATGCTTATTGGACATTTGGGGCTTCGCTGGTAGCTCAGACAGTAAAGAATCTGCCTGCAATGCAGGAGACCTGGGTTCGATCCCTGGATCAGGAACATCCCCTGGAGAAGGGAATGGCAACCCACTACCCACTCCAGTATTCTTGCCTAAAGAATTTCATGGACAGTAGAGCCTGGTGGGCTACAGTCCGTGGGGTCACAAAGAGTCAGACATGATTGGACATGTGGATGCACTCTTTTGCGTTGCTTATTTTCAAGTATTTCAGTTAATTTTTACAAGTTGGGTTGTCTTGTCTCTTGTTTATTTCAAGGAATGCTTTTCATATTCTCATAAGTATTTTGTCATTTATCTGTAGTACAGATTTATATTGCATTTTCTGTTTGTATCTTTATCTTTCAGTTTCTTAATGTTGCATTTTGTGAACCAAGTTCCTTAATTTTGATGAAATCCAGTGTATCCGTTTGCCCTTTTATGACAGAGCGTTTTGTGCCCCTTGAGAAAGCTCTGCTACTTTAAGGTCCTGAGGATATTTTCCTGTGATTTCTTCTAAAAGCTTTATCATTTTATATTTGGGTCTATGATCCATATTTATAATTTTGTGTATGGGGTAAGGTAGAAGTCAAGGTTCTTTTTTAAAATATGGATATTCAGATGAAATTTTCAAGTCTCCATTGGTCTTCTGCACACACTGGCATTCAGTGAAAAATGAGACACAGAGAAAGCAAGAGAAACGCAACCTATTGGTAAGAGATAAAGCAGTCAGTAGAAACAGATATCAAGAAAGAGGCAGTAAAACCTGATTTTAAGCACTTTGCTTACGTGGGTAACTGATAAACAGGCATCACTGTGTGGGGGTTTGTTGGCTCTCTGGCTTTTTTGTGGGAACCCATAAGGCCAGGTGTTGTGAGTATTTTTTCAAGGACACTCACTTTCTACCACAAAGCCTCCTCCAATCTTCTGATCCACTTGGATGTTTAGCATCTCCTTTCATCTGATGTGACAGAGGGGAGACTGTGGCCTAAGGACGTTCTCGATGGTCTGTCACGCATCATTCAGGCCTCCTGCTCACTCCCTCTCCCACCGAGCTTCTGAGGGGGTCGTGTGGGGCAGTTTGCCCTGCTCGTCCCTGGTATTCCCCTCTCGCAGCTGCGGGAGTGAGATTCTCCGGGTTGACTTACAAGTTTCTGTCACTTAACAGCTCCCTAACTAACCTATCACATCAGAAGCATCACCTGTTACATGGAGATAGCAATACTACTCAACTTTATAGCATTGTTGTGAGAGCTTCCTGAATTAAACTATGCGGAACTTTTATGTTGATACTTAACACATAATAAATGCTCAAAAATCATTAGCTATTGTTAGCTTCCTCCATTCAAATCACTCAGTTACTGCCGTATTTGCTCTCATCTTCAAAAGCAATCTGCATAGCCAAGGAATGTCTCCTTGGCTACTCTCCTTTCTTACATTCTCTGTTCTTTTAAACTTCTTTCTTGTAATTTTCACAAGATTTATGGAGGTGCTTGATGTAAAAGCATGTTCAATCCACATAGTTAAAACTCACCCAACTGACATTCAAAAGTTTAATTTGCTGCACAGACTCTCTTTATAATTTTTCTAGATCATGACTGTATAATCACTGAGCTAGCTGATTCTAGCTCAAAGATTCCTAGCTCTAAGACTCTTTTCAGCTCAAAATTTCATGAACTGATGGCATCAAAAACTGTGCCCACAGAAACAGTAGATTCCATCTCTTTAAAGAAAGCGCAAGTTATTTTTTTCTCGTTTTCCCAGGGTACTCATTTTCCTACCTGATTGGATATTGGTTGGTTGATTGACAGGTGTGAAAAATACTTTAGGGCAGCTCTTTGGAAAGGACATGGAAAGCTATATAAAATCCTTGATCAAATTTAAATACCCTTAAGCAACCTCCATTAACCTTGAACACCCCAAGCTGTTCCCCTAGGCCCTACAACTTACTCAAATCTCAAACCAAATTTAGTGTTGGAATGAGCCCATCTACATAGAAAGTATGAATCCCCTATTGTTTGAATGGATGAAAAAAAATGTTTGAATAAAATGATTTCTATAAATTTACTTATGGCATTAGCACCATATTGCATATCTGTATCCTTTATACTGAATAAGCTATAGTAAGCACTATATTAGAAGATCGTATTATTTTACTCATGTACAATAAATATAATATTCACAAAGTGAAGGAGCACTTAGGTTTACAGTTTGTTGCTCCTCTGTCAGTTGAAAAGCAGTAGGTTATTGAGTTTTCACATTGTTTTATCAGTGAATGACATAAAATGTAAGGATCTTTATTAATTGTTTCCCATAAATACACTGTGACTGTGTCATGAGCTCGTGTGTGTGTGTGTGTGTGTATACTTGTGTGTATGTGTGAAAGAGAGAGAGAGAGTCAGCCTATCCAAAAAGACCCAGACTCAGCTGGGTTTAATCATTTAAATGTAGGTTGTACCCATTTAAAATTAAATTCAGACAGTTTTAAGGTGGATTGGGGACGCACAGAACAGAATCATGGAAAAAGGACATATGTATACGCCGGGGCCTCCCTAGCTGTTAGCTGTTTCAGACTGTGAAGGGATATCCCAAGAGAAGCGAAGGAGGCCCCATCACTTGAATCATTTAAAATTGGACTGGACTGAGCTCGGGAGAATATCCCGTGGGGAGTAATCATGCTTTGACAGAGAAAGACTGAGAGATCTTTCCCAATTCTAATTGCCATGATCCTGTGTAATTCAATTTGAAATGGTCTTGCTATTCTAATTCACAAAGATCCTATTTTTACTAACTCTTTCTTTTTCATAATCCTGCTTCTGATATCACTACTCCTTTAAACAGAAAAAGAAACCCTCAAGCTCGGTTCCTAAGTATTCATTGAATTACACTCCTTATTTCCTTTTTTTTCCTCCCCTCCAGACAGACTATTTTGCAGACGCAGGCAATGCACTCAGGGCAGGGCAGACAGTGATTATCATCACCCCCTGCTTTCATCCATTAGAGCTGGGCGTTAGCAGGTAAGGGTGAGGGGCTGACAAAGAGGTTTTCAAAACTGGTCAGCATAAATGCTTCCAGGAGGCCAATTCAGGATAATCTATTGAAATATGGATCAGAAATATGGCCAGCCAAGGCTGAATACCTCTATCTGTTGCATTTAAGCCAAAGCAATAGAAAGCTTTCATGGGAGAAAAATAACAAAAGCCATAATTACATGTGGAGAATTGTCTGTTCACATCATCTGGGGGTTAATTTTGTGAAATGGTTGCCATTCTGTCTGGGTCCAGCATCTGTCTCAGTCATTTTATTTGTTTTGAGATGCTGCAGGGGTGAGATCCCTGGAGACTCGAGTCCAGGAGGCCTTCTGGTTTCCAGGAGCCAATTTGTGACAAGATCAAAGGGGTCCATGGTCCCAAGAGACCAAGTTACACTTTGGAATTTACAGGTGTACCTCATTTTACGCAGCCCTTCTACACTGGAAACACACTGGAAAGTAACTTTTAGTGAATTGAATTTTATTAACCCACTAATCCTTTTAATTGGTAGTGGCCCCTGATCATTTAATTGATCAAAATTGAAGTGGAGCCATAAAATAAATCTTGTTAAAAGTTAAGAATGCTTTGCTGATGTAACTATCAGTGTTTTATGGCAGGTTTTTTTTTCCCCCATGTAATTTTTATTCGATAATTTGGGAAGTGGAGAAGTAAAACAAACAAAAAAATCATTTTGAAAGCTTGAAGTAAAATTTCCAAACACTTAGAAAACAGTAATTACAATGCCTTAAAATTCAAATACATAGATAATGCTTAAATTATGAGTGATAAAAATTGCCCCACTCTGCTTTATTTGGGGATAGTTCAAGCAAACAGACAAGTATAAAGAGTAAGACAGTAAGCACTCACCACCAGCACTCAGAATTTTAAGATACTAACAGGTTTTCTTTATTGTTCAAAAATAAACATAGGTACATACACTCAAAGAAGGTTTAAACCACTTTCCGGTGTTACTTCCCTCTGTTGCTCTCTGAGATAGCTTCTACCCCAAAGCAGGCATATACCCTGCCCATCCATTGTCTGTGTTTTTACTAAATGTATATTTTACCAATTTTTACTTACTTATTTTTGTAAGTTCTTAAAATGTTCGTAATTGATATCACGTGTCAGTCTTGCTTCTTTCACTCACTATTTTGTTTTGGGTTCTTTCTGTATCAGTCCATGTAGATCAAGGTTTAAATAAATGTAATCAGTATGGGACATGCCATAGCTATTTACTTATTCATTTTTCTATTGATGTGCATTTATGTGGCTTCCAATATTTCACTTTTATAGGCTATGCAGACTGTCTCCTTTTGTATAAATGTTCACGTTTCTTTCAAGTCTATCACAGCAATTGGAGTTTCTGAGTCTGGAAAACGTGCATCTTTATGAACACCACCAGATTGCTCGCCAAGTCTGTATTCTCACCAGTAATTTATATTCTCATTGTAATAATGCGGTCAGATTCATCAACCTTTTTCTTTACATCTTTGACTTGCTGAGCTTGGTTTAAGAATTTCTTCCCTCTCTGCATCATAAAAAGGTATAGTTAGTTGTGTGTTCACATTTGTGTCTTTAATTCATTTGGATTTTTTTTTTTTTTGAAGTATGATGTAAGGTCGGGTTCTAATTATATAGTTTTCCATGGGCAGTGAAGCTACTTACAATGCCTCCTGGTTTCTAAGGTCACCTCTGCTTACACTGAGGTCTTATGTAGGAGTAGGTATTTCCATTAAGTGATAGGTCTGGCTTCTTTTCCATTCGCTGCTATGTTGACCTTCCCCTAACACCACATTATTTTACTCGATACAGTGTACACTGTAGTAATTCATGATATCTAATGAGGCAAGTCTTTCCTTCATATTTCCTTCTTCAAATTTGTCTTGGTTATCCTTGGAACTTTATGCTCTTATATGAATTTTATAGTCAGTTTTTGGAAATCTTTAATATGATAAAGTGGTAATTAAAATGTGTGATACAATCCATTCTACTTATATCAAATCACTAAATCTAATTTATTGCTCATTAGTCAATATTAAAGATCTCCTGCCATGTCTTGACACTTAACTTCTTTGAAAAATTAGCTTATCATGTTCCCTTTCTTCTACAAATAATTACTTTCCCTCACTTTCAGTAATTTTCATGTTATTCCCATTGTCCCAACTCATGGGCTCTTAATATCCATTCCTGCACCAGGTTAACTGATGTAATTCCCTTCCCGTTGTCCTGCTGTGACAGTATTTTGTAAACATAACTCTTTCTCTGACTTGATCCTCCTCTATTTTCCTCTCCAGTAAATTCTAGAAATAGCTTGTAGAGCAACTGTTTTCCTGCTTTAATCATGCCTCTTGTATGCCAAAGGACTTAGACTCTTATTTGCCACCGTCTTGAGTGACCCTCTGAACCCATGGATCCATTTCACAGGTGAACAACTTAAGTCCCAAAGAGGCCTTGTCCTGCCCAGAGTCACTCAGTTAGCTAGCAGAGGAATTGGGACTCTAAAGGTAAAAACGTAATTTAGAGCCCAGGTTCACTGACTCCTGAACCCACTGTCTTTCTGTCATCTGCTCTCCTCCCGCAAACCTTCAGATATTATTCCCTAACTGATATTACACTGCATTAATTTTACTTCATGTAAATCTCCCAAGGGAACTTCCCTATCTTAGTCAAAATGTGCCTCGTTCTTTCCCACTACTTTGGAAACACCAGCTTTCACCTTGAAACCCAGTCTCCCTACTTTTCACTGAGATATCTCACCTTCTTGGAAACAAGTCTCTTTTTCAGACTGTATAACTACAGCTACTACTAAGTGAAAGTGTTAGTCAGTCAGTCGTGCCTGACTCTGCGACCCCATGGACTGTAGCCCACCAGGCTGCTCTGCCCGTGGGATTCTCCAGGCAAGAACACCGGAGTGGGTTGCCATTCCCTTCTCCAGGAGATCTTCCTGACCCAGGGGTCAAACCCGGGTCTCATGCATTGCAAGTGGATTCTTTACCACTGAGTCAGCAGGGAAGCCCTACTACTATGCTGTTGCTATTACCACTCTTAACGGCAGTGATGAAACCATCACTTACTGCACTCTTACCATGAATCTAGCTCTTGAACGACGTGACCTCTCCTTTCTTCACTCCACAGATGCAAGATTGGAAACCCAGAGACATGAAGCAACCTGTCTGGGATTCTACAGTCTGGAGTAGAACCCAAGTCTCTAGGACTCCAAAGCCCACGAGTTTTGCACTTCGTTCTGTTCCCCCCAGCTCTAAGTATTTGCCGCTTTTCAGCACAGCTGTCGTTCAGTAGTTAAGTCACGTCTGACTCTTTCTAACCCTGCGGACTGCAGCAGTCCAGGCTTCCCCGTCCTTCACTATTGCCCGGAGTTTGCTCAAAGTCAACTCATGTCCACTGAGTCAACGATGCCACCCAACCATCTCATCCTCTGTTGTCCCCTTCTCCTCCTGCCCTCAATCTTTCCCAGCATCAGGGTCTTTTCCAGTGAGCTGGCTCTTCGAATCAGGTGGCCAGAGTACTGGCGCTTCAGCATCAGTCCTTCCAATGAATATTCAAGACTGATTTCCTTTAGGATGGACTGGTTGGATCTCCCTGCTGTCCAGGGGACTCTCGGGAGTATTTTCCAGCACTAGCTTTCTCTTACATCCAATTGCACTTACTCTTGGCTGCGCTGAGTATTTTTAATGTGGTCATAAAAGTAGGTTCTATCCTTTCAACCACATGTGTATCCTCTGAATAAAGGACCATTTAAGACTTTAGATTGCTCTTTCCCCTCAGAGCCTCTAGTATGAAGTTCTGCTCTGAGTCTTCCCATGACAGATGACATCTAATTAGCCTGGAGAATCTCTGACAACCATCCAAGAAGCTTCTGTGTTGAAAAACGTCCCACTGTTGCAGAGATTAGAACTGGGACCAATAGTCTTTATGACAGGGTGAATAGAATGCCACTGAGAAAACAAATTTACTATATTTCAGCACAACAGCTTGTTTGCTGTTGCATAGATCAAGTCCAACAAAAAGCTCTTTGATTCATCATAACTGCTTTTCCAGTGAGTACTGTATGTCGTTAACCAGAAATAAATTTGGCCTGTCACGGAGAATGTATTATAAACAATTGTGAGTGAATTTTACTTCAAAAGTTATTTCATGAAGGAAAAACGTAAAGGCATGTGAAATCACTGACAAGAAGAGAATGCATAAATATAATGCAATTTGAGGTCCACTGTTCACAGCACTTAGACAGTACTTGCCAGGAGTTTGGATGAGAGTGGTCATTGGCCACGCTCAAACAAGGCAGGAAGTCCTTTCTCTCCCCTACTTCATCATGAGCAATTATCTTCCAGCAGTAAATAAGCAAGTAGCAGAACGATACTCAAAAGTCCTATTTAAAAGACATTTACAGAATTTTAACTGTCTCGGGGCTTTTATTATAAAATTTACAAAACAGATTTTCAAATTTAGTAAACCTTGTCTTTATAGCAGTTTAAAGTTTACAAGGACAGTTCGCAGAAAATACAGAGTTCCCTCACGCCCCCTCTGCCCACATCCCTCCACTCCATCCTATTATTAACATCTTGCATTAGTGTGGTGTATACGATACAACCAATGACTCAATATTGATACACTATTGTTAACTAAACCATCCTTTACGTTGGTGCTCATTCTGTGTGCTGTACCTTCCACAGCTTTTGACAGATGCAGAGTGATACGTACCCACCAGTACATTATCATCCCTATTTTAAGGTAACAAACCATGAAAAGACTAGGGGGTGCCGTTTTGAAACATCTAACATGAAACAAATTACATGAACTAAAACTCAACCAAAAACTTAGTGAACTTATTCTTTACAGTTCCTCCCAGACAGAAAAGCAACAGAGTAAAAATTAAGTAGTCTTGTCTTTGAAAATTGTTAGTTATTTTGATAAACAGTGCTGTCAAAAACAGCAAATGCAAACCGCACATTCTCTAGCTCATTCTCTTTCATGTACTGCGCTCATGGTTTGGTGTGAATACTTCATGCTTAAAGTATGTCTTCCCTTGAGGCTCACAGAGCCATTTAATTTCTGTTCTGGCATTTGGCCTGTTGTGTTTATGAGGTTCTATTGAGAAATGGAATTGATGATTTCTTCCATAACCACAAAGAAAAAAAATCGAGATTTACTGATTTCAAACCACTATTATAACCTTTCATGTTTTTCTGGAAAAATGTTTTCTCTCCAAAATGGGGGGGGAAAAAAAAGAAAGAAAGGATTTCCTATTAAATGTCTAACTGGTTGGTATCATCCCGTTCTTCAAGATGTTGAAAATTCGCCTCACACTTGGCCAGATGAAGGCTGGAGGTCCCCACAAGTAGTCTGGGATCTACCAGATGTTGCTGCCTGGCCTGACAGGTCTCTGTTGGTTCCTGCTTGTCGCGGCATCGTTGTCAAGAAGAGTGGATTTCACATCCAGGGTTGACCCCTCTTGCCCCCGCCCCCAGCAACTTCCTTGTCAGTGCGCATTCACTGCTCTTGCCTCAAAGACCTCTCTCCCCAAGCCCCACTGAAGTGCCCGGAGGACTTAGATGAAATCAGTGGTGATGCTTTTCCCCTTTGTGTGAAATGCCATTTTAAGATTTTCATAGAATCAGAATCCAAGTTGTGATGTACATTTCCTCTTGAGCAATGGTTCTTAATCGGGGGCAAATTTGGTGGTGTCTGGAAATACTTTTTTGTTTTTACGAGCTGGGGCGGGTACTGCTGGCATCTAGCGGGTAGAGGTCACGGGTGCTGCAAAACAGACCACAGTGCACAGGACAACCCCCTACACACACTTACGCACACACACACACTCACACACGCATCAAAAGATAATGGGACTCAAAACGTCAGCTGCACACACTGAGGTTGAGAAACCCCCCTCTAGCATTTCACTCAGTTGAACCATTTTTGCCATCCCACGTTGAAATACTTTGCATTTCAACGTATTACATTTGTTGAAGTGTTAAAGCATGGCATCCTGATTTCTTTGAAAGAAAAAATAATGTCCAGTAACAGAGGAAAATAATATGCTTTCCTCTCACCTTGCTCAAAAATAAAGCTACAGTATTTGCAAAGTAGATAACCTTAGTCGTCACTCAAAATGTAAACTCCATAAGGGATAAGAGATTAACTGATGTCCCTGCTAACTTTCAGAGTGTTTTTATTTTTCCCTCTAACTGCCTCCTCAGAATCTTCGCTGACAAAGATATTTTAAAATGCAAGACAATTAGAGGGTTTTTGTTTATGAAAAATGAAGTGTTCAGGCACAAAAGCATGCACAGTGGACCTCTTAAAGAATGCTTAAAATCTCCTTTCGGTAAAAGATTTTCTTAAGTGGCTATCTGTCACTTACTAGGAATTTCTGTTGTTGCTACTGACACTTTTAAGCATAAACAGCAGCATCTGTAGATTTCCAGGGTATCCTTTAGCATTTCACACCCCTTGACCCTGGGTTGTCTCAGAGGATTTTTCAATCTGGAAATCGTGTTTAAAATTATGTAAAAATTTGTCTGAGAATACACTAGAAAAGCCATTGCCAACTGGCAGCCAGAAAACCAGATCTTACTCACACCGAGTTTTAAGGATGAAATTTAAATGTTTTAAAATCAGGCATTAATATTTATCCCCCCTCAAAATAATAGATTTTTCATAAGAATCCAGGTGTCTCTTTTTCTGGAAAGCTGGAAAGGTCTAGCATTTGGAGGCGGCATCCCTTCCTGGCAGCACTGCACCGACAAAGAACAGCAGTTAGACCCTTTGTCCAGGGCAGGCACCCGCCAGATGCTCTGGTTCCCACCCAGCCGGCTTCATCCAGGCAGCCTGCCTTCTGCCCCCAGGGGTCATCTGATCTGCCACCCGCCCTTATGGGACAACTCAGTTCTGTAACTGTCAGTGTTGGTAGTTGGCTTATGAACCAAAAGCTGATTCATCGACTCATTTAGCAACTCACATGCAAAGTGAGATGGAGAGTTGAGACATCGTAGGAGGGTGGTAGGGAAGATGATGAGACTTCCCTGTAACTCAGACGGCAAAGAATCTGCCTGCAAGGCAGGAGACCAGAGTTCGATCCCTGGGTCAGGAAGATCCTCTGGAGAAGGCAATGGCGACCCACTCCAGTACTCTTGCCTGGAGAATCCCATGGACAGAGGAGCCTGGTGGGCTACAGTCCATGGGGTCGCAAAGAGTCGAACACAACTGAGCGGCTAACACAGTCCACACAGGGAATGTGATGAGGAGAGCAGAGAGCCTGGGATGGGACTGGATGGTGGGGAGGGGCGTGAGGAGAATCACAATTCAACACCGAAACAGTTCAGGGGCTCCGTCTGCTTTGTAGCGTCTGTGGAGAAATCTCAGTTTTGGAGAGAAGGCAGTGAACACGACCATGTTGTTTGTGACCATGTCAGGCTCTCTGCCGCTGACGTGGCCTCTGTGTCATCTCTGAGATAGCGCCTAGTCCTGGCCTGGGTTTTTGGAGAAGCATCAGAATGAGAAGCCAAACCCAGGAAGGGCTCCCACAAGGTGAGTACCAGCCAAAGATGAGCGGGGTGGAGGGGATTATAATGTCCTGGAATCAGGGGGCCAAAGGTGGAGGAAAAAGCAACCTGCGTACCAGAGCAGAAGGAGCCTCAGATACAAAAATTAGGATAATAAGTTCAGGGCCTCCCCAGGAGAGAGGCCAGAGTGTCAGATCTGGGAATCAGGACCCTGAGTTCAGGGTGTCCCCAGGAGAGAGGCCAGAGCGTCAGATGCGGCAATCAGGACCCTGAGTTCAGGGCCTCCCCAGGAGAGAGGTTAGATGAGAAAGACGCAGAGGCCAGTGCTTTCCTCTGTGGGAAGTCCATGGTGTGGGCGAATCTGGAAAACCCCCACTCCTCTTCCTTCTATCTGCAGGAGCCCGGGGTCCACACTTGGGTGACGGCCCCTCGTCGGCTTCAGGAAGTCCTGGTGGGCGCCGTGCTCCACAGACCTTTCTTTCGAGAGATCCGAGGTCCGCGGGAAAGCCAGGCCCGTCCGGCTGACACAGGGCTTCAGGCTACTTGCCTCTCTGTTGGCGCTGGAACGGGAACCAGCGGAATCCCGTCTCTCACCTGCAGCGCCCTCCTGAACTCTCCCCAAGAGGAGGTGAGGCGGAAGCTCCCAGGGGTGTGGGGTGGGTAAGGAGTGAGAGGGTGGGCTGTCCGGGCTGTGCAAGCCTTATCTGATGAAAAAGAAGGAAGAAAGGGCTGGAAAGAAAGACGTCTGAGGAAGGAAGAGAGTGAAGGAATATTAAAACTGCTGCTGGAAAGAATCCCAGGAAAATACTACGCTAGGCGAGGCTGGGTTTCCCCTGTTTGATATGTGTGGAGGGACCATATAATTTACCATCCAAACCTGGAGCTCTTTTAAGAGAGAAAGAGGAGCTGTTAGTAATTTTCCCAAGATGCCAGCCTGACCCAGGACGGGCCAGCCAGCCAAGGCATCGGGTCTCGATCGTCAGGAACCGCCCCTCAGAGGCACACTGGGGCTCCTGAGCCAGCCGTCGGGGCCTGCAGGCTCGCCCGGGACTTCTGGGATGGGGGGAGCAAGG
>NW_011494761.1:3324919-3325770 GCF_000754665.1 Bison bison bison
CGTAGCAAGCGAAGACTCGGGCTTGAGCTGGGCGAGGAGCAAAGGCAGAGGGATTCCCAGCTCTTAACCTGGTGTCCGAATGACCCAGGAATTTAAAAAAAATTACAGAGGCCCAGGAATTCAGTTTTGATTATCCTGGACTGGGCCCAAACACGATTCTGGTTGATTCTGTTGTGCCACTTGCCCAGAACTCTGTGGTTTGTCCCGGGTTTCCAGACAACCCACCCTGTCCGCCCTCCCCGGGGACTGCGCCGTGCTGACCCTGAGACAGGGGGATGACCCTGCAGCTAGGGAGTCTGTGGCAGGAGGGGGCGGCTGTGGTCAAGGGACCCGTGTTTTCAAACTGAGAAGGTGTATTTATTGTCACGGGCAACTGACTATTAAGACAACCAAACCAGACAAACAGGAAACCAGTAAACCAGGCCTGTCCTAGCTCTTGGGCTCATGCACAGAAAAGATGAGCAGTCGTGCCTGGGGCAGTACATACCTTCCTCCAGCTGCACAGCCAGGTTTATTCAGTCGGTTGCCATACCTTTTCTGTTTAAGCCGTATCTCTGGAGCGTCTGCTGGTGAGGGTGCTAGAGACGGCCACAGTGGTTGCTGTGTGTGCATAGGGGCTCGGGACAGCCTCCGCTTCCCGGATGGAGCTCCTGAAATGTGACCAGGAACCCAGAGAGAGCCGGGCGACTCTTTGCGACCCCGTGGACCACACAGTCCATGGGATTCTCCAGGCCAGGATACTGGTGTGGGCAGCCTTTCCCTTCTCCAGGGGACCTTCCCAACCCAGGGATCGACCCAGGTCTCCTGCATTGCAGGCAGATTCTTTACCAGCTGAGCCACCAGGGGAGCTC
>NW_011494761.1:3325870-3337264 GCF_000754665.1 Bison bison bison
TAAACTGAGGTATAACAAAAAATTTTAAGAGGTTGAGCAAAAAGCCATCTGCAATAGGGCAGCACCAAACCGGAAACGGTAGGCCCACAGGAGCTCAGGAAAGACCCAGGCAAAGAAAGCCAAGAAAGGAAATTATCTGACCGGCCGTGGTTTAAAGCCGAGTTGGCTGTTTGTGGTCTGTGTCTTTAGCATTCTGATTCCTAAGTTGGAGGGATTTTTGGGCTTAGATTTAGGTTTGCCTACTGGCTGCCAAAGCATTAGAGCCCCATCCAGTCTAACGGCCTCCTTGTTTAATTAACTTAACCCAGCTGCTCTCACCAGTGTGAATAGTTGCAAAGCCAGTAGAAACACCAGTCAGATAGGCAGGAATTAATGAACGCATTTTAAATCCTCATTGCCGCCTCTCAGAAAATCACTAAGGGATCTCATAACTTTCAGCAAGCCTTCCTGGGGTCTTCTCGCCTCTGCTCATCCTGCCTTCATTTCTGTTCTCTCAGAACCTCGTCCCTTATCAATAGCTCAGCATTTCAATTTCATCTCAAGTCTCAGTATCTTTTACAGCTCGCCATGGTAACTGTTTCCTTTCTCTCTCTCTCTCCCCTCACTCCCCCAAACTCCGCTTCCCAACTCTGGCTCCTGGAAGCCTTTCCTTTTCTCTCCTCCTCCTTCCGGGCGGGATCGGTTTCTGGGGCCCGGGCTCTGTTTCCTTTAACATGTAAATCTTGCGGCTCAGCTCAATTCTAATCAGCACGACAAAAGGCCTGGCGGAGCCAGAGCTGGGCTCCTTCCTCTGAGAGCCTGGGGTGGGGATGGCCAGGGGCTGGTGAAGCTATGATTACTCCAGAATGAAGGTCTTTGCTCTGCATATTTGTATTGAAATGGGTTTGTATACGCATGATTACAAGCATGACTGCATAGGTGGTCCGAAATACTGTGGAAGGATCCAGGAATGATTTTGTGTGAGAATGTTATGTATGATCCAACCAGCCCTAAAGGAGATCGGTCCTGAATGTTCATTGGAAGGACTGAGGCTGAAGCTAAAACTCCCAAACTTTGGCCATCTGATGGGAAGAACTGACTCATTTGAGAAGACCTTGACAGTGGGAAAGATTGAAGGTGGGAGGAGAAGGGGACAACAGAGGATGAGACGGATGGTATCACCGACTCAATGGGCATGAGTTTGAGTAAACTCTGGGAGTTGGTGATGGACAGGGAGGCCTGGCGTGCTGCAGTCCATGGGGTCGCAAAGAATCGGACACGACTGAGTGACTGAACTGAACTGAACTGATATGCATAATATAGAAATATATGCCAGATGAGTGCTTCTAAATTAATTTCCGTTACTGAGCAACTATGCAATGTACTAGCCAGTGACATTTTTGACAAAGGAACTAAAACGGCCTTTCAATGTCCCGTTGCCGTTCATTCTCACAAGGACAAAACAGAAATCAGGTTAATAAGGGTCAGATTTGGAGAGCCGTGTCCACACTCTTTGAAAGAAAATTAGAACATAGTATCTTTAAGGTCAACAATGTGAAAGACAAAATGTAAAAGCTTGCAAAATTTTTTCTTGTTCTTAATTCTCATTAGACTGAGCACTCCAGGACGGAACGGATGGCTTCGTCCATCACTAGCTGTAGCACCTAGCATGGTGCCTGAAGTAGGGGACGTGATCATGAAGCAGACACTGCTGAGGCGGGAGCTGGGGCGCCCCAGTCTGGAGGGCTGGTTTCCCCGCAGTGAAGACAGGGACCCAGAGAGGAAGTCACCCTGCCCAGATAACAGATAGAGATCGCATCGTTCTCCTTCTTGAAGTGAGAGACCTTCCCTACTAGACTCATGCAGAAAGGCTCTGTCTCAGAGGTCAGAAGGGAGGGGGTGTCACCTCACAGTAAGAGATGCCAGCTCCCCCTGAGGCCCCCTTCGCTAGAATCCATCTTGTGGGAGAGATGCTGTGCACACGCCTGGACTCTGAGATCCAGCAAACGTGAGCTCAGGGCCAGGAGAAGCAAGACGCCCAGCGGAAGGAAACCTGGAGGAAGCGCCCCATTCAAGTGTCAGACTGCCAGAAGGGCAGGGCTCTCAGCGAGCCTCTCCGTGGGTCTACCCACACATACTCTTCCTCCCTGCTTCACACTTCCCTTGTTTCACTGCTTCCTGTCTTTGCGGGAGTTCATTTCCTCACAGCCGGGTGCACCAGGGCCTTGCCACTGGCCACTGGTCCCTGCGGCTCGAGTGGCTAGGATGCAGCACTCCCATGCCTCAGCCTGACTTTCATCTCTGCCGCGAACCGAAACCTTGCTTCCAGGCCCCGCAGGCCGAGGCCACTTGAGATCAGTACACACTGGCATTTGCTAAGTGGCTGGCAGGGTGCTGTAAGCACAGCATCTCAGGCTCCCAGATTTTTTTTTGTCATTGGTGTTATGTGGAGGAAGGGTTGTTCCATTCTCTGATCTTTTAAGGCTTATATCTTTTAGTTCTTGAAGATCCTTTTTATTTCCTTCCTTCTTTCCTTCCCCCTTACCTCCCTTCCTCTCCTCCACTCTTTTCCTCCTTTCTTTCTGTATTTAAATATTTAGATAAGTGCTGCCCAATGGAAACATAATTGTAGCCACAAATGTGAGCAACGAAATTTAAAGTTTCCCCATAGCCATATATCTAAAAAAGTAAAAAGAAACATAAAATTCATTTTAAGAATTTAATATTTTATACAGTATAAATTATAAATATAAATATTTATAAATATAAATGCAGTTATAAAATATTATCATTTCAACATGTGAGCAAAATGAAAAAAATTGTAATGAGATATTTTGCAGTCTTTTTCTTTATCCTAAGTTTTCAAAATCTGGAGCATATTTCATGTATTCAGTATATCTCAATTTAAAATTGTCACATTTCAAGCGCTCAAGAGTCAGGTGTGGCTATTGGCTATTGCATGGACAACACAGTTGTAGACCATCTGAGTTAGAGTTCAAAATTGCTAACCACTTTCTGAATAATCCATCCTTTCTTTACTTATTAAGACATCCAAAAGGACTCATTTAGTTATATACTGATATTTTGTAAGTATGCCTGGCACTCAATACACATTGGTAGAATGAGTGAATGATGGAATGACATTGTGATTTATTTCCGATGGATAAGATGTTAAAGAACTTGAAGGAGGGGGAGGATTTAACGTGAATAATACCTGCAGTATTGAACATGTGTTGAATCCCTGTCGGGAGACCAGATACTTGATAAACATTATCTCCTGTACTGCTCACAGCATATTTTATGAGATTGACATGATTACACTCACTTGTACAAAGCAACTGAAGCTTAGCAACATTTAGTAAGTTGCTCAAGGTTAGCATCATAGTAAATTGTTGAACAGGATTTGAAGCTATGTTTGACTCCAGAGAGAACTCTTTCCCCACACCACACTGCCTTTGTAAGATAAGACCATCAGGGTAAAGAAATAGCCTAGAGATGTTGTACTCATTCTATCAAGTTAGGGAACAAAAAACAACTACCATTGCTTACTATAGTTGCTGAAATTTTCTTTGTCATTTTAATAGAAAGAATAACTTAGTAGATAGGAGCAAATATGCTTTCATTTTCACAAGTTCTACAATATATGTCCAGACCATTTATTGGAAAGGCATTTAGGAGATTATTTTATACTTATTAAAAAAAACAGAATATGACATATTGTATGACTTTAAACAGCAACTAAATAGTTTCATCAGGATAGTAGGCAAACCAAGAAGTCAGCATTATTACATTCCTTTTCTGCTGCTACTGCTACTGCTGCTAAGTCGCGTCAGTCGTGTCCGACTCTGTGCGACCCCATAGATGGCAGCCCACCAGGCTCCTCCGTCCCTGGGATTCTCCAGGCAAGAACACTGGAGTGGGTTGCCATTTCCTCCTCCAATGCATGAAAGTGAAAAGTGAAAGTGAAGTCGCTCAGTCGTGTCCGACTCTTAGCGACCCCATGGACTGCAGCCTACCAGGCTCCTCCATCCATGGAATTTTCCGGGCAAGAGTACTGGAGTGGGGTGCCATTTCCTTCTGGACCTCCTCTAATTACCAAAAAAATGTCCTCTTTAGATTGAGTTTAAAATTAGGATGCTACATTAGGTAAGTCTCTTCCTTACCTTTTCGTAGGGTTGGCTGCCTGTTGAAAGCAGAAAATAATGCATTTTGTGCATATGTAATTATACAGATAATTGCCTCTATCATTTAAAAATATCATTTGCCAAAATGGTGTCTATGATTAATTATGTACATTTATCACAGAGTCGACTGGGGTATATTATAAAACCCTTTCCCTAAGCTCATGCATCTTTCCTCTCTTCTTATTTTTTTCAATGTAACTTGTTTAGTAATTCAAATGTTTTTGTGATTCCTTAAGCCATAATTCATGTATACAGGAGCCAGTGACTAATTTGCCCTCTGGCTGCAGAGGAATTGCTTTTTGACTTGTGACATCAAGGAACAACGGTGATGGTATCTAAGATCTCCTCCTTGTATCGTATCGCTTCTAAAATGCATATCCTGGGGTTGGGATCAGTATTTCCATTACCACTTCTTCAGCCCCAAACTGTACATGGTTGGGCTTCAGTGTTGAATCCTACCAAGAAAAGAAAAAACTATAGCTAAAAATACAAAAATGTATAATTATTCTGCAATCCTGACCTGTAGAACTTACCTAGTGTGAATATAAGGTAATTAATGACAGTAGGAACTCACCAAGAACAGACTCTGTCTTTGACATAAGTCCTCCTGAGGGCCTCCCAGCTCCTCTGTTCGGCCCTGGATTCTGAGCACCTCCAGACTCGTCCTCTGACACCTAAGCCGAAATCTCCCCAGCCAGAAATTGCCCTCCGAGGTCCCCGCATTATCTTCTAGCTTGGCCTGTATCACTCTTCATCGTACCGGGCTCTGTGTTCAGTAGCTTCAGTCGTGTCTGACTCTTCGAGACCCCATGGACTGTAGCCCCCCAGGCTCCTCTGTCGATTCGATCCCCCAGGCAAGAACACTGGAGTGGGGTGCCGTTTCCTCCTGCAGGGGGTCAGCCTTTGTGAGGCACTGAACTGTCTCTCTCTCTCACCCCCATTGCCTTTTTGCAACCCTGAGACCTGGTTCCTCATGGAAAACACAAGGGAAGATGCAGTGTCAGGTACCAGGGCACTATTTTCCTTCCCTTACTGAGTATACGTTCATAGAATACCTGCTGTGTGCAACGCTGAGCTCTGGGGAGTGATGAAAAATAACTGAGCTAGAAGGAGACACCGAGGAAGGGCCACACAAACACGAGTCTCAGTCAGAGGACAAGCAGTATGAAGACAGACTCGGTGTCCTGGGTGAGTTATCGGAGTCCTGCTCTGTTCTGTGGAGTCAGAAGGGGCTTCCCCTAGAAACTGGCATCACAGCTGAGCCTTGAAAGCTGAATTCAGTCCAGCAGGTGAGACTCTAAATGTTTATTCAGGTAGAGGGGCTGCATAAGCAAAGACCTGGACATAGAGGGATTCAGGGCTTCTCTGAGGACAGGAGAGACAGTCAGTGTCACTGGCGTTAGTGTGTTGCTGGGAGCGGGGTTGGGGGTGGTGGGTTCTGTAAGATCAGGTCAAAGAGGAAGGCAAGAATCAGTCCATGCAGGGCTTGGTGGCCACTCCGAGAATTTTATCTTTGTTGCTTTTGAACTGTGTTGTTGGAGAAGACTCTTGAGAGTCCCTTGGACTGCAAGGAGATCCAACCAGTCCATCCTAAAGGAGACCAGTCCTGGGTGTTTATTGGAAGGACTGATGTTGAAGCTGAAACTCCAGTACTTTGGCCACCTGATGTGAAGAGCTGACTCATTTGAAAAGACCCTGATGCTGGGAAAGATTGAGGGCAGGAGGAGAAGGGGATGACAGAGGATGAGATGGTTGGATGGCATCACTGACTCAATGGACATGGGTTTGGGTGGACTCCGGGAGTTGGTGATGGACAGGGAGGCCTGGCGTGCTGTGGTTCATGGCGTCACAGAGTTGGACATGACTGAGTGACTGAACTGAACTGAACTGATGGGAAGCTGTGGACTGGTGGAGTGTGATGCTTCCCTCTGGAATAGATGACCCCAGCTGCAGAATGGAGTGAATACTGGATGGAGGTAAGCGTGGGCGGCTGAGATTGGTTAGGAGGCAACCTGATGGAGAAGTTGAGACATCCCTTGGCAGAATACTGAATCCTCTGCCTCATCAAATCTGTCAGTGAGAAGTTCTCCTTTGGGAACTGATGGGGGTCTTTACCCCAATCCACAAAAGGATATAAGATGTGAATATGAAGGTGTTTATTAAAGGTCTTGTCAGTAAAGGAAGAGAAGAGGGCTAAAGAAAAACACCTGTATTTCAGGGGTGGACGGTCATCCCACAGATATTCTGTGCCTGCTTCCAGGCTATGAATCACTGTCAAGCAGGCAGAAGAAAGCAGCAGGAGACAGTCAGAGAACTCTGGAAATGTGGAGTAATAAACATCAACGGGAAGACAGCCTCAAGAAGGAAGGGTGGCCAATGGTTGAGTGTCTGCAGAGGCGGAAAGTGATTTGCATGCTGAGGAGGACCACTCTTGAGTCCGTGGATTCGCCCCCAGCCAAGGCGGCACACTCTAGAAAGCCGGGCTGGAAACTAGAGCCCCGGAGAGACAGGGACAGAACCTCCTCCAATCTTAGAACGTTTAACTCACAGGAAGATAAGGCTTGTGACATAAAATGCCACTTTGTATCTCTTTGAATTCTACTTTGTATCCACTTCCTTGAAACAGATCTATTCCATCTACCCAAAGAGAGCTGTTCATCCCGGGTTCCACTGCAGCTGTAGGCCAAGAGCAGCGATGTTGTCGTTTGAGGTTGACCCTTACCAACCCGCAGCTGCTGTCTTGGGCCAGCCCTTCCTGCTGAAAGATGGAGGTGCCGTGAAGTTAAATCAATGTGGTGAGTGATGTGGACGTTTGAGATGAAGCTAAATATAGCTTCCTTTGATTTTTCACCTTTTTCATTTTTTTTTTTCTGGCTGGACACCACTTTAGAAGAAGAATCACCTCTGGATAAAGCACCTCTTCAGGTTTGCCGGTCTAACTAAATGACATTATCCTAAGAGGATCAGAAGGGCCTGAAAGTTGACTGCGTTCATTGAGGGTTCCACGTAAAGTGTTTATTGAAGGAGGAAAAGACTCCCTCTGAAAGCTGTAAAGTAGCAAAAACAAAGACTTGCGGTAAAGATATTCAGAAAACCATGGTGCCAATTACAGACTTAGCAGCAAGTAACTCAGTAAGGGAAATCAAAGTTTTGAAAGAATAACATTTATTTGAACTGAATGATAGCCACAATCTTATTTCTGATAATGTAAGAAGAGGATGTATCTGTTGTCTACTGCTATGTAACAAACCACCCCAAAATTTAGTGGCTCAGAACGAGGACCATTTATTGAGGACAGGATTTTGGGGGGTGGGCAGTTTAGACTGGGCTCAGCTGTGAAGCTCTTCTAGTCTCCGCTGAAAATTTTTAATACCTGTTGGCCACTGCCAGTCAGCTGGTTAGCACTGCATCTGGGGATTGCCAGGGCCAATGGGGTGAAGGAGTGAGACGTCTCCCATCAACCAGAAGGCTAGCTTCAGCTGGCTCAGGTGGCCACTGGGCAGGGTTCCTAGAGGGGAAGCTTAAGTGCCTCTTGAGACGTGTCTCAGAATTGGCACAACAGCCTTTCAGCCAAAGGACGTCCCAGGTCAGCTCAGATTCAAGGGGTGAAAAAAATAAGAGTCTTTATTGACGAGAGGCGCTAACTGCAAAGGTAAACTGTGAAGGAGACAGAATTGGGGCCATTTTGCTATCTATCACAGATTCTGCATCATCTTTATCCTATTTGAGTAGATATAATGTGTAATATTTGAACAATACTTTTGGAAAAGGAAATGTCTTTATTTTCAGCTTTGATGGCAGTTTCCAACTAGGAGCTCCCTCACAGCAACCAGTTAGGAGGAGATTGTATTGACAGGATATTTTTAACTTCTTTCTCGTTTCTGTAACCGTAAACAGAATCCCCACGTTTTCCGCAGTTGTTGGTCTAGGTGTGTGTGACGTAACCGGTCACAGACAAAGCAGGGTTTCTTAATGGCAAGGGACACTACCTAGCTGCTGGCCTGGAAATCCTTTATAAAGAGTTCAGAATTGCCATTGGGAAAAGGGCATTTACTTGACAAATGGTGCTATTTCCATTTTTGTCTGCCCGATTTTAAACTTCCTCTTACTAAAATGGCAAATTCAGGCCCCAGAATGAATTGAACAAATGAAATACATAACTGGAGACACACACTTCACCACTTCACTCTGTAATATGTAGACATCTTATGGATGCAAGGACATTTCATGGAAAGGGAGTTTTTAAATTACTTTGTATGCGTATAGAGAAAATAAAACTTTTTGATGTCTTGGCTCAACTGAATAGGATCTCACTTAATAGCCCATGTAGTACTTTAAGATGATTTATTATTATGCTAATATTGTAATGTAATATTTATTAAGCATTAGAAGTGTGCAGAATACTAGCCAGTCCACATAAAAGATCCTGATGGATTTCAAGGAAAAGGGTTAAGAAAGGCACTCTCTTAATCCATAAGGAAGGAGAGTAATTCAGAATCTAGCTGAACCAATAAATCCTATTTAATTAGTATACATCATATGCAGCCCCCCCAAGGTAGACTAATGGAAATGGAAGTGATAATCTTTGGTTAAAAGGTAGTCATTTTAACAACACATTTCTCTCCCAGACTTCAGTTTAGAAAGAGTCAGTTCAGTAAAATATTTCTCATTTTAAAAGTTTTGGCCAATATCCTGCATTATTATCTGACGTTCTAAAATCACAAGTTACAGTGGTTTCTATAGAGAGCAGCTTTATAACTATTACTCCAAACTACAAAATGAAATGCCTTAAAAAAATTATACCCTAACTGTAACTTTACGACATCACAGTAAAATTTACAATGTTGGCATAAGATTTTTGGAAGTCTCTACTAGAGTTATAAATCTGCAGTAAGAGGACAATTTTCCTAAAAAAATAAATAATATGCTTTAAAAGACCGTCTCTACCATGGCCAAGAAAAATCAAAAAAAATTGAGACAATTATTTAAATGACTACCAAAAAAAAATCCACACTCCAAAATATCCCCTAACTGAGCCATAAAAGGTAAAAAAAAAAGTAAAAAAAAAAAAGAAAAAAGAAAAAATGCACATAGTTGAGGAAAGAGTTTCTTACTTTGCCATAATTCTATTTTGCTTAGCCAGTTTAGATCCAGGGAGAAAAAGTAAAGCCAATGTTAAAATGGGGCTTAGAAACATTTTCTATTTCATGAAATCATGCCCACTGACTAAGGGTTATATCCTCTGCTTGCCTTTAAATAGAATTCTCACAGAAGTTGATGAAATCTTGGGGGAAAATTGATTGAAAAATAACTTCTGTCTCTCCCTATTCTTATGCATGCTCATAAACATGCTACGTGTGTATAAATGTGTATGTACATAATGGTATCAATTAAATTTTTTAAAAAAAGATGTTCTTGCCTTTGGGGAGTCTCTAAACAAGTAAAAAAAAAATACAAAAGCACACAACTTACATACTTTTTGGGTGACATTAGATGTAGCTGGTGGAGAAAAGTATCCTAATTATTAGTTTGCATATATTTGAGAAAAAAAGCACAGGTTAACTGTGTTTATGAAAAGGCCACATATGTTCTTTTTATTTAAATAAGGGTATGCTGTAGGTCGGAGAAGGCAATGGCACCCCACTCCAGTACTCTTGCCTGGAAAATCCCATGGACGGAGGAGCCTGGTGAGCTGCAGTCCATGGGGTCGCAAAGAGTCGGACACGACTGAGCAACTTCACTTTCACTTTTCACTTTCCTGCATTGGAGAAGGAAATGGCAACCCACTCCAGTGTTCTTGCCTGGAGAATCCCAGGGACGGGGGAGCCTGGTGGGCTGCAGTCTATGCAGTCACACAGAGTCGGACACGACTGACGCGACTTAGCAGCATGCTGTAGGTATCTATGTTGCCATTGTCATAGAACAGATATATTATACGTTTATTTACTTATTTAGTAAGTAATATGCATTCATGGTAATCTGAATTCTTTTAAGCACGGAGTGTAACGCTATTTAATCACTCACAAAGACCATTTTAGGATACTTCACTTGTGTCAGTTGATTGATTAGAGTTTTAGAATGCAGATAGATTATTTGGTGATTTTTATTTAAATATTTGAAGAGGGGAACTACAGAGCAGTGAAAGTACATACATGTTCCAATAGTAAAGGACACACAAACATTTCTTGTGGGAAACTATCACCTACCAATTTCAGCTTTGTAGTTGAATGTTGGCCACGTAGTTCTATGGTATATATACTGAAGTCTGGGTAATGAAAAATGATGTGGAAATTGGTTGAATCACCCAGTTGTTGTTTGCTTCTTTCAGAATTATATGTAAGCACATACACATTTGTAATACACAGAAACATAACGCATATTTACATATGTGACCAATCACTTGGTTTGGCTTTTTATCACAATGACTGCTCAAAATTCTGTATGTTTAAAAACTTTACTATGTAGGTCTTAAACTAAGTTTCAAAATGAACAAAGCAACACGTAGTCAATAAAAAAGAAATTCTACAAAAGTCTCTTTAAGAATATTTCAGTAACTTGTAAAATTATCCATAGGCTTCAAGAGAAGTTCAGTCTCTCAGTCATGTCCGACTCTTTGCCACCCCATGAACTGCAGCACCACAGGCCTCCCTGTCCATCACCAACTCCTGGGGTTTACTCAAACCCATGTCCATTGAGTCAGTGATGCCATCCAACCATCTCATCCTCTGTTGTCCCCTTCTCCTGCCCTCAATCTTTCCCAGCATCAGGGAAAGATTTTCAAATGAGTCAGCTCTTCTCATCAGGTGGCCAAAGTATTGGAGTTTCAGCTTCAACATCAGTCCTTCCAATGAACACCCAGGACTGATCTCCTTCAGAATGGACCGGTTGGATCTCCTTGCAGTCCAAGGGACTCTCAAGAGTCTTCTCCAACACCACAGTTCAAAAGCATCAATTCTTCGGTGCTCAGCTTTCTTATATAGTCCAACTCTCACATCCATACATGACCACTGGAAAAACCATAGCCTTGACTAGACAGATGTTTGTTGGCACAGTAATGTCTCTGCTTTTGAATATGCTATCTAGGTTGGTCACAACTTTCCTTCCAAGGAGTAAGCGTCTTTTAATTTCATGGCTGCAATCACCATCTGCAGTGATTTGGGAGCCCCCCAAAATAAAGTCTGACACTCTTTCTACTGTTTCCCCATCTATTTCCCACGAAGTGATGGGACCA
>NW_011494761.1:3337364-3340011 GCF_000754665.1 Bison bison bison
AGCATTTCTCATGATGTACTCTGCATAGAAGTTAAACAAGCAGGGTGACAATATACAGCCTTGACGTACTCCTTTCCCTATTTGGAACCAGTCTGTTGTTCCATGTCCAGTTCTAAATGTTGCTTCCTGACCTGCATACAGGTTTCTCAAGAGGCAGGTCAGGTGGTCTGGTATGCCCATTTCTTTCAGAATTTTCCACAGTTTCTTGTGATCCACACAGTCAAAGGCTTTGGCATAATCAATAAAGCAGAAATAGATGTTTTTCTGGATCTTGCTTTTTCGATGATCCAGCGGATGTGTGCATTTGATCTCTGGTTTCTCTGCCTTTTCTAAAACCAGCTTGAACATCTGGAAGTTCACATTCATGTATTGCTGAGGCCTGGCTTGGAGAATTTTGAGCATTACTTTACTAGCGTGTGAGATGAGTGCAACTGTAGGGATCCTAGCAAATTCAAGATGGAAGTTGAAGGTCACAGGTTGAAGGCAGAGAGTCGGTTCTTTAGTAGAGGCTGTTTCTCCTCCCTCTTTTAGACTACACCCAGGAAACGCAACTGCATCGGAAACAGAAAAGGAGCCTTTCCTAAGGTCTAAGGAAAGCAAAGGCAGGGAAGAGTTCTTTCTAAAGATTCTGAGAAAGCTGTTATAAAAGGGGTCAAGAAGGGAGAAGGCTTCATGAAGCAACTTCAAACAGTCTGGGCGCAGGATAGCAGGGTGACAGTTTGGTGATGGAACCTGTTTCTTTGGGATGAATTCTGAAGTTCTAGGAAGACAGCAGGGTTAGCACAAATCACATTATGTGAGTCACCTGCCAGAAAGTTTTTTGTCTAGTTACTACTTTCTTAATCTTTGCTCTTGAGTTTATTTCCCTTATTATTTCTTCGGGGTATTAGTTCTTATTTAACTGCTTTCTTCAACAAGAGTTGCTTCGTCTGTGACTGTGGGGCTTGATTCACCAGCTTGTCTGGACATTTGACTCAGTAGATTTCCACTTCTATCTGGCGGCAGCTAATACAGAAAGGAAATCCAAACTAATCTAAAAATGAAGACTAATGCATATTTTAGGAGATGGCATTCTGTTTTGTGCCATGTGAAAATTATTTTTAAAGTGTCACTGCATTTAGATAGTATCATGAAATTCAGTTCTTGGAAGTATCAATGTTCTTGCTTTGATGGTTTGCTTGGACATTTCTTCTAAGTACGGAGCTTTTCTTTTTTTTTTGCCTGAAATATTGAAATAGTTAAGGTAAAAATAAATTACCTAGATCAGTGACTCTTAATTTTCTATGCTGATTAGAATTCCCTGAGGAGCTTTTAAAAATTAGAGAAACCAATCCCCCACCCCTAACCAACTAAAACAGGGAGTTGGGTCTTGACATGGTTCTTTAAAAAAAAAAAAAAAAACCTCCCAAGATAATTCTAACTTGTAGCCAAGGTTGGAACACCCATCTAGATACTTCCTGGCCAAAAAGTAATAAATAAATGAATAAACAGATGAATCCCTATTTGTATTTTAATTTGAAGAATTGCTTCAGTGTCTTTTGCTTTCAAAACACCAGTGTGCTTGTTTGCCTGTAGCTTTAAATCCAAATATATTTAGAATACAGCTAAACTTCTACAGTCCATTCTGAACCAACTTTTCAGGTCTAAGCTCCCAACAACCCTGTTTCAATCTTGTAGAACTCAAAGCATTCAAACACTCTTTGCACTTTGATTCTGTATGTTATGGTTTCTCGCTGTCTTCTCTGACACCCTAGCACCTTCTCCTATACTTGGCAAAAGATGACTTATGTTGTAAACACCAACTTTCGGAGTCATTGCCTCTGTGACACTGAGCTAATCATAATTATTTTATGTAATGCTGATTTGTATAAATTCAAATCACTTGAATATTTTCCTGAGCAGACGAAGCCATATTATCTAATGATAAGTATACTTCACAATACCTCTCTACAAACTTCATCTACGAATATATCTATCATATGACTTCTTACTTAGTTCAATATCAGTAATTACTTAGGTATATAATCCCAGAAGGAGGCATTTAAGTGTATGAATTATTTCTCATAGACATTTGAATTATGTTCTGAACAGTTGCAAATTCTGATGGCTTTTGTTCCTACTCCTTGAATCATTTTAAGGAAACCCATAATGTAGGATTTCTTTTTCTGCATAAAATGGGACCATACAGACTTAAACAAATTGGAAATATTTAAAATATCAGGACATCCATATTCTTTTGATATGTTGATATTTCACATTTGCTTACAGTGTGTGTTTCAAATAGGAAATAAGTGAATAGAATTCCTTTTTCTTTACTCCTTTTGGCTTTGCTGCCACAGGAAGCCAGCTTGCTAACTCCTGATACCTGATATTTCCCTGACTAAAAAGTCTCTCTTATGAGATTCAGCATTTTTCCCAAGATAGGAGTCGTGAATTCTCATCTTCCTAAAGATGCATATGTCCCTTAAAAGGGTCCAGAATATTTCCTGCAAAACTGCCTCAGTCATAGGAACACCTATTAGAGCTCTTATCTGAAAGACAGGGTAAAATGCAACCTTCTTGCAACAGAAAAAAAAGAAGGTCATCGTAAAATAGGCCAAGAACTTGAACATCAGCAGAACTGGAGGGTGGAGGGTGGAGGGTGGAG
>NW_011494761.1:3340182-3341655 GCF_000754665.1 Bison bison bison
TTTTAAATGACAATTTGACTAAAAAAATTAAGGCTTATCCTTCAGTTCCCTAGCTTAAGTTTTCTGACTTCTCACTGCTGGAATTCTGTGAAACATACAGATGGTCGAGAAGAATTTCTGTTGATGGTTTTGGATACACATTTCTTAATGTGGCAAGGCACTTGGTTTGTTAGGGTGATCTGCAGCGCAGTCTACAATTACAGGTTGCATTTCGTGTGTCTAGTCACAAGGGGACGAGTTACTTTTCCAGGACAATTTCAGGGTCTCTCCAGATGGGAAATAATCCTGTAACTGAGAAACGACTCAGCGTTTAGGTGAGAGCCGGGGACACCCAGGTAACCCCACGTCGAGGGGGGACTGTTCCTTCCCTCTCCAACCTGCATGCTTGGTGGCCCTGGAGCCTCGGTCCCCCTCATCCAGGCCGGGCCGCGGGCAGTAGCCCCACTGGATGCAGCCCGCAGGCCCGCCACTGGAGGGCGCGTGGACGCTTCCAAAGAGCTAGGAAGCGCCTGCAAATCCAAGGCGCAGGGACCGGAGCGCGCCGGAGGAAAGACACGATCTTTCCTTTCCTTGTGCTCCTAAGTACAGGGGAGAGCCTGCAGGCTCGGAAGCCGAACCTGGCTGCTTTCCTGGGATCAGGCCTTCCCACTAAGGCAGCGAATCCCCTGGAGCGTCAGGCAGACGGGACCCCAGCGGCCCCCCGGCCCCGCGAGGCCGAGTCTCCAGGCGCCTCCCCGACGCTGCCCGGCTCTGGGGCGGCCGCGCATAGCTGGCGGCCGGGTTGGGGGGCGGTGCGGGGCCCGAGGCGCTGCAGCCTTACTCTGGGAGCCCGGAGACACAAGACGGGTTCCGATCATAAGAGAACTCCCTCCCTGCAGCACCCCCCGCTCCCCCCGCCCCCGCTCCCATTTCTTTTTCTGCACCGGATTCGTGCAGACCCTTTCTCCTCTGGGCAGTGCGCACTGAACCGACCTCGGACCTGAACTAGAAAAGGTGTTTCGGGTGTGTGTGTGTGGGGGGGGGGGGGGGGTCCCTGCCTCATTCGATGTCCTCCCCGCTGAGGGTTCGCACTGAATTGTAATCACTGTAAACTGATTTTCTCGACTTAATACACTGATTTTCTCGACTTAAAAAAAAAAGTGTTTTCAAAGCATCACTTTAAAGAAAACTCGCCCTTGCTGCCCTCGAACCTTGAAATCCCTGGTAGGAAGAGGGGAATTCAAAGGCACCTGAGAGATGCTCGGGTCGTCAGATAAGCCGGGCAGCGCGCGTCGTGAAGACCCGGGCGGAGATTTACGAGAACACGTGGTCACTGTGGTCCCCCTGCCCGCCGGCTGCTGAGACTTTGCTATTATTACTCGAGGGGCTCCGGAGACGGATTTCGACTTTCCGGCGGCAGGGTGGGATAACCCGTTCCTTTGTCACTGAAGAACCCCCTCGTCTCAGGTAAAGAGACCATCCCGCAGCCCAGAC
>NW_011494761.1:3341964-3342975 GCF_000754665.1 Bison bison bison
GCGGCTGTCGGCTTTACACGCAGGTCATTAACGAGGGGGCGTGCCCGAGGAGATTTTTTTTTTTTTTTCCCATAAAGCATTTTCTCTCTCTCTCTTTTTCCTCCCCTTTCTCTCTTTTGCAAAACTGACTTTTACCCCTTCCCACTCCTCGCCAGTCGTTGCAATCCCTCCCGGGCTGCTCGTGCTGCCGCTGCTGCACTCAAGTTTATTTTCCCGCCTGGAGAAGGTCTGGGGATTCTCTTGGTGGTTTTCACACCCTCGCTGCTGCTGCGCCCGAGGAGGGAAAGAGGAGCCGCTGCTGGAGGAACTGGAAGGTTTTTCTGATGTAGTCATCGGGGAGGTGCCACGCGCTCGTGCGCTCTCTCTCTCTCTTTTCTTTCTTTCTTTTTTTTTTTTCCCCTCCTCCTTTGGCGTTTCCAACTGATTGATGCATCTCTACAAGTTGCCGGGCTTGGGGTGGAACCGGTCGGAGTCGCAGGGACACTTCTGAGAGCTCCCCCCAGCGCTCTCGGCCCCGCAGCTGGGGGGCTCGGTCTGGCTCCCGGAAGGCGATCGGAGACTTGACATCGGCCCGTTCGGGAGTTGGAGGGGTTCATCTGCGAGGGGTCGTTTGCCCTCCCGCCCCCGAGCCTCACAGCTGGGTTGGCATAGCCCCGCGGGTCTCGGCATCCCAGCTCCGCCCGGCTGGCTGGTGCGTAACCTCTGCTCTCCGCGCGCCCCGGTGCACCGGCTCCTGGCCGAAGAAGGCACGCGCGAGGGGTCCCCGGGACTCAGCCCGCGGCCGGGTGTCGCCTCCCACCGCCGCCGCAGACGGACTCCGCCGGAGGAGGGGTGGGGGACCCGCCCGAAGACACGGGGGAGCCAAACTTTTCTTGGAGGTTTACGAAGCAAGACGTCTCCTCCAGAGCTCCGCGGCCGCTCCCCCAGCTCCAGGACGCCGGCGGGGCTGGCCGCTCCGTGACTCCAGATCCCGCCCTTCTCGGCATACCGCCCCGCGCCCACCGCGCCTGG
>NW_011494761.1:3343572-3344735 GCF_000754665.1 Bison bison bison
ACACGCACGCTTCTCTCCATCTTGCGCTTCCCTTTTTTCCTCCCGATCCCTCCAGCGGGGCTGCGAGTTTGCCTTGATCGCCCCTCTACTCCGTCGCCTTCTTTTCTTCTCGCTTGTCTCCCCCCGCTCTCAGCTCGCTGCGCGCCTCTCGCCCCTCTGCGTTTGTATTTATTCATATTTATCCGGCCCCCGCTCGCTCGCGCTCCCCCGCACTCCCTGCGTCCGGATCCCGGCTCTCTCCCCGGAGTGGCGCGTCGGGGGCTGCGCCGCTGGCCAGGCGTGATGCTGCACGTGGAGATGTTGACGCCGCTGTTTCTCGCGCTGTGGATGTGCGTGTTCAGCCAGGACCCAGGCTCCAAGGCCGTTGCCGACCGCTACGCCGTCTACTGGAACAGCAGCAACCCCAGGTAGGGCGGCGGGGGGTGGGGTAGGGGCTGTGGGTCGGAGAACCGGGGCTCCCCCGGGGCCTCGGGGGGCCCGTGCGGACGGGAGCGGCGGCGCCCGCCGGGGATCCGCGCGCCCTAGCCGGCCGCGGCGCGCGCGCTGAGTCTGCGTGGGCTCGGGCGCGGGTTGCTTGGGAGGCGCTCCCGGGAAGCGCGCCTCTCGTGGGCCCCCTCTTTGTTGGGGTGCGGCGGGGGAGCCTGGGTGCCCCCTGGGCGTCCCCGGGGCCGCCCGGACTGGCGGCTTCTGCGCAGCGCGGGGGAAACGCTGGGAAAAGGCGGGAGCCGGGGAGTGGAGACTTCGCTCTTGCACCCGGGCCGACTGGCCGGCATCCGGATCCAGGCGCGGGGCTTGGGCGCGGAGAGCCTTGGGCGCAGCGCCGCCAGGGGCTCCCTCCTGGAGCCTGGCTGCGCAGGGATTGCGGGGGAGAACCCGCCAAAGATCCCCAAAGTGTGTGTGTGTGTGTGTGAATTTTTCCTTCCCTTTTCCCCCGATGCGCTCGGAAGGCGCACTGGCTGGGGGCAGGGAGGGGGCCCGGGAGGCGGAAGCTGGAGGGTTTTATTTTCCTCTTTTAATTGCGAGGAGAGCAGGCGGCCCCCCCAGTCCGTCTGGTCCTGGCGCTCTGGGAGGTGGGGAGGACGCTCCCTCCTCCTGCGCCTCCGGGTGGGCGCAGGGGGCCAGAAAGTTGGATGGAAGGCCGGGTCACGGCAGGCTGGCCGAGC
>NW_011494761.1:3344845-3402354 GCF_000754665.1 Bison bison bison
GGGGGGGCTTGTCCGCAGGGCCGGGAGGCCCCCTCCGGGTCCAGGGCAGGTCGCAGCTCTCCTTTCGCCCGGGCAGCAGTCGGCCCCGCTGGGCCCACTTTGCTCTGCGTCTCCGGGACCGAGGCCGGCTTCCAGCTGTGGGCTGGTCTCCGCGCCCTCCTTGGAGGAGGGAAACAGCCTCGCTTATACCGAAAACCCCAGCTTTTTTTTCCCCCCCCCTCCCCTGGGCTGGAGTGGAAGTTGGGAGGCCAAGGAAAGAGTTCGCGGTCGCTGCGCGCGTGGGGAGAGGCGCTGGCCGGCGCCTTAGTTTTTCCTCGCTCCCCGTGGCCCTCTCCGCCGGCCTTTGTTACTTTGGCACCGGAGGGCTTCCCCCGCCTGGAGGAAGGTCCTCTCCGCTGCAGACAGGGAGATCTCCCTACTAGCGGTCCACCGGCTGAAAAACGGGGAGAGAGTACCCCCCTCCCACACACACCCCCCTGCTGTCCCAGGAAAGACAGTCACACCCAGGTAGCCCCAGACCGGATAGCAGCGCCTGGCCCAAGTGCAGACATCCCTCAAAGTTTGGCTGTAAAAAAACACATCTCCTGGAGAGGGTGATGGGATGGGAAACTCATTTCTTCTCTGACATGCCACTTACCACTATTAGGAAAAAAGACAAGAGAACCATCCTGCCAGAGGAGATGCCTTTTATTAAAGCTGACAAGACAAATAGGGCGAGCTTTCCAGTTGTGATGGTGTTAAAAGCAAGTCTCATTATGTTGGTTGGTTTTATTCCCCTTTGGGCTTTATTAGACAGCATATTCGAAAGAGAGGAATTTATATTTTAAACTTTAGTGCCTTATTAAATAAAATAGCAGTGAAATTGGTTCGTTGAATTTGGGACATTTTGCTCTTGCTTGTCTTTTCTTTTCCCCACCCCAAACTTCACAGGGTAATCTTTTTTTTTCTCATGGTATTCATTTATTGGAATACTTGGGAGTTCCACTCGTCCTGGAAGCATCAGCAACGTCCCCAGTCTACCCCTCCTTCATAACCTGTCAAGCTAGTCTGAGTTAGTTTGAGGACATTTTATCTTAGGTTATCTCTGTTTTATGCTTTTGATACTGTTGTTTGGTTTGAGATTAGCACATTGATTTTTGTCACAGGTCATGTTTTTTAATAGATCTGCCCTGCCTGTGGAAAACTCTCTTGTTCAGGATGCCATGGTGTCTTTGAAGCTGCCCAAAGTTAATCTGTAGAATTTTAAAATACCAAGAGTATTCTCCGAGTCAGTGTTCTAATTTGAAGCTTGTGGAAATACTGTTTATTTCATCATTATCAATTTGATAATGTTTAAAAGGAAGAATGATGTACTCCCACCCAAGAGATTCAACTTTAATTTTAGTATTCTTAGAGATTTGTGACTGTGTTTCTCTTTATGTGTTACTGCAGTAAAACTTTTTAAAAAGTAATATTTTAAAGCTAGGTACCGGTAGGCAGATTTATCTTAGAAATGTTGGTACTTTTTTGATGAATTAAGAAAAGTCAGCTTGGATGTAATTTAAAAGGAGCCAAATGCAAACTAAGTAATTTAGAAACAAACAGCTTATCACAAAAAATAGTGAAAAAATAGATTAGAAAATTTGAAGAGGTCTACTAATTTAAATTTTTTGTTTTACATTTTCTTTTTATCTATTGTTTTTATGTAAAGTAAGCTAGCCATGCCTTTTGATTTTACATGAATCATGTCTTTTAAGATTTTGCTAAATGAATAATATTATCAGAAGACTTCAGTCTTGTGGAAAAAGTAGAGAACTTTAATTGCAACTTAAACAGACTTAAGAGATTTTTCTCCTGGAAGAAAAGTTAAGTGGGCACATTAAGATGGTAACAAGTGGATATTATGGCAAAATGAAGTAAATGAAGTATTTTAGCTTATACCTATGGACTTCAGTTTGAAAGTAAGTTTAGAATGAAATTAAAGTTAAGTATTGTATCTTGATCACAAGGTTTAAATATCTTATATGTAACTTGTGCAGTCATAGTTTATGTGCTGTGTTGGGTTTCACTATTGAGAACTTTGATAACAGAAGTAGATCCATAGATCTAAGTTCACAGAGAAAAAAAAAAAAAGGACAATTTATTTGCTGTCGGATAGTTTTACTCTTAGACTTGGTCTTCCCAGGTATTCTCTTCTGAGAAATAAAGGTTCACTTTTTAAATGCTAATAACTTCTTAAATTTCCAGTGTTTATTGGGTGGTGGGCAACACTGATTCTATGTGTTGACTCGCTACAGATCTCAAAAATAGTGACTGGGACCTATCAATCTGGGCAGAAATATATGATAAGATTTTTGTAAGTGCATCTTTTATATTTTAAACATTTGAAGAGTTGTATGAGTTTCACCTAAATAGTGAGAGTGATATTAAGATCCATTCAATGTTATGCTCTATTCTGAACTGGCCTGTTAGAGTTTGAGTAATTAAGAACCAAGTCAAGGAGAATATAGCTATTTGTCCTTAATTTAATAATGTAAAATACTTTTAAGTAACTTTTAAAAAAGATTTTCAGCTATAGAACTTTCTTTATATTCTCCCTTAGTAGCTACGCTAATAACCGTAGAGATAGCTTAGTACTAAGAATATGCCTCTTAATCTGAAACATGCTATAAACAGTTTGATTCTTTCAAAGAAAATATTCAAACTGTGTCTACTGAAAAATTCTTGGATTCATTTGCCCATTTACCAAAATGATGCTGGGATAATTAAACCTATCTTCTACTGGTTTGCATTAATGGATGGAATGGTAAAATAATACAATGTGAAATATAACCATACTTCAAAAGTACTGATTCTCTTCACTTAGTTCTTTGCTTCTGTTAAGGTTTGAGAATCACCAATTTAAAATGTTATTCTCTTATGGGAAAAGATATCTCTATAGTTCATCTGGGATTTTATAAATTTCAACCTAATGGTATGTTTTCTTTGGACTTGTAAATTAAACATTTCATGTTAGAGTAGCAGGTAATTGACACCATTTAGTTTTGCTAACATGTAATCTTGAGTTGTGAAAGTGATAGGAATTCTAGATCAACACTTCAGAATCTTTCAGGCAGTATGTATGTGACTAAGCTGAGAGATGTAGTAACATTTTCCCCTAATCATAGCCCTTGCATATTATTTTCTCTTTCAGAATTCACTTGTTTCATTTTAAAAAGTCCAAGCTGTCAGTGTCATATATATATACCGTTATACCAACACTGTGCCTTTTTCACTGACAAACAAATGTCAGTATGGTCTAAATCTAAGAATCTGTTTTCAGGGAATATGGAAAGTTGATCTTGGTTTTGAAAGACCCTATCACCAACCTTAAGAACTCTAGTTTTAGAATTTTAAATCTTTTAAATAGTATTTCATATATTAGAAACAAAAGTTCTTGAAGTAAAAGACATTACTTAAGAGTCTTTTAACTTTATTAACTCCTAACCTCAGTGTAACATTTTATTAGATACAGTGGGGTAACTTTGTTATTTTGGTGTTTATATCAGAGTTTTATAACCATCTGCTTTAAAAATAAAGCCTGTGTGATGGAAATTTATATCCTGTATTTTCACCCTTATCCATTTGTAGGAAACGTGAAGTGACTTTCCCCTCCTCTTACCCTTTCTTTATCTAGAATTTTGTCGAAGAAAAGTGTGCTGCTTATTTTGGGCCAGTGTTCCAGAGAATTTTGAAAGCAAAACAAGCCATGGGGATGTTTTAGGTTCCACTGATTTTATGCATTGTGTTCTGTATTCGTAGTAAGCCATCAGAAACAGTCAACTGTCTTTTCCTTAAGAGACTGGAGCATCAGAGCTGTTTGAGGCACACTTGATGTACAGTCTAGTTTGGCATTTCCAGCGTGAGACCGAGGTCAATAAACTCTTCATGATGAAAAGAATGAGAGAGAGCCTTCAGTCAGTCGTTACTCCCTGTTAGTTGATTTCAGTGGTGTTAGCTAAGCCATTGGCTCACCAAAGGAGCATCTCGTCGCCATGTGTGTTCTGGCTGATAATCAAGAGTTGTAGAGGTCTCCCCATTTGAAGGCTGAGGATCGCATTTGGAGGGAACATTTAGTTATCTGGGGGCAAATTAACCTTGTGAATTTCTTGCCATTTAATCTTGTGAAATGCCTTCTGTCCAGTGGCCTGATTTCCTGTAGGATGGGACAGATAAAGATGAGCGTCTCCTTTTTTCTCCCCTGTTGCTATGAACCAAGCAAGCTACCAGCTTCATGCTGGGCCAAGAAAATGAATGAATACAATTAGTCCTTCAGGAGTCCTGGCCTTTGCAAGCTTAGAAGTATATGCCCAAAGAGTGTACCTTTGAGAAAGAGAAAACATTGAAATGGAAAATGAACAAAACATATGAAGATGTTAAGAAGACAATTTCCTGTGAGCATTTGGTTCATTGTTTAATGTTTTTTTTTTTTGTCCAATATAAATAATTTGATTAATAATTTTTTTTTTAAGATGCGCCTTAGCCCTCTTCATTTTCTTTGTGTGTGTTGGTTTTGAATAACTTCAGGCAGTAATGAGAACTTAAAAAGCTGTGATATTTTATTTTAGATAATAAATCAGTCTTATGTTCACTGAGGCCATATAATCCATTTTCTTTTCAGAAACAGTATGCAGACTGTTAAAGTGGCAGGGCTGGTTAGGATGTTGAAAAGGAAACGTGTGTGTCATAAGTACAGTGAGGAAGGCCTGGCCTCCTACCAGGGTGCTCAGTCAGGGACTAGTCTTCCAAACCGAGAAAAAATTGCCTTCTGATCATTTGTGACGGATAACACCTTCATATTTAGGTGTAAAACCTCAAAGAGGAGTATGAGAAATGAGATATTAATATTCGCTTTAGTAATTTGTCTTATGATGGTGGTCTTAGACAGCGAAACATCAATAAATTGCTGTCTCTTTTAAGGGCCTGATTTATATTATTAAATTTATATTTTCTTCTGCTTCTCAGCCTAGACCCCGAGCTGTTTGGTAGAAAAGTTTCCTGTGATTAATTTGAACTTCCAGTGTTTCTGAATGGAATATTACTCACTACCAGGAGATCGGTTTCCCCTGAAATTTGCCTACATTCATGTTTTCAGAGTTGTCAGTTACAAACCAGGCAGCACAAAGGCACAGAAGCACTCCGTTTAGAATTAGGAAGCAATGCTGCGGGGTTTTTTGTATTACAACTATTATGCCTAGTTTTTAGCATAAATAAAAAAGTTCCTTATATTTTACTATTCTTGATAATCTATACTCCTGATTGTACTCTGAGGGATTTATTGCGAACTACTGAAATCCCTATACTATTTTCTAATCTGAAATCCATGTAGATGGAAACTTGACTTTGAGGTTTTTGAATATAGTATTCAAGCAGGGAGTCACAAATTTCAATAAAACCATTATTTTAAGACAGTGAAAACTTCTCCTTGAGTTAGCCAGTTGCTGAGAGACCGTAGTGTGCCACAGTGAAGGGTTAGCTCAGCTTTCATTCAGGTGGAATTCTATCATTTTCAATAAGGAAAAATAAACCTTTGTCATCTCGAGAAACATCCTTCGTGCAATTGACAGTTGACAGGTTGAAGAAAATGTTACTGTCAGGCCTTATTTTCCCCTCAAGTGAGAAGTAAAAATAGTTTTGAGTGATTTTTTTTCGAAAAAAAAAATCTATTTTAAATTATTTCAAAATGGAGGGGAAATGTTTTCAGCTTTTACATATATGTCATAGAATTAATCTGCCATTTGCTTCAGGGAAGGTCATCAAAGTGCCGTTCCCATAGGTTATCTCACAACTTAGTTCCTAGGGTATTAACTTGAAAAAGCCAAATTCAGCTGATTTGTTTGTGACAGGGTATCACCGAGCATTTTCTGATGGAGTTCTGTAAAAGATGTAAGAGACCGATATTATTCCTGTTACTACTTGTCAAGTGACCTGATTCTCAGAACTGGGGATTGCGGTTCTGGTGTGAAGGACGGGTGGGAATTTGGGTTTTGTCGTAGCTCTGTGTATGTGCATTGGACCTTCAGGTTATTAGCACACTAAGAGCAGACCTTTTTTTTAAAAAAATGGCTTTGCTATTAATACTTTTCAGTCACTGCCCAGCCTAATCCGTAAGTTTCCATGTGGAAGTGCATGAATATATGCTTGGAGATGAGAAAAAACATATATCGAAGTTCTTGTTTCTCGATTTAGAAAAAGCTAGGTTTTTGGCTTTCAGTTAAATCAGCGTTTCTTTTCTTTCCCCCAGAAGCAGCCATCTTGTTTTAAGACCGACTTTATTTCTTTCATGAAAATGGTCCGGAAATGAATATGGACGATAGGAAAGGGCTAAACCACTTTATAGTCATTTTGAGCAGGGATCCCCCTTGAAAGCTCTGTCTTACCTGTGAGCGCACTGAAAATGCTGTCTTCTCGAATTTAGTTGTCAAAAATGGATATTTTAACTTAGTAATGATATGTTTTAAACCCAGGCATATTATAGTTTCATGTTAAGTATTGGGCTGTACCATATTTACATACGTATTTTTCTCTTGAAACTTACAATTTCTCAGTCATATATTAATGTCTCCTATTATCACTGCCCCCCCCACCCTGATGTTCTTTTTCTCACTGTACTAAGTAGTCTCTTAAATTTGTTGGTTGATATATATTTTTCCCCCAAATTGCTCAGCAGTACATAGAATCTTTTTCTAGTATGTGGTACTGATAAAAACATAGGTACCTCCAAAAAGAAGCATTTGGGGTGCTTTAAGAAGTGTTATACAAAACCAGAGCCTTTCCGCTCCCTGCAACATAGGCTTTCACAGTCTCATGACTAAACCGTTCCTGTGGGTTATTACAGACAGTTATTTTGGAAGTAAATTCATATTTGTTATTAAAAATAATGTGAGTGCCCTGAGACTGTTGTATTTTCCACCATGTTTTAAATTTCTGGATGCATTTGGAGGAACATGTGGCCTAGTAAACTTTACCAAAAATTTATATTACGCTTCTTGCTACTGCATCTGTTTGATGATGTCTGGGAACCTTATTCCTGTGCACTGCAATAAAAACAGAAATTCTTAAGAATAATTTCAAAGTACCCTGCCTCAGTCAGTCTGATTAAACTGGGCACAGATTGAGTACTGCTGATGTCACAGATGGTTTTAGTTCATTAGAAGTAGGATTTTTGTTGGTTGCAGGGGCAGTGTGAAGGCGATGCATAAAGTACATGTTTTGGGATAAGACGTTCATCTCAGGGACTTCTCGTTACAGTCCAGGTGGTAGTTAACAGCTTCTGTTACCAAAACCCTTTCCTCCACTATCCATCATCTGTTGTTCTGTGGCTGATGGAGAAGGCTACAATAACCAAGTTGTTCAAAGTGACCTTTTTGTTTGAAATGAACTAGCAAATTACTTTTGTTTTCCCTTCCTGCCTCTAAGGTGTCAGAATGTCCATTCTGGTTTCAGTAGTGATTTATTTATGCATGTAGAAACTGTAATTAATAATTAGCTCTTGCCTCTGAACTATGAAAGCACATGTTGTAAGAGTAAATGGAAGCATCTTCTCTTGTCCAAAATGCTGTTTTGCGGTTTTGAGGCGGTCATGGCTTATTTTGGTGGGATAATTGTAGTGCTGATCGTGGTCTAGATGTTGATGGTGGTGGGCGTGATGTGAAGTTTTGTGGTTCACAGGTGCCAGCGGAAAATATGGCTTTGTCACATTCCCCCAACTTTAATAATAGATAGGGGATTTGACCTTTTGGTGAGGTTTTCTTTAATAGTATTTCATTTTATGGAGTCAAATGGGGATTAGGGAGGAAAGGAAAAATAAATCTAGATATGGGGAAGTCATCTTTTGTGTTCAACAATTAGGTTAAACAAAGTGGGGGCAAATGAGCCTGGTTCCCCTGCTGTTGTTTCGGGGCCAGAGAATACAGGCAGATGTCGGCATGTGGACGTGGTGACCTCTGACCCACACAGCACGACCGCTGCCCTGGCTCACAAGTGTCCCCAGCGAGCATCCCGCCGCCGCAGCAGCCCCCTTTTGAAGTGACTGACACTTGTGATGGAGAACCTGAAGGGGATCCTGTAGCTATTTGCAGCTCTCCCAAATCTAAGCCTGCTAGCTTCAGTTTTAACTTCCTCACCTTCCCTTTGATGAACCACGTTTCTTTGTGTGGCTTAGACAGCGCTTCTGTGACTTCCAGAAGGGACCTGTGGCCCCGTAGTCCCCATCAGTCTTTTCCTCCCAAGAAATTTATTCATCGGGTTGGGATAATGGAGGAGGCTCAGATGTATGGTTCCGCCGCACCAAGTGTGTGTCTGCTTTATTTAGCTAATATGTTTTTCTTTTTTTTTTTTCTAAGACAGGTGAAAGCAGTGATTTTGTTGCAGGCCTTTTCTTGTAGCTTCTGCTTTGGAATCTTGCCCGTAACCCCTGGGTTCAGACAGACCATTAACCTTTCAGATACTGTGGCATTCAGAATTTTCTTCATATATTTGTTTACTGTTACTGCTTCAGGAAACTTTTATGCCTATTTCGGGAGTTTTCTGGCAGGGGCTCTGTTTATTAAAATCTAGTGACCCGGCACTAAATGGGGTACAGTTCAGATAGTGGGGCTCCTGACGGGGTTTTGTGTCAAACCAGAGAAAATAATAGGGAAGTGAAAGCTGCCAAAATGTGTCTCCCAATTACTAATTAATCAGGCGAGAAAGGACCTCAGTGACGGAGCTGGTGTCTGCCATGACAGCAAAGAAAGGGACGCCTGGTTTTAAACGCTGGATAAAGCAAACTCAAGTAAGCCTCAGGGGACACAGCACCCAGAGAGCTGATATCACAAATGTTCATTTTTTACATCCATGTGAAAACCAAAATTGAAACTGAATCGTTGTAGTTCACTGATAGTATCAAGACAGGAAGCTATTCTTTATGCATTTTGCTTATTAATAAGCAATGTCTTTATTCTTATAAATATTTTAGTATGGATTTAATAGTATTCTTGGTTTTAGTATTGATGTAGCATTGTATACATACTTTATCCTCGATAGAGACTCGGGGGGAAACATTAAAAATTTCTTTTTTTAATCATATGCCTGTCATCCATATTTTAAGCATTGCTGTAATTGAAGAACAAAATTCTCCCCTCCCCTGGAAATATATGTGTTTGCTGTCTCAGAGTTTCTAGTCTCCTCTACCTGTGTTCCAACTATGGTTGCCGGACCCGTAATTAAATGCCTGTTACTAGTGTATTTTTTCCATAGCATTTGCAACCTAAAAAGAAGAGGGTCTTGTGTGGAACTATAGCTGTCAGGGGAACAATGAAACTAATTACACACTCTGCTGTCACCATTGTCAGCTATACTCTGGGGACACCAGCAACGTGCTGGAGTGTGGGTGTGTATGTATACAGGGTATTCCATGTGAGTATACTCTCATGGGGTCACGCATACCTGATGGCGTAACCTAAAACTCTGGGATCCCTGAAGCAAAAAAAAAAAAAAAAAAGTATAAAGACAGTCTAATTCAGTTAATTAAATAGAAACAAAGCGATTCTTGATTGGGAAGAGGACTCCCACTTTATTTTATTTATTTATTTTTTTTAATTTATTTTATTTTTAAACTTTACATAATTGTATTAGTTTTGCCAAATATCAAAATGAATCCGCCACAGGTCCCACTTTAGTATTTGTTCTTGAAAACCTGACCTGGGAGAGTCAGCAATACTTATTGCTCTGAATGTCTCCTTATTTTGAGTGTCATTTTGGGATGGTCCTTTATCCATACATCTGTGCCCTTTATTTACTGGGTAACTATCTCTTTCACACATTGTTATTTCTTAGCTCTGGAGTTTGGTGTTGGTATCTGGTTGTTTGAGGACTGATCGCTTTGTTTATTATGTATATCTCTCTGTTCCTGTATTTCTCCTTTGATGGCTTTGGCCCATTTCACTCTTCAGTAGGTGGATTTGGGAAAGAAAATTAAAAAAAAAAAGATATTTCTGAGATGTAGAGGAGTTCTGGTGTGAGATTTGGTAAGAAGAGACTTTGTGGCTATTGAATAACTTGAGGTTTGGAATCAGTTTTGAATTTCAATCATCCATGCCATTCCTGTTCTGTGGTACCACATAGAATCAGGACTTGACCGTAAATAATATTTTCCATTACTACTTTGATTTCTTGGGTGAGTTCTCCTTACTGTATTTAAAACCAGAGCCAAACGGGTAAATGCAGGAATTATATGTTGATTTAAACTGAGTTTTCCAAAGTTTTCATGTTAAAGGAATATTATAAAGATCAATATCTAACGGTGGTAATATATTTCTGTATTGGATATCTAAAAGCTACAATTGGTAAAACATTGAGTGATACCTGCAGACAGTGGAAGGCACGCAGTGGATTCAGAGGTGGGTGAGGCCACATCTGTGCCCTTAAGGACCTTGCAATTTTGTGTACATTTAAGAACTGTATACACATGATCACAATGCAGAGAGGAAGACACTGTTCTCGTCACATATGTGATCTTCACCTCTGGATTTATTCAGCAAACATTTATTGAGTGTCCACCGTGGGTCGGGTGTGGCTCTTGGTGCTGGGGACAGTGCAGTAAACAATTCAGAAACAGCACCCATACCATCCTGAAGCAGTCAGTTTCCAATTTCTAGATCACTGCTTTTCATACTCTGATGTGCCACAAGTCCTCTGAGAATTTTCTTGAAATACAGAATTTAATGCAGTAGATCTGGGGTGGGGCCTGTCTGCATCTGTAGTGAACTCTCTGATACTGATTCTGCTGACCCAGGAAGCACAGTTTGAGCAGCCAGCTTCTAGATAAATCAGCAGGGAGAGAGATCACTTCTGGTTCCTCACCAAGGGCTCCTGGTTGTTCTCGCCCTGAACTGCCTGTGTGGTTCTGCAGTTTCTCAAGGGGCTCAGTGTGTGCAGGAGGGCAAGTTATTTGTCTTCAGACCCGGTGGTCGTCTTTATGTCTTGCGACTTTACCCCCAGGTCTCGGACAAACAAAATAGATTTTTACATTGAGGTTTATGCATCGTTAAAATGCACCGCTAACAAAAGTAACCGGCCAGGGATTTGGACGGAAGTCTTGCTCTCTATAGACAAATCTTCTGGAGTGAAAAAATTGTCTTGGTCCAAAAAATCTGAGGATCCTGTCATAAATGTCTCAATATATTTGCAAACCCTCCCCAGAGATATTTTCTGTGGCAATGCCAGAATTACACCTCAGAAACAGATTTTTAAGACTTTCTAAGTGAAATCCATATGGTTAAATGAACCCCAAATGTTCACTTTACATCCAGCCCAGAAGATGACTAACAACTTTTGTGCTTCCTCTGACAGGGTTTCTTGTGGGTGACGTTAGGAGCCTACACTTCTATGGAGATTTGGGGAAAATACCTATCTGCTCTAAAATGCCATAATTTTAGTGTCCTTAGTGGGAAATCTTTGTTTCTGTAGAGTCTCAGTGGTATAAATACGTTTGTATTTTTTTCATAGCCTGTATATCATTTGCTTTTGCAAAACAATTGTGTGATGCTTGTTTTCACGAATAAAGGGTGAAAGTAATTAAATTCAGATTACCCTGCCTGCTTATTTATTGTCACTTCCTCTCTGGGTGTGTGAATACAATATTCCCACTCTCCTAAGTGAACTTGAAAGTCTTTGAAAGCATAAGTAGACTTATTCAACTGATACACCTCTATGCAACGATTATTAAAAGAAAGATGAAACTGTCTTTAGATCAGCTATATTTGTATGAAAATAAGCCAAAAGAAGGGGAGGATGGTGAGCACTCTTAATTCACGCATACTTTCATTTTTTAACAAAAATTTTGCTGATGCCTTTTTATAGTTAATTATCAAGCAGAAGGAAAACTTTTCATTTTTAAATCCTTGGCAAAAATGGGCTTAATTATTGTGTAACTTTTGTGAGAACTATGAATATTATTTAGAACAGTAAATCAAGACATGTCTCTTTTGCTTGACTTTTTGTAGCTTAATGTTTATGCTCGTTAGGGTGTAAATAAGCGTCTGGGGCAATGACTTTGAGGTGACATCCACTTCAGTGTTCCCAGTCTTATGATTCTCACAGATAAAGAAGTTTGAGAATCTTCCATGACTTTGTGTGAACTTAAGGGTGTCCTAAAAGAGACGTATGCTTAGAAGATTGTTAAATTTAGAAGTAGGATATCTTCATTGATTAATGATGTCATTTGCATATCCCTAAAGGAATGGCTTTGTTCAAACTGGAGTTGACACACCTAAGCTTTGTGGTCATTGCCATGTTTAGATAAAGCAGAAGATGCTCAGTAGTCCTCATTATGGTTTTGCCCCTCCATTTTTTAAAAAAAGGAAAATAAATACATTGAATAGCTTTTATTTAACTCATGGCTGTTAACGGTGATTTGTCCTCATTCACCAAACAGTTTTTATTTAACTCAGGACTATTAACAGTGACTTCTCAGATTAATAGGTTGTAACCGAGTTCTTTACACATCGATATTTGTACATTTACAGACTGCCTTGATGGTATAAAGTAAAAGCATTGAATTCATGTACCTTTTTGTTTTGAATTTTATAATAGCAGCTGTTTTGTATAAAACTTCAAGTGGGTTTACATGTTGACTAGGCACGGCTCAGAGAGGAAGATGTTAAAAATCCTGTAACCGATAGATTTTTAATTGTCTTTGTTAACATTTTAGTTACATTTCAGATCTAGTTAAATTTCAGCCCTGAGTCTAAATACACCATTCCTTTCATAGTGATGAATTTGAACCTCAGTTTCTTCATCCTAACAAATAAATGGGCATAAGAAAATTGTCTGCCTCAGATCTGTGAAAATTTGAAGGAAAACACAGTAGGACTTTAAAAAGGGTTATAAAAATTCAAATAGAGATTGAGGGGGTACCTCCGTTTGCATTGATGCAACTCTGTAACTCCATATGTTCTTTTAAGTTGCATAGAAATATATTCTTGCAAATAATTTATTGTCAAATCATCATGGAAGATTTGAACTTTTAAAAAATCAAGTCGTCTTATTTTGTAATACGTATCATCCCTGCTAGATACTAGTTATGCATTTACATCAGATTTCCTCTTAAAGGAATTCACATTTTAGGCTTATCTTGTAATTTCTCTGAGAGTAATAAAGTGTGAAGAGTAGACACTGGAGAGGCCAGTTGGCTGGGGCCTTCTTCCAGAAAGGAATTTTGGATCTCCTTTGTAAAGTTGGTGCTCCCAGCTAATCTCTGCTTCATTGCTTCCTCTTTGACGTCTGAAACCCTAATATTCTGCTTTGGACTTCACAGGTATAATGAGGTATCTCCATCTCAAAGGAGAATTTAATGAATACTGACACCCTTTTGGAGAATGCTTGTATTTCCAATGAGGAGCTTGTTGAAACAAATCAATTCCTGTCTGGGACTGTTCCTCACGGGCAGCGTGGTTGTCTCTGGGATCCTTGGATTCTTCTGCCTGCTACTGCCAGAAGAACAGGGCTGAGCCTCTTGACGCCTCTGTGCTTAAAAATCTCCTGTTATCGACTGCTTTTAAACTTAGTGCATGCTAATTATACACACATTGATGTTAGGAGCATAAATAGATCATAACAACATCTAGCTGGGAAAGGAAACAGAATTTGTCAAGGCACACATATTGGAATGCACTGAAACCTGAGTTTCTTTAACACATTACTGTCAAAGGGCCACTTTCCCCTAGAATTGTCTGGTGGTGACTCAAAGCAGGTTTTACTTCATATGTTTATAGTTAGTCAGGAGAATAGCAAGTGTTCCTGTTACTTGTTTTAGAATAGCAATCGTATATGATTATTTTGTGACACTTTTCTCCTGATGATATAAACCTCACTTAAGCTCCTCCCCACAGTGTAATTCATAAGGGAAATTCTCAGTGATCCTTAAATCACTGTAACCCAGAGATTTCGTGACAACCAAGGGCAGCGCTTGGCCAGTAGCAATAAAACTGACGTGAATATTAGCAATAGCAAAATTATTTGAGAGACCCCTGACGACTCCGCATAACTGATTTCCCTTCAGAGTTCAGCGTTTCAATGTTTGGAATTGCTATGCTCACCAGAGTATCAGTCTGATTTTACGTTTGAATTGTGTCATACAGAAGTGGGTTTCTTTGGCCCTGCTAAATTGGAAGGTAAGATTTGTCAAGAGAATGAGCTTGCTATGAGTTTATTTTGAGTTTTAAAATTTGCAATTCTAGGTTACCTGGACTCAGTGCCTGATGAATGATTAATGGTTCCAATCTCTCCCGTGTTCTAGGCTTCCTTTCTTGGTGATAGAGTAGTCAGGAAGTTTAAATTTTGATGACTTACTTTATTGACACTCTGTATTATTAAGAAAAATAATTCCTTACAACTCATGTATCAATTTAAACATATCAGCTAGAGGCTTCATTTCAGCTAGGCTGACTCAGTATTTTCTTTCCATGAGAGCATGTTGATTGATCAAATTGAGTGTATAGCAATCCAGTAATTCCTTAAGATGTTGAAATGATTAGATTGAGTTGCATTTAAATTATTTAGCTTTTATTAATATGGTAAGTTATGTAGTAAAGATTAGAGCTGAACATATTTCAGTGCCTTTGATGAATTTAAATAAACATGATGGAAGAAGCCTACCCTGATAACCTAACCTCCTACCTCATGTATTTTGAGGAGGAGTATTTTGAATTCTCTTCATTCTCTCTGTGAAATGCCAAATTATGTCAATGTATTTTACATGTCTAAAATATAGACAGTGGTGAACTGCCTTTTATGATTAGGTTGCCATAAACTCGAATTTTAGCATTTGGACAGTTGCAAATTGTCTTCAGCTTCTCTCCTGTTGAACTTTTCAGATCATCTGACTGTCCTTCTAGAAATATTATAAAATGCGAATGGCATGTATAGTTAGGTCTTTAAGCACAATGACGTCTACTTACTGATTTGAATGCATAATGAGCATCATAATTGGTTATAGCCAACAACTATGAATTTCTTGCCTCAGATATCTAACTGAAATCTGAGGTAATTTTTTATGGTTGTAATCATTTTAGTAAAAACTTCCCAACTGTAACTTCAGGTTAGTTTTCTGACAGTTGACTCCTTGAAAAAAAAATAAACCAACTGGGCAAATATAAAAATATTTATAGTTAGTTCATTTTATTTTTTAATAAAAAGAGTATCTCTATATTTACACCAACAAAAGGCTACGTAAACTTATGGAAAGCCTCCACTGATCCCAGTATAGTATTAGAACTACCACCTTCCCCATCCCACCTGCCATCCCTTGGTATGGGACTGTCATTGGTGGGAAGAGAGTGTTTGTGACTTTTCTTTCCCCAGTTCCTCTCTTCAAAGGTAAAGATTTGCCTTCTGAATGCTGCCAAGCAGGAGACATGCGTAGTAGTCTTCACCATAGCTAACTCTGAACTCTGGGTGTTTGGTGATCCGAGTTTCCTTTTAGGACGCACTTGAGTTGGTGGTATACCTGGCATCCAGTTCAGGAGTCAGCCAAGGAGTTTGGAGGAACCTCCCCTAGGGCCCTTGTGGGCAGAGAAGGCAACCTTTGGCAAGCTCAGGGTGCCTGATCCCATCAGGGCCCTGCTGGCAGGACGTGCAAGGGGTCACACTAAGTGGATTTGCACCACTGCCCAAGGAGGAGTGTGAAGACTGCAGTCATCAGTGTCCGAAGATGGTTGGTTCTTCTTGGTAGAAACTGCTCATTCGGGTCGAAAGTCTAACCTGTTTGGTTGAATGGCCTCCCTTCCTTTCTCTGAGAAAGTGGTTTGGACAGTAATCTACTTAATCTAGCTCGACAACCCTCTTCCTGCTGGTTAAAATAAAATCTAGAAAACTCGGGGGACTCCCCAGTGTTGGGTTCTGCTTGGAAGGAGCTTCAAAACAGCGGCTGCAAACTGCGGTCCATGCCGTCCGGGTCCGGGGCTGGCTGGACCGCTCAAAGCCGCCTGTGGTCCCGTTTGGGCAGCACCCAGAGCCGGCTCGGGTCTGCGTGTTAGGAGGAGAGAAGGGCCGCGTGGCGACCACCAGGGCTGGAGCTGGACTCGGACAGGCGCCCCTGTGGGGAGAGGCCGGCGGCCTCTACAGCCAGCAGGAACCGAGGCCGGCTCCACAGACGCGGGGAGACCCGCAGAGGAGCGCGAAGGTGCGGAGCTCTGGGTCCTGGCGGTCCCGCGATGCTGTGTTCTCACGGGCACCGCAAAGGGAGCCTTTTGCTGGAGAGGAGCGAGAGAGGGGGCGGGAAACCTGGATTCCAGGCTGATCCTCCTCCTTCGCGGGTACCTGTCCGGATGCCTCTGTCAGGCTTTGCAGCTTCAGCTGTCATGTCAGATTCACACTCTCTCGGGTCTCCTAAGTGCTTCAGCTTCCCCCAGGTATCGGACGGGCCAGGGACAACCATATGCCATCTGAAGTGAAGAGGCGATGTCCTTATTACATGAAACATTTCAACTTTTTTCGGAAAGAAAATTAAATCGTTGAAATGTGGAACAGATTCCCTTGTTTCAAAAGTGGAGTACTTTGAGTGAAAACTGACTGTATTTTTTTTTTTTTTTTACCATTCAATTCAAGAACCCAAACAAACAGCTGGCTGACTTATGTTTTAGTAAAAACCATCCTGGTACATTTACTAACTGGAAAAGTAAACCTCCTTAAAATGAAATTCTCATGCGTCCTGACTGCTAAGTGATTTTTAATAAAGACACAGTGAAACCAATCGCATGTCTGGACGGCCTTTCACTTTGACCGATACTGTAAACGTCCCTGCATCTTAAATGCCTGTCTTTCTGTGACATTTGATGCGAACACACCAGGGCTAAAGACCACATGCAGGCACATACCAACACAATTAGAAAATGCATTAATTGTCAAGGCAGTGATCAGAATGTTCTGCTTCACTCAGGCTAATAAGGAGCAACTAACAAATGATGTCACAACAAAGCCTGGAATGCTATGAACAGAGAGAAAGCGCATCTGTTCAGGGTATCAGGAACTGCTTCCTGGAAGAGGAATACAGTAGTGTAGGCTTTGGACGATGGATATGATCTTCATAGAGATGGAGACAAGCAGGAGAAGACCATTCCAGGGAGTCACAGCAAGAGGAGTGAAGACTTGCTGGTGGTAGCTTTAGAGGTGGATTTGGGGGCCATACAGAAAGTAGTTCATTCTGAGTCAATGAGATCCGGTGCAAGATTGGAAGCTTGGGCTGCAGTGGATTAGCCATGTTGTGGGGTGTCACCGAGAAGCTTCTCATATTGAGGGGAGGGTCATTAAGATGGATTATTCTTTATAATGGGTGAGCTAGCTGAGTGCTCATATGCGTTATCATTGTTCTGCACCATTGTGTATCTCAGCTGCTGTTTAATTGACTTGCAAATATAACCGGTACTGGAAAATTTTGAAGGTCTCGAATTAGGTCTGGTTCATAAGTGGTTAGGTGGTAGGAAGGTAAAAACCGGGGCAGTTTTAGTATTTCCAGATGGCACCGCATGGTGCTCTATCACACATAAATTACTTCTCTGATTTCTAGATTGAGCAGTTGTTTTCAAACTTAATTTTTAGCCCCCCCCCCAAAACCCATTATTTGCAAAGATCATTAGCAGAAAACTAATATGTAAAAAAAAAAAAGCAGATGCCATCATTCAAACATCAGGCTGCATTTAGGAGAGATTGGCAGCTAGGGCACCCCCTCTTCTGATCCAGAGAGGCTGTGCAGAGGCTCCCTGGGCTGGCTGTATGAGTCCCTTTTCAAAACCCCAAATACAGCCTGGGTGATTACTTAGAGGAGTGCGGGATGATTCACCCCTGCCTTTTCAGGCACAGAAGGGGCCCCGTGCCCCTCTGGAGATGGAGGTATTTCTCCCATGGCTCCCGTTTATCAAGCCCTTACTGTATACCAAGCATGGCGCTTTACGGACTCCTCAGTCATTATCAAGTATTTAATCTGGACAACACCTTCTAAGAAGAAGGCATTATAATGACCCTGTTTTACAGATGAGAAAACTGAGCTTTATATACTTTGACCTTGGCCAATTAGGTGGCCCTTAACTGCTTCTTAGCTGGGCTGTGTGGAGTGACACTCCATCTAAAAGAACTCAGTGAAGTATCGAAAGGTGACCTTGAGATAGAAGATTCCAGGAGGCAAAGGGGATAAGAACATAGAGACTGTATGCTGATACGAAAGGAGGGTTAAAATTGCACACCTATGTTCCCCCTTGTTGAGTGTTTAATGGACTGAAAGGTTGCAAACTGCAACTGGTTACCTACAGCAGATAATTAGTACCCCTGGAGGTTAAATGTTTCATGGACTCATTCTTTGGCGCTAATTGTGAGTCTGTGTGTGTTGTATACGAAGAATACTGGGACTAGTAGGGAATTCACATGCCAGCTAGCTGTTCCTCTATGTGTTTGGGTAAGCTTGACTCCTGAGGCCTGGCTAAATATAATAATATTTTAAAAAGAATTTCAGGAACATTTGTAGAACTCCTTAGAATAAAAGCTGGAGTTTAACAATCATATCGTTGGGAAAAGTTCACCTATATTTCATCTAAATTCCTGTACTTTTGGTCAGCTTTGGTTTACATAATAACTATGAATTCACTTAAAATTAAAAAAAAATACAGCTTCCGCCTCCTTCACATTCAATACGTTCTGATCAAGAAGCGTGTGTTTTTAATGGTATCGAGAACAGCCTATGAATGCTTGAGTTGACTCTGTGTCCCAAACCCCACTCCACACTCCCATCTCTCCCCTTTTCTTACTTCCTTTCATCATGGGAGTTTTTTGTCCGATAGCTTAACAGCCAGTAAATTATTCCTGATTAGTTTCAAAGACAAAAGTCCCCCGATAGGATGTGGGTGGCTCAGGTTCCTCACTACTCTCTGGAGAGACAGCATGGGAAGGAAGAAAGAGTTTTCGCACCTTATCCATAGTGGACATCTGCTTTGCAGGCTAACCCAGGTCTGTCAGCTGAAATATGTGCCTGGAAACATGGGGTGATTCATCACCAGGCAGAACCTTTGTGGCTCTGCAGTGGAAGTTCTTAGCCCCTCTTCTACTTCAGTGTATATGAATGACATTGATACGCAGATAATCCTGAGTTTGTGTATACTATCTACATCTTTGTTTGTGTTCTGTTCCCTGGATGATAAGACTCTTGACGTCAGGGATTGTGGTTTATGTACAGAAACACTACATACAAGAACTGGCCTGGGATGGCTAAAAATCTGAGGCACTTCCTGGGTATAATTCTCAGCTTCTCAACTTAGCAGGTGCTGCGGGCCTGGACAAGTTGCTTAACCTTTCCCTGGTTTACCTACCTCAGCTGTAAATGAGAAGAGTAAAGCTATTTATCTGTTAAGTCTTATTGTGATTATTAAATGACATGTTACATTAGAACAATGCCTGGCACAGAGTATGTGATTCGTAAATGCTAGCTACTAATAAACACTTTTGCGTGACTTTCTCTATTTTCATTATTATGTACCAAAAAAAAAAAAAAAAAATCTTACACTGGGACAGAGATGTATTAAGGAGATAGCATTGACTGTCTTTGGAGTCAGGGTGATCTGGGTTCAAATGCTGATTCTTTAACCCTCAGTTTCATATGTGTAAAATAGAAAGTATGTATAATTTGTGATGATTAAGAGGAAAGTAAATGCATTTAAAATACCTGCTGCAAAGTATCCCCTCTGTGAAATCTGGTTATTATCATTATTAATTTGGAGAATTACTCACATGAGTGTTAGCCTATGAGATGAATTAGCCCACAGTTCCTGTCTTCATTTCATTTTCTTGCCTGCCTGTTGCCAAATGTTTTGGTGATCTAACTGAACTCATGTATTAATTGAGTGGAAATTCTCCTTTCTGATTTTGTCAGTTTGAAAGATGAAACGTTTGAAAAAAGAAATAAGGCCTGGTGACGTGGATGCCACTTTTATTTCCTCCCAACCCCGTGTTTGGCCTTAAGCAGATCACCAAATGCCCCAGGACTCGTTTTCATCTTGACCACAAGAGGTGGTCGCCTGTGCTAGAGCATCTGACTTGGAAGATCCGAACGAGTCAGTGCTTTGACACTACTTGACTTTGACCTTGGGCAAGTCACTTAACCTTGGGCGAGTCCAGTTCCCTCATTTGTGAAACCAGAGGATTGTTGTCCTCTGGGAGGTCATTGTCAACTTCATGAATCCTTCCATCTCTTTAACTTCCTTGGTTAAAATGGATCCTGTATTCCCCCCACCCTTTTAGCTTGTCAGTGCAGAGGAGGTAACACATATGTGTCTACAACACGTCTAAACTTTTGAAGAAAACACACAGATTATTTTTTTTTAACTTTCAAACTTAAAATTTTTTTTTCTGTGTTACTTCTAAACATGATTTGAAGGATTTATCTGGAAAGCTATCCTGAAATTATAGTTAATTGGTAAGAAGAATAATATACAATTTCAGAGCTTTGGGTACATGTTTTATACCAAAACAAGTCAAGCCGCCTTCATCCAAGTTAATGAATCCAATCCTGAGATTTAACACAGGGAGACTTTGGCAGAAATGTGTCACATTAAATTCTGAATTTAGTTTGGTTCTAAAAAATACAAGAGTTTTTAAGAAGTGTTTCAAAAGAAATAGAAGTGCCTGGAGTTAAAAAATATATATTCTTTAGGTTACATCTGTAAGATCTAAATCACAAGTTGATTTACTGAAGTGTTTGGTTTTCTTTTGCTACCCATTGGGAGGAGATATGAAGTAGAAGAGGGGAGACTTTAGAAAATTGGATAAATGTGTAAATATCGGAACAGAGCATATGATTGTGTATTTAAATCTGTATCATAAGTTATATAAATATGACTCTACGGGTTTTTTTGACTCCATAGTCTTCTGAGCTGTTTTTTGCTATATCACATCTAATTTTGCATACTTATTTTTACATTATTAGTGAAATATAAATAATGTCATGGCAGACTTTATAAAATGAAAAGAATATCTCAAACATTACTTTAGTAATCAGCAAAAACTGAAGTGGACAAGACCCTCTGGAGCTTTAAAATAAATTCCAAGATGCCAGTTCACTCTACAAGGGAGAATGATTCAGCCAGAAAATCAGCTAAAATTTTAAGTGAGTTATGTATTTGCATCAAGATGATGGTAAATGTATAGACAGGTGTATAAACTGTAAGGAGTAATTATGACCCAACACACCTGTTTTAAGCCTGCAGAGGAGACATCGTCTCATCTCTTGGGTGGGCCAGATGAAACTTCAGGGCCTATTTTGTTAGTAGTGTCTAGTCAGATCATTCCTCATCAGTCCCATGGGCAGACTGGACAGGCTTCAGCCCACTTCCTGGGGCAGGGTGGGTTTTCAGGGGACCGGTCACAATCACGGAGCACGAAGGTGGGCCTCATAAAGGTCAGGCCTTGTTCTTTCAAGGAGGTTGGTCACAGCGGGTGTGTATTTGCCCGTGTGTTTCTGCATTTAGTGATTTGGTGGACATGAACTTAACATTGTTCATTTCCTTGCTATCTAATAAAAGCAGTCTGACTAAAAATCCAAGTTTAACTTTTAGAATCTGTTTCTTTTTCCCCCTTCAGCTTGTAATTTTGTAACCTTTCATTGTTGGTTATCAGAATGAGAATTAAAGTAAGTTTATTTTGCTGATTTTTATTTCTAGCTAACAATATGGCTATGTTGTTTAAAAGATCTTCTTAAAATAATAGTTTATTATGAAACTATGATTTTAAATTATGATTTTTACGAATAGTGAGTAATTATTAATCTCTTATAGACACCTGTACCCACGATGAAATTGTGAGAGGCTGAAGAAAGTGTAGATATAGTAGCTGTATATTTAGACTGAATGGTTTGAGTGGCTCATAAGTTTCCAGAATTGCATAAGATAGAAATACAATGATATTGGTTAATATGCACAACAAATAATTTTATTTAAATCCACACATAAACTTCATTTTATCTGCAAATTATTCCACCAATTGTGTCATTTGCCTTTTGTTTTATATTGTTATCAAAGTGACATCATGACATAGATGTTAGTTTTTTTAAAAAAGTCACAAATTTGTATTGTAGGGCATAGGTATCATTTATATGATATTTTACTTAAACCAGCTCATTAGCAATCTACCATGCATTGATGATAATTTCAAAATTCCTGATTCCATACTAAAATCACTATGTCTGGAGGAACCTGGGGAACTGATCTCGAATGCGTATACTTTACACAATAAAAAATCCTACATGATACAGATTTTTCAATAAGATTTTTTCCCCTTTCTGTGGAATCAAGCCTATTCCATCTTAAGAACTGCATTCAGTGGCAGCACCACGGTAGAAACAGGGCCCCAGACCCACCTCTATACTCCCGTGAAAATACTCTGTGTCTTCAGAAGCGGTCTTTTTAACCTTCTCATAGTTTTCACAGCTATGTCTTTCAGAAATGACACACAACAGGAGTAAGTGTAACTATTCCTGTCTCCTCATTGATGGGGAGACCCAGGAACGCAAGTGGATTTGTGACAGGACCCCCGCGTTTAAGTAGCGCCTCCCCCTTCCCTTCCGTGTGCCCCGGTAGTAACTGGCTAGCCTCACTGAAGACATTAATTACACCAGGTTCACTGTGCTCGCCCTGGCATCAGTCATATCTGGTTTAATCTTTGTGTTTACTGTGGTTGGTGTAGTGGTGGCACACAGTAGGTGCTTTGTGGAAGGTTTAATGTGAATATGATAATGCCATTAAGCGCATAGCACCTGCTTAGATTCAGCTCATCTTTCATTTCATGGAGAAGGAGCCACGTGTTAACAGGTATTGAACTTGATAATTATCAGTCACAGCCACCCCATGATTACTCTTCACAGTGGGAATGTAAACAGATCCTTACTCATTGTTTTTCTCAGCCACACTGTTTGGCCTCAGCCTCTTAGGTATTTGAAGAGATGGATTGATGAGAGCAGAGCAGAGCAGGTGACAGGCTTCGGGCCACAGGGAATGTGGGCAAGTGAGTTTGCCTTTCTTTATGTAACTGAATCTTCTGTATTTACCTGGAGAAAACAGAAGTAGCTAGATGGCTCCTTTGGTTATGGCTTAGGATGGACGTTTAAAAGTGCGTTTTTGGCTCTCTCTCTCTTTTTTAAATATAACAATCTTCAAATCAAAAACTGCATCTTAAAAATGCCAAGCACTTTAAATATTTGCTCTCTGTACAGACTTGACGACTTTAAGTCTATGCGATGTCCGCAAGATATGAGCAAAGTAAAAATAACGTTTCCCTGTCCTCAAATCCTTTTGAAGTAAGAGTCAGACAAAAACATGTATTTGCTCTGGTATTTTAGGATAAATTTAATGACAGAACTAGACTAACTGTAAAACTTGATCCAGTATATTGTGGGCAGATTGTTTAAGATGGCACCAAAAACAGGGTGATATACACACAGAGATTTGATAGAAATAAATTTGGTAATGATGTTTAACATATGAATAGTGTGTGCCTTGTAGGGGGACTAAAATATCATGAATGGTAGTATAAATTTAATTTAGTCATCTCTGGATAAAGTACAGGTGAACAATTTGATGTTTATGTAAATTAAAAGTGGCTGAGAAAATGCTTCAACTTCTATAAAGCAAGATTTACTTATTTTTCTGTTCCCTTGTTTGAAGCTTGTCACTTAGTAGAATTTTATAGTTTTTTTTTTTTTTCTGGATGAATTTAACTCACACCGGAACAGTTGAAAACATTTGCAAGTCATGATGTTATATAATCTGACTTTTTTTCTATCTTTAAAAGTAAATCACACTTTAAAAAAAATTGTTGAGGAAATTCATTTTTAACTTCTGAGCATCTACTGTGTGTTAGGTACTGTCTAGGTAATTAAGGTATTCTTGGATAACAAAGTTAGCAGTTACTCATGAATAAATAACTGAACTTATCCGCTTATTGTGTTTTATAGCAAAAAGTACAAGCTTGTGCTTACATAAGAAATTTGTTTAGAGAACATTGCTTTTTCCCTTTAATGAACCTTCCTCTAGAGGCCATGTTTTCTTCATTAATTTGTATTAATAATTTTTGAAATGAAGCAAAATGTTCTCATACTTTATTTCTAAATGTTTCTTTTTGTCTCCTTTTATTTATAAGTAAGACTAACCTTTTGGGGAAGGTTACTAGGAGCTAACAAGTAGCAATATAATGTTTGATGAATCTGAGCCAAGGTGACTATTTCTCTCTAATGGAGGATGACAACGACGGATTTAAGAAGTCATCCCCTTATTGTCTCCGGTACAAAAACCTTCCGCCTGCATCTTTCAGCTTGTATCACCACTTCTAAAGGATCCATGGGCAAACTGCTGAATTTTTATTAATCAGCTTAACTTAATGAGATGAAAAGACCTTTTCAAAAGAATGAAGAAGGCAGAGACAGATACTGAGAACCACTCTAATTCTTTTCCATGAAAAAACCATTTTCCTTCCAGACTTTTTAGGGACGGCATATTCAGCCCTGTTTCCAGGTAATTCATCTGGCTCTTCTTTCTAATTTTCACACATTTAGGGACTTTCTCTAGCCGTGTGCTGCCTTTATTATTGTTTTTTAAAGAAAGTAGACAGCTCTAAAGAAGAGTTAATGAGAGTTGAGGGGGGGAAATACCTTTGGGAAGGGAGGCAGGAAAGCTTAAGCTGATAAAACACGACTCTTTTTTGATGGGGGCTCTGTTTGGATAACTTTGCCTTGTCTAAATTCTTCTCTCTCCCCGTCCTTCCTGCTCACCCCTTCCCCTTTCTTTCCCGCCACATCTTGTCAAGCCTCCTTCATAAACGGTAGCAGCTGGAGACCTTTTAGTGGCATTCAGGGATTACTTCCCTTCGGGGTTTTAATAAGCCCTGATGCTTCAAACACAGTCAAGACGCTTCTGGAGACAATCGCCATTCAGGCTGGGGACCGTGGAACCTTTCAGGGCCCAGATGGCTGGATCCAGGTGGGACCCTGGGGTCCACGGGGCCCAGCAGGTCCCAGTAGCAGGGAGTCCCCTGGAAGGGCAGACTCGGAAGCAGTCAGGAGAGGGATGGGTCTCTGCAGTCACGAGGGGCTGCGTCCCATGCTTTCTCAACCTGCCTGACTACACGCTCCCTTAAATTGTTGGATTTAACTCTCTGACCAGCCAGAGCTGCCAACACTCAAGTCCTGTGGTCCCAGGCTTATCGGTCCCCATGGGGAGACACCCCCCCCAGTAGTGGGGACCCTGGGGCAAGATGCTGGCCTCATTCGGCAGATCTGCTGAGGTGTTACTTAAAGGCTGAGCCTACTGGAGGGCAGGAGGTTCCGAGTGCCTCAGTGATGAGACAGACGTGTCTTGAGGCCACTCGATTGTCAAGTTCACCTAAAAGCTTTTTTATGTCACCTAGTGATTTATCCCAATCCGTGGCTTTTAAAACTTAGTTCTTAAGGTGAGTCAGGCAACCTTTATAGAGGTGGTGCCCTGTGGGTTCTTCGGGTTCATGTAACGTCTGATTTCGTCTTTGTAGGTGGGAAAATTGGGAGGCAAGAGAACATTCTAGATGTCACACAGAGCCAGGTCTGACTTTTCCTCTGTGATTTCTGAGATTTCTCGCCCCTTTGCCCTCTCCTGTGCAATTCTGTGTTTAAAGTGATCCCCAGAAGAACTTCTGGAAGATCCCCGTGTGCCAAGGAGAACCATAGCCAACCCCGTACCCGCTGTTTCCTCCGTAGCTTTGCACACGTCTGCTTTCTCTCTCCGTGAGGTCGTGACGTCATGGCGCTCAGGAAGGCAAAAGCACGTGCGTTAGGGATGTGTGATGTTATCACCGCCCAACTATGGAATGCTCTTTACCAGCCCCAGGGAGGGGAGCTTCCTGTTCTAGAGTGTTGGCAATCAGTCCACGCTGAGCATTCGCTGGCCTTTTAACACCGTGGTAGACTTTTTCATTAGGTCGATTTCTGGACCCAGGAAGTAAGGTTGGTGATGATTTCACGAAAGCATTAAGTGATAGGGAGAGAAACTGGCTCCAAACATGCCATCTGCTTGGGCCAGGTCTGCTCCGTCTTGTGTCCACTTAACCCACTTCATGACTATTAGATATGCCCTTCTCTGACACTTTCGACTGGGGAAGTGAGTGTGTGGGCACTCGTCTTTGGGGGTTGAGGTTGGGCTCAGTGTGGAGCTGGAATATTAGGAAACAGCTGTTCTTTGCCTGGGTGGACAGTCATTGATTTTTAAATACTCGGGCCTCCTGATGGCTTAAAAACCCATTTGTGCCTCTTTAGATTAAGGTTAATTTTTGTGGTAGTGAGTGCAGATGCAGTGAACAGATGCTGCACACTTGCTTTGGCTTTTATACATACTCTATACTTTAAAATGAAATTTAATTAAAAATTAAATGCATCATTAGGTCATAAAAGGAAAATTAAAAAAAAAAAATCCCTGATTAGAATGTACTGCCTCAAATAAAACCGTGGTCCCAGTAAGCCTGGGGAGTTGATTTATTAAGAAAGTTCTTAGATAAAAGTGAACTATCCATTAATGATCCCCCCCATAGTTTATGGTCTACTGTGCTCCTCTATAATAATTTCATGAACCCATTCTAATCATAACCTAACAGTTATTGGGATTGGAAGACGATGTTTATTCGTTTTCTCCAACATAACGAAAATCATAGCTTTCAAATTATGTGTGTGAGCTTTAGCTTATGTCTACATACATTTTGTTTATTTGGGCATGGATAGGAATGTATACCAGGCTGCTAAAATTCAAATTCAGAACTGCAGGAGAAGTGACGGTGTGGCTGGCCTCAGTGTGCCCAGCAGGACACCCCCCCAACCCCCACCCCAGACCAGCCTCTCCTGGGGAAGCAGAAGCACCAAGGTTGTCCGGGAGGCTTGCGATTGACCTTGCACGTGCCAGCATCCTCATCTGTCTTTCAAAGTGTCTGTAGAGTGGTTACCTCTGTGGTTAGGAAATCATTTGTAGCTCAGAGTTGTAATGCTGTGAGACAGTCCGCTCACCTGCAGATAATGTTTCATTAGCCTCTCTCCAGTTGACAGGCTGGCTGCTTCCCCATATTCCTCTGGTGGAGCCCGAGTGATCGCTCCGTTTGTTTTCTGCGTTCTTGTTACAGGTCACTTTCAGTCGGGCGTCTCCCCTCAGGCCTTATTAAAGTAACAACCAGGTAAACAAACAAACTATACTTCCAAGGCAGGAAGAGGACGGTGGGACTCGATACCACCGACTCAAACTGGTTTTCTTATCACAGATTTGCTTTCATTAGAGAAGTCCAGAAACAGTAGAGAAACATCTACCCACAGTTCTATAGCTCGCGGTGGGGTATTTCCATTTGAGCTTTTCTCAGATGCTTGGCTGTTTATTAACTGATTGCATCAAGCCCTTTTCCCTCTTAATATTACCTAATAAATATTTTCTCATATTGCTGGAAGCAGCTGGTGTAATACAAAAAAATTATCCTTGTCATTGACCGTGTACATTTTCATCACGACGATTAGCCATTACTTACTTGGCCAATACTTTTCCACCTTATTAACTACCCTCTCCCCCCAGAGTTTCTGTTACCAGTCTGTTTGGGAAAAGCTGGATTAAAGAGATGACATTACGTCTGAGCCTTTTGGTGTCTTTGACACATAAATAATCTCTGAGAAGCCACAGTGGAGCCCAAGCCCACCATGGGGCATGTATGCACGAATCCCAAACTTGCTATTTAGAAATGCCAAATTATTATTCCTTATTGTTAGACATGGAGATCAGCCCTGGGATTTCTTTGGAAGGAATGATGCTAAGCTGAAACTCCAATACTTTGCCCACCTCATGTGAAGAGTTGACTCTTTGGAAAAGACGCTGATGCTGGGAGGGATTGGGGGCAAGAGGAGAAGGGGACGACAGAGGATGAGATGGCTGGATGGCATCACGGACTCGATGGACATGAGTCTCAGTGAACTCTGGGAGTTGGTGTTGGACAGGGAGGCCTGGCGTGCTGCGATTCACGGGATCGGAAAGAGTCAGACACGACTGAGCGACTGATCTGATTGTTAGACATATAATGTTTCACAATATAGTTTTCCATAATACAAATGACACATAGGTAACTTTTTTTGTTCCTTAAAGCTTTCCTTATATTTGGAGTTTTCTCCAGGGTAGATAGTAGGATTATTGGGTCAAACGGTATTAACATTGTATCCTGCATGCTGAGTCACTTCAGTCATGTCTGACTCCATGTGACCCTGTGAACTGTAGTCCACCACACCCCTTCTGTCCATGAGATTCTCCAGGCAAGAAATCTGGAGAGGGGTGCCATGCCCTCCTCCAGGGAATCTTCCTGACCCAGGGACCAAACCTGCGTCTCTTAACGTCTCCTGCACTGGCAGGCGGGTTCTTCACCGTTAGCACCACCTGGGGAGCCCTAACATTGTATTAATTGCTGGTAATACTGTCAGATTGCTTTATAGTTTTATTACACTTTTACCAGACCTGGGTACTTTTTTTTTTTTTTAAAGGAGTTCATTTAACTACCAAGAAAAAGCTGATGTTTTAATTTTTTTGATAATAAGTGAGATGAGATGCTTGTTTATTTGTTCACTGTTTATAAAGGAACTAATAATTGATAAAGCTTGCCCTTATTAACCTGTGTCTTTAGAATAAAAATACTCCTCCTGGCTGCCACTGTGCTGCATCGGGCGTACACTGAGCGCTTGCTGAGTTCATAGTCTGTCCCAGGGCTTTAATATAAGAAAATGCTCACACCCCTGTTACTGTGCACCCGTTTCTTTTCAAGCAGTGCATATATGTTAAGCCACATAATTGGTATAATGATGCTATGATGTAGCTGTTTATTGCCATCTTCATCTTGCAGATGAGGAAACTAAGACAGAGATTAATTAAGTACAGTGATGTGAGTTACAGTTACTAACAGTGTTGCAAGATTATAAAGCCAGGCCTTTGGTTCCAGACACTGCTCTGAACTCTGTGCTACCTCGGTTACCACTATTATTATGAAAGGACATGTTGTAGTCTTAAGCTTACCAAGTGAATATAGCTGTGTCACTAACCTGTGGGTCCCCTGCCATTTTCAGAGTAGTGATATTCTAGAAAGTGTGAATTATATCTCATATTTTAAAATCTCAATTTATGCATGTTGTTTTTCCTGCCTGTGAGGATAGAGGATGGAGAAAAGTCAGAGAATGTTAAACATACAAAATAATGTAGTGCTTTAAAAGAAATACCTTCATAACTGAGGGCTGAAGTTTTGCTACCTGCAATGCAGACTGTATGTTTCTGTAGAAGTCTACAACTTAGCTTATTTGAGTATCTTTGATAATATGTGTTGTATAGATTGGACAGTAGGCATCCGTGAAGGCTATTTTTTAAAATTAAATATATTTAATGTATAACTGATACAAAATGCATAACTGATATATTTAAAATAGATAACCAACATGTACCTACTATATAGCACAGGGTACTCTGCTCAATACTCTATAATAACCTAAATGAGAAAAGAATTTGAAAATGAATAGATACCTATATACGTATAAATGAATCACTTTGCTGTACACTTGAAATTAACACAACATTGTTAATCAACTGTACTCCAATAGAAAATAAAATTTAAAAAGCAAAAGTAATTGAAAGGCAAAATTTACCTTAAAAAGTAAGCTATTAGCTTAGTTATTTTTCTTTTTAGAAGATTTTACATTGTTTTGTGTATATATATACACACATACAGAATTACATTTTTCTCCTATTTTGAGGGTTTTTGTTAAAAATAACTTGTTCTTTGTATTTTAAATTCAATAACTCATACTTGAAAGCAAAAAACAAAAAATGGTGATGGGGAGACTTTGCAACTCTCTGTGAGTATTTGCTCTTGAACCTTTCTAATAATACGCTTTCTCCCTCTGAAGCATTATTCATCTCCTGTTAGCATTCTGCCATGAATTGAGAGTTAGGTTTGTGATTTTCTTGACAGATGCTGGAAGCAGGATGGAGTCACAGGACTTCTCTTGTCATTCTAAATATTATAGATTGAAAGGACTTATTTTAACCAAAAATCTTTTGGGGGCAGTGAATTAAGAACTGGAGAGGATATGGCAATAGCTTTGTTTTTTTCCAGACTGTTGATTCCCCTTAAGATTCTGGGATGATTTTATTTTTCAGTTATGGTTTAAAAAAAAGAAAGTGACCAATGCTAAGCTTATTTACTCTTGTTGGCTTTGTAGAAGAAATTTAAGCCTTTCACATTAAAATTTAGAGATAGAATCTTTGCTTAGTTCAGCATTTGGATATTTGTAGTGGTCATTACTGGCCTAAGTAAAATAAAATAAACAAAAAGCAGGCAAATTTTAGAAAGATTTATAGTAGGATGTTCTTATAAAACCAGAAAGTTTAAAATATGGTTGATTTAAGCCAGAAATGCTTGCTTGGTTCTCAAATATTTATAAAATGCTAAATACTTTTCATGCTCGTTTCTGATGGCTTGCAGATTATTGCTGCATCAGTATCATCACATCCACTCCTCGGTCAGAATCTTGCAACCTTCACAGCTGGCTGTTATGGGACTGTGTTTGCCTACGTTTCACTCTTTCCCTTTTAGACAGTCTTCATTGAGTTTCGCTTTTAAACTGTCTAATAGAAGTGTTGCTATGCAAGATATATGGCGAACGCCACCCATATTTGAGAACATAATCTTATCTTCTTGAGAAAAAGTTGGACATGACATTCCAAATTATTTTAGCTCTAACAAATCACGTGATTTGATAGAGCAACTCTTCTGGAAATAAGTATCTTACAGTAAACTGATAAACCCTTTATTTCATATTTTCCACTTCATTCATAGTTGGAGAGTATCCTGAAGAAACTTACATGTTGCTTGGTTAGAACCTGTCGTGGCTTCCTGAAGTTTCTCAGTTTTCGAGTTGTTAATCTATAGAAGTTGAGATAAAGCATTTCCTTGTATTGAATTTGAACATGCTTTGTGCTTCGGCTCCATGAAATATTAAATTGTGTTTGCCATCTTTTCAGGCAAGCTGGGTAGGAAAACTTGCACACACATGGGTGAGGAAAGCATTGAGGTCATGGTGTTTTGGTTCAAGGATTTTTCTTCCTTTTTTCTTATTTAACAGTAACGTTTGACTGGACTGTGTCTTGAGAGATGCATATGAGTCACGAATATATATACAAAACATACATACTCACATAAACACGCAGATACACTATGTTTTCATGTTTCATTGCTAGCACGTAGACTGCTTTTGTCTGAAACTATGATTTCACAATCAGAGCTGCAGCATGCAGCGTGTCTAATCTGGTAGCTTAAATGACATTTTTAAACAAACAAGTTTTTAAAGTCATAAGAATAAGAAAGAAGGAAATGGTGTTTAAAGCCCTGATGCCTTTATTGGTATTTTTAACCAGGGTCCCTTAGTTTAATTGTTCCCAAGACGTCCCGTGTGCTCACAGTCCAGGCAGGCTAGCCCAGCCTTGTGGAGGAATGTTGGCTCTCTGAGGAAATCGTCCATCATAAGGATGAGCACTTTTACTAACCCGGACTTCACTGTTGGTGTGTCTGCAAGGATCTGAATGGATATAGCTTCATTTCTTAATGAGGAGTTTGGTCTTAAATGTAGTGAACCCTCTCACTGTGAGGCTGTCTGTTACCTAAGGCTCAAAATCTATCATAATTACCATTTCTCTTAAACACCCATCATTAAGGAGTGCACACAATGCTTGCCTTAAAAGGATAGCTCTGTGGAGATTGCCTCTTGAGTTTGGGTCAGCACAAAATGAAATCCCTGGGGTTAAGAAAAAAAGAAGCACTCACACGCTGAAAAGTGGTGAAAAAGCTGCAAATTCAAATACTGCCGACTGAAAGGCTGTCCTTGGGATGCCTGTTGGTGCGGCCACAGAGGTGGCTAGCTCTGTGCCCTGAAGAACTCGTGGGCACATTTCTTTCCCTGGTGGTGGGTTGACAGCCATTACATAAGAAAGAGCTTGTTTTGCCTCGACAAGAACATCCACCCAGCTTTGGGCTAAAAATGATAAGGAGTTGGCTTAAAGCAAAAAAATAAAAGCAGTCATACAGTAAAATAAAAACTGCATCATGATTTATTGACTTTGGCCATATCAATTTGCTAAATCATATGGATGTGATTTAAGAAGAATGTTATTTTAAGAAGCTCTGCTCCCCCCTTTAATTTGACATGACTAAACCTGAAGCCTTCTGGAAACCACAGTTCAAAATGGTTTTTTCCCCAAGAGTTTTCGTCAATTTGCATTTAGAAATGTAATATTAGCTCTCATGTAGACTAAGGATTAATTTTGGAATAGTTCTAGATAATGGGAGCCTCATTCCAAAAATGAAGCCATGTATCATTTGACAAAAATTAACTGCTCTTCTCCTGAATTTCCTATATTTTAAGGTCAGCGTTTGATTTATAAACACCCCTACTGGTACCTAGCTTTGTTCTTTCCTGTTCTGAATCTGGTGTACCACTCTGGGATTATTTTTCCTCTTCTGAGCATTAGAAATGTGGCACTATATTTTAGGAGTTATCTCCATGATGGAGATGAATAGGCTCGAGGCGGTTATCGGAACTTTTTCAGTTGGAAATCTTCTTTTTTAGGTTGGCTTTACACCTTTAAAGACTCAGTTTAAAATTTAGTTTGCCTGTGTGTGTGAGGAGTCGTATCCTCTTGACATTCAGACTCTGTCAGTGTGGCTGAGTTTTGAACTTCCCATTGGAAGGAGGGTACTTGTGGTTTTTCTTGCAGGTTTTGGACATAAATTTCCTTCCCACTGTGAATTTTCAAATCACAATTTAAAACATAGCATACTAATAAGGAATTTTTGAATTTCAGTTGAGAGAGGAGGTAGTTTAAAAGAGAGGTAGACCAGCAGTCTGTACATTCGTGGCTCCCCTGCTGATTCCCAGTTTGTACTTTATCATCAAGCGAAGGTATAAGCCTCAGAGAGGCTCCAAGGTTGAATTTCTTTTCAGTGAAGTTTGAGCAACTTTACTTGGAAACAGGGTGTCTTCTCTGAAGACCTTTGTATATGTAGTCGTTGACCTTTTTCTGGAAGGTATAATATGCTAACGGCCTCTCAAATGTTCCCTGCACGTCCTTGCCTGTATCTAGGGTCAACAGTAAGCCTCAGGTGTTAGCATTCGTGTGGCCTCTGCCATTCTTTAATCAGTTTCTGCAAGCGTGCTTTACTTTTACCAGCAGTTCATTTCTTTCCGGTCTTCGCTCCCAGCAGGCGGGTTCCCTGGCCAGCGTGCGGCGGGTTTGCCCTGAACCAGTCCTTGTGGCGCAGTCTGCAACGTGGATCCCCGTCCCCTGGCCTCCTATCAGTGGTAAAAGGAACACAGCGCGTAGGTGTTTGAATTATTCATTGTCATAATCGGCCTTTCTGTTACACTGCCTCGCCAGGCCCCTGTTATTCTAGTGCATAATTGATGGTGCTCACCAGTGGAAAGGTTAGAAAAGCAGAAGTAATGCGCCGCGGCAGCACGGGGAGGCCGGCCAGTTCTGGGGCTCCCGTGGCCTCTGGTCCCCGGAAATGTGTCCCTTCTTGCTTTTCTCCCAGGCGGAAAGGGACAGGGGAGGTGGAAAGTGCGCATCAGATTTTTGCAGCCTGGTAGCGCGGCTGAGACTGGCCCTCGAGTAGAGCTGGCTGGCTGGTTTACATGTAATTCGTCCGAAAAACAAGTTTTTTTCAAGAATGAATTCACTGCAGAAAAGGACTCTGAGTTTGGCCTGATTGGGATTCATCTTAACAAATTACTCACAGATAATGAAAGTATGAAGAAATTTTTAAAAAGCAGACTGAACATGAAAAAATAAATTCAGTTTAGACTGTTGAAGGATTTCCCCCTTCTTGTCAATGCCTTTGTCTGCAGTTATTGGAAAGTAAGAAAAGGAAAAAAAAAAAAAATTCCACATTGTGCAGAAAAAGTGCGCTTGTAAGGATAATGAGTTTAGCGCGGATTCAGTGACTATGAAGGCCACATAAGATGCTGAACTTCGAGGTGAATTCTAGAATGTAATCTTGGCCAAATTATTTTGAAAGGGCAATGTTTAAACTTATAAAGGTTTTGAGGCCTGTGAATAGATTAGGAAGATATTTTCAAAGAATATCGTTAACAGCCATGTTGGAGCTCTCTTATGGCAGATTAAAAAGTTGAATAGATGCAGTATTATTTTCACCCAAGGAGAGTGTTTAAGAGACATCCTCCCAGCTTTCTGCTTTAGCCTTGCAGACCAGAGGGGGAAGGATGGGAGAAAGCAATGGTCTCCGAATAACATTTGGTGAGATTTTATGTGTATTTGAAGACGAAGGTTGTGGAGCATCTGGTTCATTGTAACTGCGTAACTCATACATCTTGGTTCATTCTGAGAGTGTAACTCATCCAACCCGACCAGGGTTATAAAGATATAAAGACGAGCCAAGGAGGCGGGGGAGGATGCAGGAGAAAAGGGTGAATAGGAAGGCAGAGGACAGTGTGCTCAGACAGGGGAAAAGTGGACAGCTGACAGGATGGGGCACTGCAGGTGCAGAGAAGAGAGCGGGAAGGACCAGTGCCTGCTGGCCGCCTTCCCTGCTGGGTCTTTGCTCCTCCCCGCTGGCGTGTTCCCCCATTGCTGAGCTTTGGGGTAGTCTGGGAAGGCACCAGGACTTCTGGTGCACAGCCCACCACTGCCCGATCTAGGTTAGAGGAGAGAGAAAAGAAAGGGACCTGGGGGATGAGAGGAGTGGAGAGGCGGAAAGACAAGGAGAGAAGACGGGAGTCCAGCGAGAAGGGTGAGCGCGAGAACACATGCTTGGGAAGAGAGAAAGGAACGGAGAGAGGAGAAGAGAACGGAGAGAGAAGAGAAGTAAGGAGAGAGGATCGGCGGAGAAGGATGGACTGGCGAGCGGCCGGCGCCTGCCTCACCCCGCCTGCTCTCCCTCGGGTCCGCCAGGTCCTGGGGGCGGTGGCCAGCCCCCCTCCACCGGCTCCCCGAGGGCCCAGCGCGGGGCCTTCCCTGCAAGCGGCTGCGGGCACCATCCCGTGCTGGGGAAGGAAATCGTAGCGGAGTGGCACCTAAGGAAGTTTGAACAGATGCCAAACCTCCACACGCTGTGTGTTACTTGGGGAAATTTGACCCCAGAACTCCAAGCTTTTCTGACAGCTTTAGGTTTTCCTTTTTTATTTTTCCCTAGGGGAAGATTAATGCTGTGTGTTAAATCTTTTTACATTGATGATGGGTGAAATATTTCGTGTGATGGTTAAAATATCTCTGATACATTAGAGACAATTTAAGAGAATGTAAATAAAATTTTCTCTCCCATTAGGAAAATATACATCCCTGAGTCTCCAAATTATACTTCATTTGCATTAAAAAGTAGGTATCAGGTAAACATGGGATAGCAATTATTTCACATCCATCAGTGTTCCATAGGAAGAACAGTTCTTGTGTTTCCACATAAACTAGTAATTTTTTTGGTGTCCAGGAAAGCTGTGTTTGCTCTGTGAATGTTTACAATTATACTCTTTTAGTTTTACCATGGCCATATATGTATGTGTGTATATATACACACACCTGTATGTATGTCTGTGTATATACTGTATATATAAGTATAGAGCTTCTATATTTAAATATAGGCTTATACTTTTCTCCCTGGCTGATTGTTTTAGGTGTCAGTTCTTCAGAATTATTTACTAATCATTTATTAATTGTTTAAAATAACTGAGTTGAATTTGTTCAATATTGCTATTTTTGATTGAGTGTAGACTGACACTTAAGATTTTATTTTTATTAAAATATTAGTTATTCATGCACACAGTAATTTTCAAACAGTACAAAAGCAGTTCAGAAGTACAGAAGGAAGACGTCTCCTCCTTTCCTCGCTTTTTCCTTTTCACTAGAGGCAAGTATGTGAGACTTTAAGAAAATAATTTATGATACCTGAACACCACATTTGAGATGATATGCTCGTGGTTTTATATTTATTTTCTGTATATGCAGAAAATAAAGAAACTGTGTGTAGATGACTTGTGCATCCTTTCTCTCATGACTTTCTTACACAGTTCATTTTTAGCATTGCAATATTAATCAGCACTGATGTCATTATCTTCCCCAGACCTCAAAAACACTACCTTCCTTTGTCCTAAATAAGGACTTCTCTTTTCAAAGACCTCAAAAGACTAAGGGACAGATTGAATAGGACTCACATCCATTTTATTTCAGCTTCATATTTCATCCTTGAGTTACACTGTAATTTCGTCTTCAGTTGCCATTACTCATTGTCAATGTAATGTTTAGTATTTATCAAGGGTTCTCTGGGTACAGTATGGTGTGGCATTTTCAATAACGTATAGATTAGCTGCTTTTCCAAGACATGAATAGCTTGTAGTCTAAGTAGGAGACAAAAAGAAACACTTTCAATATTCTATATACCTAGTAACAGATTTTCATAATGAGTGATTTTGGAAAAGTGGAGGAGGAGGTGGCCATATTCGATTTATACAAAGTATTTATTCTGGTTACTTTGTGCTTTGAGTTTCATTTTATGTACATTTTTGAGACTGTCTAACATGAACTTTCTCAAGTGCTACAGTGTGAATAACTTAATAAACCTGTTACTTTATTTTATTTTATTTTTTTTTATTATTTTTTTTCTGTTACTTTATTTTAAAAATCAAAGTCCTCTTGGTGCTGATAGTAAACAGCATTTGATACATATAAGACTTAAGAGGCATCGTAACATACTGACTTCTTTTGGATTTTAGAGCAGAACCTCTGTAACTAATTATCTGCCACTTAGTGGGTATATAGTCCTAGGCAGATTCTCTAACTTCTTGGTTCATCATTGTTTCCTGTTTGTAAAGTAGGGATGATAACAGTACCTACCTCACAGTGTAATTTTATGGATGACATTGAGTTAATACACATCAAGTGCTTGGTTCCATGTATGGCACATCATAAGAAATTAATAAGCATTAGCTTTTATTATTTGAGTGATAGATTACTCTGGATCTAGCCTAGTTAATCTTGATGCTCTAATTTATTCTCATTGAGTGATGATATATATTTTGAAATTAAGTATTGTATAGCTCTGATGGTGAAAATAAATGAATTTTATAATTGACAGCGAGCAGTGCTAATGAATAGGACTTATTCTTCTCTAGTAAAAAAAAATAAATGTTTGCAGCTTGTGTAAACATCATTTTGGTAATTGGAATTGAAATTCATCATAATATAAAATACATGATTCAATAAATGAAACATTATACCTAAGTATATATAAATTTATTTACAGTTGAGAATTACTGCCTTATGACACAGAAACAATGGCTTAACGCTCTTAATGCTAATACATTCTTATCTTAAGTAGCATGCTTGGTTATTTTTGGTGTGTTGTAAGAGCAGGAACTATTTAATAAAGCCTTGGCTTGCATTCTTGTGAGGAGGAAGGTAGCTGTGGTACAGGCATTTGCATGCTAAACACTCCTTTGGTGGCAATTCCTCAGGTGGTAAAATGGCTAATAACGTTTATTATTATATCTGTGTGGAGAAAATGAATGTTTCATCGCCATTTGTTGAGAGAAAGTGAGATGAGAGCTCAAATCAGTTCATCCAGGGACTGTAAAATCCCTCTCCAGTGATATTTTTATGTTGATTTTAGCAAAGTTAACAAACAGAAATAAATGGAAATAAATCACTTAAGTGTTATTAAGACTGAAAAGGGAGAGGGGATACCTATCATTTCTTCACTAGAGAAAAGTAACGGTTAATGAAGTAGCAGGAATCATCATAGCAGATTTGATGATGCTGTGTAAAATCTAATATTAGCTATGAAGAAAGGCGTCTCATCACTGTTTACAAATAAGGCAGCTTTGGGCTGGGGCTGCTGGGGAAATGGTCTGGAGATGAGGCTGGGGGTTACAAATCCTTCTGTCCTTAATAAAGAACAGGGCTCAGGGCTCTGGGATCATCAAGGAAATGTTGTTAAGAAGTATTTTTCTCTTAAGTTAAAAAAATCAAAACCAAATCCAAATCCCAGGACACTGAAAGTAATGCTAAAACAGTCTGAAGGTCACAAATGTGTTCTTTGAGGCTGTTTATAATGTTTGCAACACCAGAACGACGTTTTTCAGGGCTAAGCACGTAATGGGGGCCTGTGGTCCAGTTATCCATAGATGTCTCATTAGCAAATTTATAGCAAATATACTGTGTACTCTTCTGTTTTCTCGAATAATGACTTGTGAATTTCAGTGTAGTGGTTCTGCTTTTACAAAAGCTATTAACCACCATTTATACACAGTAACACATTTTAATTGGACTAGGGCTTCTCTTTCATTCCAGGACCTGTGTACAGCCAGTGCCTGTTAGTTAAATAACATTGCTAATCAATTCATAAGATCTTACTTCAGTAATGAGTGATCATCCATCACGGTAGACTGAAAACAGGTTTGTGATGCTTGAATTTACCGGTGGTTTTAAGCCAGCAAAGAAATTGGCTTTCACTATGTCTGTAAACTATAGTATTGAGATATTCACTGAGCCTTTACTCCATCTCTATACTGTAATTTCAGAAAGCCAACTTAACTGTGTACAACCGAATTGTACGTTTCAGTAAAATTTGAAAATCATGGTAACAAGACAGGGATTTCTGAGTTATAATCAATAAGGCTAATTTAATTTAGGGGTAGCTGAGGAGAAAGACAGAAAGCAAGTCCTGTAGTCTGAATTATGGAAAGTGTCACATTTAATTTCACAATTGGTTCTGGTGTGTTTGGGGATTTAGAATAATTTTATACCTTAACATTCAGTCTTTATTTTACAGTGAATAAGCTAATTTTGGATGACTGCTCAACCTGGGTCTGCTTGCTATTATGGAATATTAGCTTTGGAATAATCTGGTAACTCTCACTTAACACCAATTAATAATGAACTAGAATTATAACTGTGGATGTGAACACAGCAGTTCACATTATCGCGTGTTAGGTAGTTTATGTGAACTGGCGTTAGTGACAGGAAGAGAACCAGGACGCGGGCCTGATGGTAATTTTTCACTCGTCTTGGTTCTGCTTCTTACCTGTATGTTGTAAGACACTGGCTAATTGTGGATTTAATAATCATGCTGACTTATTGGTCGTTGCTAAATACAGAAATATACATAAGTGAGTTTCAGAACACTTCAGCTGTCATATTAGAACATATGCCATCCAAGCCGCCTAAAGTCAAAACAGCCAACTGAATTCACTAGATTGGGTCAAACAATTGATTATTCAGGGGTGAGGGGAGGGAGACCGTCCTCACTCATTTTTAGCTCTGACTAGAATTTTAAAAATTAATTGCTGCAGCCTAAGTTTAGAAGTCGTTTTGGTGAGAGTTTTTTTTTCTCTCAATTGATAAATCTCTCAGCCGTATTTAGAGGTTTGCATTTGGGTCAGTCTTGTGCATTTAGATAGAAGGACAGAAAGTTTATGGAAACATTAAAATTAATCTGATAAAAATCAACGAAATTACTTTTGAGCTGTTTGTCTGGACTGTATTAAGTAGTTAGCAAACGAATGTTTATGTTAAAATATAATCTCCATGAAAACTGTATTTTTTTTCCCCCTAAAATAATGTTGCTCCTGAGAGGAAGTTTAAAAGGTAGGCAGCAGATCCCTCACTGATTTTGCTGAGACTATCATAAACGTTGTTCTGTATGCATGAGAATAAAGTGAGTTAGCTAAGGTTACTTGTGACTTTGGTGGGGTCATTTTCAAAATGCCTACTCTTGCGGGGTAAAGTGAATCCCATGCCCTTATTTTCATATGGGAAAACTATTTCTGCTGCAGAAATTCACCACCATCAAGTTGATACGTTTATGGAGAGGGTATTTTGAGTCAACAAAGTTAGCAGAAGTGATATGTGGAATTTGGCAAAGAAATAAAGATATTTGTGCTGGGACTTTGGGACCACAGGTCTAGAAGGAGGAGAAGAAAGCAGTCTTTTAAACTAAACTTAAACTAAATAAGTGACCTACTTTGAGTGGTAAAAATTATGCTATCAGCAAAAGTGTTATGTTACAGTCAATGCACTGGTGGTTCAAGCTTTGGACTTTTATCAGCTCTGCAGTCACTGTATGTGCTGAAGGGAGGCCACAGTGCATGTGGCCTGATGGCTCTGGGAGGGTCGTCTTAAGGAAAGTATGTGAAGGGTGTTTCTTATGCAGGTGGGAATGCTAACCTTTGACCGTGGCTTGGGTTATAATTTGGTCTGTGGTCACTGTCAAGTTAAAATCCCCTTGTGTGATAGTAATGATTGTTGTCCTGATTTTCCCTATTTAGGATAAGGCCCTGACAAAATTAAAATTAAGATAGCTGTTTGTGGTAATGTAAAATCCAGTTACACAGGATAAAGGCCTATTTCAGACCCTTTTCCTCAGATATTTCTGGAACAAAAGAAAACATTTTAAAGGCATGATTTGGATAAAGTAGAGGCCTCTCTCACTTGCATGTTGGAAAAAAAAGCTACCTTTTTTTATTTTCCTTTTACTGATGTTCTTTGGAATTTGGGAAGGAGGTAAGTTGGAAACAATACTACCCTGTTCAAAGAAGTGAATTTTTAATATCCTGAAACTTTACCAAAAACTTCTTCCTTGTCACTTTGGGGTGGCTGGAAAAAGAATTAGCACATCCTTAGGATCGTAAAGGATTTCTCTGCCTTTGAAATTTATGGCATTGGCAAAGTAGTGAAGTACTTTTTTGTGTAAGTGACTGTCACCCCCTCCCTTTAACAAATATTTTTGCAAGTAATAAGGCAGAATTACAAACAGTAAATTACTGTAGTGGTGGCTGTTCACCAGCCTGCCCACCCATTCAGGCTGTACAGTCCTTGTGGAAAGCTATGTTTAATGTCATGTAATGAGTCCTCTGAACTGGTGTGCTCTGAGACACTTTGATGGGCTGTTAAATTTACAAATGTTCTCTGGCTGTAAATTATCATTAAACATTAGGAGAGAAAGGGAAGGGTTTTTCTATGCATTTCACACGATTTATTTAAACTTCTAAACCAGGAAGCTGAAAAGAGGTGAGGATTTGGTGCTTCTGTTTATGTTTTGGGATTTAATCAGAACTTGATACATTTCTGGGTCTAGATCAGAGAGACGTTTACCTGGAAGCAAATGAAAACCTTTGTTGACTACATCTACATGGTGGTTAAAGGCAAGTGACTTCCCATTAGGTCCACTGTTGAACACATCATAGGGCTGGAGAAGTTAGGTTAAGTCCTGGTTATTCAGAGGTGATGGATTCCGTGTATCACCACCATCCTGTTCTTCCTCCTTCCTGGCCATCGTCTCAGTGCTCATGACCACCTTCACTGGCACCCCTAGAAGACGTGGGAGCTAGTAAAACTCATCTGGAAAGAGGCAGTACCTTGTGGTGATTAGGAGAATGGCCCTGGACTTAGTCAGTTCTGGGCTCGTATACTAACCTATGGGACTCTTATGTCAGTTACTCAAACTCTATATGCCTCAGTTTCCAGGAAATAAACATGAAATGATACTTACCTCAGAATGTTGTTATGGGGATTAAGTTATAAAATGCATATGAAATGATCTCCAAGGAAACTCCATGATGATGTAATGGAATACTCAAAAAGTAGTAGCTGCTGTTACTGTTTTTAGTTATGCTATTTAAAAAAAAAATTGTGTATAGTTGATTTATGATATTAGTTTCAGGTGTACAGCATAGTGATTTAATATTTTTATAGATTATACTCTGTTTAAAGTCGTAATAAAATAACGACTGTGTTTCCCTGCGCTGTGTAATATGTCCTTGTAGCTGAGTTATTTTAGACATAGTAGTTTGTATTCTTAATCTACTTACACCATTTTCACAGAAGTCTTGATGGACTGTGATACTGCATAGTGTAATGAGACAGTGTGGTTAAATCACTGGTCTTTTAACTCTTGCTTCACGTGCTTAATCATCTGGGGAGCTTTTAATACCCCTACCCAAATACCGTGTGTTGGTCGCAACTCAGTTAATTAAAATCAAGAAATTTGAGGGCAAGGCATGGATATTTAAAAGAGAAAGAAAGAAAGAAAAACAAAACAAAACCCCACAAAACTTCTGAAGTGATTCTGTGCAGCCAAGGGGTGCAGCCAGTTGTTAAGAACCCTGGCCGTTGCTTAGGATGTGGCCTGTGTCCTCAGGGTTCACAGTGGTTGCTGCAGCTCCAGTCATCAGATTTACTTCCTAGGCACCAGGCCAAAAAAGAATGAGGAGAGCATGTTACCCTCCTCTAAGAAGTCCTGTATGTACACTTCTGCTGGGTCACAATTGTCATCACTTAATTACCTAGCAAGGGGCCTATAAAAGAAGTATCTTCTTTTTTTCTTCTTTTTCCAGAAAGTCATGCATTCAGTTAAAAATTGAGAGATACAGGGATTGATGAGAAGTTTTGGAAACTGAGTCTCAAATCAAAGGATATCAAGTATAGGAGGAGGGTATTATCTCCTATCTAAATACCTCTTATCTCTAGCACCAAACTTGCTTCAATCTAAAAACAGCTCATCTCAAACCAAATTCACATGAACTTGTTCTTCCTTCTCTATTAATATCAACCCAAATCTACCAGAATTGCATCTATGACTGCCTCTTCTTTCTTCTTCCTCATTTAGTAATGATGATGATAATGTTTAGCTTCAGTTCAGTTCAGTCCAGTCACTCAGTCATGTCTGACTCTTTGCAACCCCATGAATCGCAGCATGCCAGGCCTCCCTGTCCATCACCAACTCCTGGAGTTCACTCAGACTCACGTCCATTGAGTTGGTGATGCCATCCAGCCATCTCCTCCTGCCCCCAATCCCTCCCAGCATCAGAGTCTTTTCCAATGAGTCAACTCTTCGCATGAGGTGGCCAAAGTACTGGAGTTTCAGTTTTAGCATCATTCCTTCCAAAGAACACCCAGGACTGATCTCCTTTAGAATGGACTGGTTGGATCTCCTTGCAGTCCAAGGGACTCTCAAGAGTCTTCTCCAACACCACAGTTCAAAAGCATCAATTCTTCGGTGGTCAGCTTTCTTCCCAGTCCAGCTCTCACATCTGTACATGACCACTGGAAAAACCATAGCCTTGACTAGATGGACCTTTGTTGGCAAAGTAATGTCTCTGCTTTTCCATATGAATTTTTACCTTAGTCCTCATTTAATTCTCGTAACAAACCAATGAACTAGGTATTACTCCAGTTTGACAGATGAGGAAACAGAGGGAAAAGCGAGTCCCTCCCTGCCAGGCAGCTCAGAGACGTGCATCCGGGAGGCGTCTGGTCCTGCCAGCTCCAAAACACTGGCCTAGACCTTCGTGCTCTTTGGCTTCAAGCATATAATTCATTATCCAATTCTGTTGACCTGACCTAAACAGGCCACATGTAGTTGGGTTCTTTTGGTTGAGAAGATTAAAACAGGAAGTCTTGGCACTGATGTTTCTCTTGATCTTGAACATGGTACCCATCCCTCAGCTGATGAGTGGTCTCCTCCTGATAACGAGTGGCCAGCCCTGCTTCCGGGGACACGGACCTTGGTCAGAGGCCCAGAGGCTGGAAGCAGAAGCACTGAACCTCGTCTCCCGACCTGGGACCCTCTTGGTAGCTTCTTGATGTCTCTCTGTCCTTACTCTGCCCCCAATCCATTTTCTGCTAAGAGTTTTCTGCTAAAGGTATCTTCTGCCAGGCCTATCTGGCTAACTTGTCTGGTTACATTGCAAAACCACAAATGTGATCATATCTTTTTGTTTCTGTTTGGGGTTTCTTCTTTGTTATTGTTTTTCCTGTGTGTCTTACTGAGATATCATTGGCATAAAACATATCAGTTTCAGGTGTACAACATAATGATTTGATTTTATATATATTGCAAAATGATCCCTGAAGTAAGTCTAGTTAAAATTTGTCACCATACATAATTACAAATTTTTTTCCTTGTAATAAGAACTTTTAAAAGTTACTCTGGTAGCAACTTTCAAGTATACAGTAGGGCACTGCTGACTGCAGTCGCTGTGCTGTACGCCACACCCCCGGACTTTGGTATTTTGTTAGTGGAAGCCTATTCCTTTTGTAGCAACTTTCAAGTATACAGTAGGGTACTGCTGACTGCAGTCGCTGTGCTGTACGCCACACCCCCGGACTTTGGTATTTTGTTAGTGGAAGCCTATTCCTTTTGTAGCAACTTTCAAGTATACAGTAGGGTACTGCTGACTGCAGTCGCTGTGCTGTACGCCACACCCCCGGACTTTGGTATTTTGTTAGTGGAAGCCTATTCCTTTTGTAGCAACTTTCAAGTATACAGTAGGGTACTGCTGACTGCAGTCGCTGTGCTGTACGCCACACCCCCGGACTTTGGTATTTTGTTAGTGGAAGCCTATTCCTTTTGATTACCCATTTTGCTTACCACTTACCTTTTGCCTCTGGCAAGCACTGAGTCTCCTGAGCTCATTTTCTTTTCCTCTCTTGATCCCATGTATAAGTGAGATTACATGGTACTTGTCTCCCTCTGTCTGATTTATCTCACTTAGCCTAATGCCTGAAAGGTCCATCCATGTTGTTGCAAATGGCAGGAATTCCTTCTTTTTTATGACTGAATAATATCCCATTGTAGAGAGATACATAGACAAGTAGATAAACATGTGTACATAACCATTTCACATTTTCCTTTTTCATTCCTGCATAGATAGACACGTAGACAGTTTCCTTATCTTGGCTGCTGTTAATACTGCTGCTGTGAGCATGGAGGACCACACCTGTCTTTTGCTTAAAAACCTTAGATTGGTCCACATTTCCCAGAGGATGGCTCTTTATCGCTGCCCACTTTCTCATATTAATCTTTACCACCGCCCTCCCATCATGCACTGTTTTCTAGTCCTACCAGATTATCTTCCCTTCAAGTTCCATTGTGGCTCAGCTGGTAAAGAATCCGCCTGCAATGCAGGAGACCTGTGTTTGATCCCTGGGTTGGGAAGATCCCCTGGAGAAGGGAAAGGCTCCCCACTCTAGTATTCTGGCCTGGAGAATTCCATGGACTGTATAGACCATGGGGTCACAGAGTCAGACATGACTGAGCGACTTTCACTCTCAAGCTCCGCACTTTCTTACTCCTTTGCACAGATTTGGTGATCCGAATCTGAGATGTTCTTGCCTCTCTTTGCTGCCTCGCTTGTTCATCTTCACTCTTCAGTTCTCCAGTTTAGTTCAGTTCAGTTCAGTCTCTCAATCGTGTCCAACTCTTCGCGACCCCGTGAATCACAGCACGCCAGGCCTCCCTGTCCATCACCAATTCCCGGAGTTCACTCAGACTCACATCCATTGAGTTGGTGATGCCATCCAGCCATCTCATCCTCTGTCGTCCCCTTCTCCTTCTGCCCCCAATCCCTCCCAGCATCAGGGTTTTTTCCATTGAGTCAACTCTTTACATGAAGTGGCCAAAGTATTGGAGTTTCAGTTTTAGCATCATTTCTTCCAATGAACACCCAGGACTGATCTCCTTTAGAATGGACTGGTTGGATCTCCTTGCAGTCCAAGGGACTCTCAAGAGTCTTCTCCAACACCACAGTTCAAAAGCATCAATTCTTCGGTGGTCAGCTTTCTTCACAGTCCAGCTCTCACATCCATACATGACCACAGGAAAAACCATAGCCTTGACTAGATGGACCTTTGTTGGCAAAGTAATCTCAGGCCAAATTAATTATTCTTGCTTCTGTGTACCCAGAGTTTTGCACACAAAACTATTAGGGTACTAATTATTTTACATTGTAATTATTTGCCGTTCTCTTTCCTTCTTCCCACCCTTCTTCGCTTTTTTTTTTTTCTTCTTTTTTTTGGCTTGTGTATGTTAATAGTGGGAATTTTCCTCCTGAGCTCTGTTTCCTTCCATTAAGTATGGTAGTGGGCACATAGTTCATGCTTCATACATATTTACTGAAGAATACATATCCTAAAATGACTAATTCTCGGAATATGATGAAATAAAAGCCTTTTGTGGCAGTATCTTAAAGTACAGTATGTTACATTTTCCCAATATAGTGAAAAAAATACATTTGACTATGCTCCTTAGCAAAGGAAAAATATCACAAAGCCATGCTGAAAATACAGGACCCATATTAAGTCAGACTATGTATTTTTTAAGTATTTCCTTTAATTGACTAATCCATCTAATTTGGGAGACAGTATATATAGATTTAGGCAATAAAGCAATGATTTTTAACTTTTAACATTCATGCATTTCACATATAAATCAGTTTAAAGTAAGTAACTCAGAGTGTTTGGTAATTTATGGTACAAATATTGACAGATTGTTGCTGAATTGGTGGTGAGAGTAAATGAAACGTGGCCAGCACGTTTAGAAGTTGCCCGAATATGGGGATCTTGTTTTTGTTTTTTAGAAAATGAGAGATGCCAAGTGTTAACAAAGATTGTGTCAGTATTCTTTATTGTTGCAGATTTGTGCAACTTCATTTATAAATGAAAATCAGATGGAGATTGACAGCGCTGGAGTTGTTAGATTACATGGAGGGAATGTGTCTAAATACGGCAGCCCGCACCTCCTATCCGAGATGCTCACTGGGGTTTGCGATTGTCAGAGTGCTGCACTCCTGCAGACATCTACACCATTTAGTGCCCTCAGGCTGATTTCTTTTGGAGATCTATTTACAAATGGGAAATTGGAGAAGTCAGAATTCTGTAGCCAGAGGTAGAAAAATGGGTCTTGGCTCTGGGTAGTGCCTTTTGGAGAACTGATTAAGCTGTTCCTTCTTTTTGTAGAATGTGATTGCGTGTGTGCATCTGGGGTGTAGATGGTGGTGATGAAAAATAGAGGAAATTCCAGCTCATGGAGAAATCAGAAAGGAGCCTGATGTAGATTAGAATTTGCCAACTTGCCCGTTAATTTTTTTTTTAATTTGCCAAGGCAAAGGCATGGCAAGGTAAGATGATATGCAAGTTCCGGGAGAGGCGTGTCATGTGGTGTATTCAGCTAAACCTTGGCTTCTCAGCATTTTTGCTTGATGCCATCGACTCATTAACTCATCTGACACACACTCATACATGCACCCAGTTGGTGCGAGACTTGGTGGGACAATGAAGAGAAATGAGGACCGGCTAGGATGGTTTTCATAAGCAGAAATGCTGAAAGGTACCTTAATCACGTTCAGCTTCGTGGCCATAAGTTGTATGTTTCATTAATTAGGCAGTCAGGCATTTTATAACATCTTTGTCAGAGACTGAAGAGGCCTGTCAGGCATTTCCTCTTGTTCTCTGTAGTCGTTTTCTCCGAAATAGCAGACCAAAGTGGTTTTTTTCCCTTCCTCCTTCTAACGTGGACTCTGAAACTTTGGTGTGCTGAAACTGTCAGGAAAACTCTGACTATCCTGTCATCGCCAAACCTGACATTTCTGAAGATCATGCCAGATGTATTTTCTGACACATTTCAGTTGATTCTAGCTGAGAGGTACTTCTTATCTTTTGATTTGTCAGTTGGCTGGCCTGAGGAATATGGCTGCAGTGCCTGGGAATCATGTGACACGCGGAAGCTGAATCACTGTTCTCAAGTGCTGTCAATTAGTGTTTGGAAATGGAGAGGGGGGAAGAAACTGCATGAGAATGTCACAAGTTCATATAATGAATTTTGTTGAAAATGAATTTCATGCTCACACACTTCTGTACCAACAGAGAGTAACTGAAACGCATCAAGATTTTATCAACGAATTAGCACCGAAAGCTTCACATTTTTCGTCTGTGGCCTTGTCTGTTCAAAAGAGGCAGAGGAGCATTGCTGGAAGGACTAATTTAGGAAATCTTTGAATTGTATATATATTATTCACGTAAGAACACTGTGCCCAGAATGGTCTTGGCAATGACCAGAGCTTAGTAAATCTATGTGGTGAGTGAATGGAGGATTGTGGATGGTGTGCTAGGGATACACTTTTTGTGTCCTGAAATGCATGTGTCTTAATTTAAATATTTAACATATTCTCTTATTTTAAGTGGGTATATTTCTTTTTGGAAAAGAAAAATTAAGCTGTGCCTTGTTTCACTTCTATTTGAATTTCTCTGCAGTGCTCATTCCTGCCTTAAAATCTTACTGTTCTACTGTAGAAGGTAGGAAAGAAGAATGGTACTTATTTTAACGATGTTGCTGGTGGTTTAGTTGCTCCATCGTGTCCAACTCTCAGTGACCCCGTGGACTGTAGCCCGCCAGGCTCCTCTGTCCATGGGGTTTCCCAGGCAAGAATACTGGAGTGGGTTGCTGTTTCCTCCTCCAGGGGACCTTCCTGACCCAGGGATCAAAGGTGCATCTCTCTCCTGCATTGCAGGCAGAGTCTTTACCGACCGAGCTGCCGGTGGTTTTCAGTTCTTCTTTACTTACGAACAAATACAGACTCTTTGGGACAAACTTAACCTTTCAGTATGAGACTTTGTGTTTCTTCCTGTTTATTTCTTTTGCCTACGGTTACTGTAAGATCTAAAAGTGAAAGTGAAAGTCATTCAGTCATGTCTGACTCTTTGCGACCCCATGGACGGTCCATGGGATTCTCCAGGCCAGAATACTGGAATAGGTAGCCTGTCCCTTCTTCCCAACCCAGGGATGGAACCCAGGTTTCCCGCATTGCAGGTGGATTCTTTACCATCTGAGCCACCAGGGAAGCCCAAGAACACTGGAGTGGGTAGCCTGTCCCTTCTCCAGCAGATCTTCCCAACCCAGGAACTGAACCGGGGTCTCCTATATCACAGGCGGGTTCTTTACCAGCTGAGCCACCGAGGCAGCCCTGTAAGAGCTGAAGTTGCGGACAGTAGCTGGGAGGTTGTAAGTATCGTGTGGCAGTGATGTTGCTGGAGGTGACTCAGCCTGTTTCTCAGGTGAGGAGGTAAGCTTCCAGGAGCAAACACCTGTGTTAGTGGTTTTACCCTCTGAGCCAGTTTCTGGTGCAGTGGTTGATATCTGGTTCGTAGTAGACGAATGTGTCTTGAATGGAACCTTCAGCTGCTCCAGCTCCATTTTCTCTCTGTTTGGAGATTGTGTGTAGGTACGTGAATGTGAGAGAGAGATGGTCACTTTCTTATGGATTGAAAAGTAATGGTAAGGTAGGGTAGGAAGCGGCCACATCAGCTGAGTCAGGGTTACTTTTCCCTGGGTTAAAGCTGGAGAGATGCAAAAGCCTTTCGATTTGGCTCCTGAAAGTGCAGTAATGGTAGGTCGGAGTTTCATACACAAGACCACTGATGTGCCCACTGCCCTTGGACATGAAGACAGGCGGAGGGGTAGAAATTGATCGCCTAATTGCCTCCTGAAAGAGAATGGAAGTGTTACATCTGGCTATTCTCACATGTAGTCAGAAGTACCCAAAGTCATCCAAATGAATAATTGGATTAAAAAAAAATCTAAAGTGTGCTTGTTGAATAAAAAGCATTGGCTCCTTTAAGTTTCTCAGTGGCACTTTGTAAAGACTGTGACTTGAAATGAGTATAGTGGATCTCGATGGAAGGAGCTTGCACTGGTGGATCTCGATGGCAAGGAGCTTGCACTGGTGCAAATAACCCCTCCACATGTTAAGGTGTTTCTTCATTGGTGCAATGCTTTCTATTAGCAACTGAAACAAGGCTTGTTCTTCCTTTTTTTTTTTTTAATTTTAACTTATAGAAACAGAGGAGCTTTTGGACTTTTTAATTTTTTTAAGAGCGTGCTTGTGGACATATATGTCCCCACACTGCATTAGCTCTCAGTTACCCACATGTGGTTGATTCAGCCATGGGAATTATCTGCAGAAATTTGTCAAATCCCAGGCTGCTCTCTGCTCTCCTCATTTGTATGAATTATGTTAGTGTCATGAGTGTGTGCTGCGGTGGAACAGCCTACTCCAACCCATCCACTCTGTATTATATTCTAAGCAAAATATTCATCATTTTTGTCAATCTCTTGCCGTTTGAAATCATTATCCCCACTATTAAAGTTGTTGACTATGAGTTATATGCGCTCTGATTAAAGACAAAGCACCACATAGTATAAAATCTTATAATTCACTTTAATTCTCCAAACTTTCTCAGTGAGATTAAATCCTTTTGACTTGATCAAAGGTTTGACATGGGAAGATTTGATTGAACTTGGGTTATTGGTTTCAATATCATGCTTATTAAATCTAAACACAGTTTCTCTGATTACTTCTTTAACCCCTTAGTTAAATAAAGTATTAGATTTGGAAGTGATATGTAATTTGAAGACTAATTTTAAAAGTGATTTTCTTTTGTTTTGGAAGTTAACCATCCTTGGGTTTTTGCCATGCTCGCTCTCTTATTCTACATAAATAAGATACAAGTGTGTCTAATTTCTGACCCATTCAGTCTATGGCTCTTGGCATAACTGGGGAAAAGAAAAGATGGAAGAGATACCTTGACCTGTGCTGGTTATATCTCCAAGTGGTTGAGGTTTCTGATCATGGAATAGAAAACTTATTAGTCAGATTTTAAGAGAAGCCAGCTTTTAGAGTGCTAAAAAAAATTTTTTTTTGGTCTGCTCTCTAGAAACCAGAGAGGAAAGGATGCATAATGGGATGCTGTACTTGTGCATTTCGGCAAAGATCTAATCTTTTTGAATTCATTGCTTGTGAGTTATTATTTCTAATCACACGCTTGATTGACTCCAGCTAAATGACTGTCTGACTGCAAAGGCAGGGGTGTTAAATCCAAAACTGTAAGTGCACGTTTTAACTGAAAATAGGGATCATCATGGAATGCCTTCTCAATCAGTAGTGCCTGACACCCTCCTCCCCAACGTATTTTTAAATAGAAATTCTCTTGCATCCTCATGTACGAACAGAGCATGATTGAGCTCCAAGAGAGAAGATTGAAACCCTGGAGGGGATATCAAAATGATAAAAACTGAGGCTCCAATGGTACCACAATGAGTGTAGTTAATATGCCACTTTAGCCTGACGAGTCACTCAGGTGTCCCTTAAAATTTGAGATTACCTTGTCATTTAAAGGTTTTTTTTTTTTTTTTTTAAGTGGAAGAAAGAGAGGTTGGTGGCAATATTTTTTTTTTTTTTCAGAAAGCAGGACTTGGCCATTTTTCTCTATGCATTTTGCATGAAAATCTAGGGGATACTTTTTTTTTTTTGAATGGTGGATGTAGGTATTTTCTAATATTGAAATATTGTTGCTCCTGAATAATTTGTTTTCATTCAAACTAGAACAAGATAAAGTGAAATCCTGTGTAGAAAAAGAAAACAGCAATAAAATCTGAGCTGTCTCTGCACATAGAGCTTTTGTTTGTATCACTCATTTTAAAAAGTTAAAGAGTTGTTTAAACATTTAAATATGGTGCTCATAATGTTATAACTTCCGGATAAGGCTTGTTGATCATACCCCTGGGATTTTTGCTTTTCCTGATTTAATGGCATACAGATATTCAACAGGTTTTTTTGCTGTTGGCGTTTTGAGAGAGAATATCTGTCCAGTTGGAACCTCACAGGAAATTCATGTGAATGTATCTGGTCTTTACTAGAGAAAAGAGCCTTATCTAGAATCAGCTGCAGGTGCTTGAAGATCATATGCGTGTTGCCTTCAAAATAAGGCGGAATTATAAATGGACACATGATAAATGGTCTGTGCACCTTTATGCCTGGGAGGAAGCCAGGGAAAGCTAAGTGTTTTCATGTATGACTAGCTTATTTACTTTTACAAGTACATTTCAGTGGCAATTTAAAAATAATTACAGATTTTACATTAGATGGTAATTTGTATATGATTTAAGAGTCTTTAAAACACTGCCTGATTTTATGAAACCACTTGAAATTTGAATACTGTCAACACCAAGTGAATATGCTGAGTATTCAGTGTCTCATAGCTTAAAAATACGGTTTTATTTCATTTCACCATCGCAAAGTTTCCTTCTGGAAGTCCCACCCCATTCTACATCATGCTTAGGGAGGAGACTGAAGTTGCCCTGAACCGGTTTCAGCAAGAAGCATTATCTGTGTAATTAGTGTAGCCAGGATACTGTGGGGGTCATGGATTATGTGTGTAAACTATACAGGGTGTGAGAGTTGGGTGTTAATCTTTTTATGAAGGTCATAGGATGGTGTCTAGGAACAGGTGCTGAGACGACTATGCGTTCTCTAAGGATCAAAAGGTTAGATAAACTGCTCTTAGGATTTATACAGGGTAATGATTTTCATGTCAGTTTAATTACCCTTATGTTTTACAAGACTGTCAATCAGGATGCCTAGAAATCTTAAGGAATTGGAGGCCCTGAAAGTTTTTGAGGTCTTTTCTGATTGGGTTTATTTGATAATCATTCTTTTCATGATGACCTTAGTTGAAATGAAGAGTTGTTAGAACGACAAGGCCTACTTCAGTGTCAGAAGAAGATTTAATCAGGAGTCTTTCATCCAGTGAGAAAAATGCCTTTCATTCTCTTTTCATTTATTTGAAATTACTTAGTGATTCAGGAATCTCTTATTGGGGTCATTACTTTGATTTTTAACTTAGCAATGTAACTCTTGAAATACTTTATGTAAATGATTTCCTTCAAGGTACACTGTGTTTAAAAAGCTATCAATCAGTTGAAATTGTTTTTAATTTATTTCACTGTAGAAGTGAGATCTATCAGGAAGAAATAGAGAACAGAAGTTCATACAGCAAGGGTCATACTATGCCATCCAATCACCAATTTATAGGGAATTTTCAGTGCTTTCTTCCTTTTTAGGAAACTTGAACCATCTTGAAAATTATGTTTATTTTAATTTTGTGGTAGTAATTACACTGGTCACATTATAGTTAATAACTTGAATGTCATTTCTTCAACACCAAGGCATGAAAATAAAAAGAAATGTACATGGTATTAAAAAAGATACCCTCAGCAATTTTTCCAGGCCCGTTACTTTTATAAAACACTTGAGATTTTATTTTTATTAGTATAAGACACTTAGAAATGAGTAACTAACAAATAAACTTAGTGATATAATTCAAGTTTATATTGCCGAGTTAATGAAAGAAACAAAATCACAGCCTTTCCCAAGGTTTACCTTCATCTTTCTTATTTTTTTTATTGCAAAAGAAAATGGTTAAAGTTATAGGGTTTCAAGTCTTTTAGGAAATTATCTTTAGTTGTTTGTGTTACTTTATAACTGTTTCTAGATGAGGAAGCAAATTCTGTGGCTTTTGCCAAAGCAATGAGTCTTTCAGAAATTTTATTTGGAAACAATTTGTTTTATTCCCCGTTTTGCTACTGGGTTTGTATATCTAGAAGGTTATTTCCTTTAACTTTTATTCATCTAAGAGGATTCTGGGATCTTGCTGCAGATTTTACAGTCTGGTAAACACAAAATGTATTCTCAGAGTGGCTGTCTTCGGTTCTCAGCAGTTCATTAAGTAGGCTCCCCTGTATTAATAAAGTGGCTGACGGGAATATCACAACTGAAGCCTTTATGTTGGAGAGCTGCTCACAGCTTTGTCCAGACCTTCACTACGCGTCGCAGTAAGCCCTTCTCCTTGCATCTATATCCTGATTAAACAAAGAGCACGCTCTCCTTGCTAACTTCTTAGTACTAATTCCGTGTGGACCTCAACGGTTACCAGTTAGGTTGAGGGGCCAATCAAGGTAAATATTTTGAATGAGCTTTTATTTTTAAAAACAGTTATTTCAAATTCTGTTTTGAAAAGACAATGTTCACTTTCTGGGCCGATTTTTCGCTTGCTTGGGCTGTTGATGATTCTGTGTTCTAAAACACAGAGGCTTTCCTGGTTGTAAGAGCCCAGAGCGTCATAGTGAAGATGGCCTTGTTAGGCATTCCTCAATGATTCATGTGTTTTCCTGATTCTGTGCAATTTCATTATGTTGCTATAACTCATTATATGTATCATAGAAGTTATGATTAATCAAGTTTCATGTTTATTAGTGCAAGTTACTTACACAGAAATACAGGAAATAAATAAGAGAAACATAGTTCTAGTCTAGGAACCTGAAGTAATTTTCATGTAGATGTTTATATAACATCTGCCATAGCAAAAATAACTTGAGGTTCTCTACTGAATGATGATATTTCATACGTGTAAATTTTATGTTAAAATTCTTTTTAATTTCTGAGAAGAATAGAAGCATCTGAAGGATATCTGTCTGTTAATCATCCCTAACTCCTCACTTCCTGTCCTATGCTAATGTCAGGTTGGAATGTTGTCAGAATTGTTGCATCACTGGGTTCGGAAGCAGTTACCCATTCAGTGTCTTTAAATGAATTCTGGCAGAGAAAATGATTTGAAATAACTGCTCCGTGCACATTCATTCACTCCTTGGTTGCTTCTACAGTGCTTTCGGTTACTAATTTAGGTCAAGGATGTGGGTTTAGGCTGCATTAAACTAACTAGTTTAATTCCTTTCCAAGGCTAAGCAATGCCCGTCTTGCTCACTCACCAGTATTTACCTTTGTAACTAATGCAAACTCAGTGTGACTACAGCAGCACGAAGCCATATTCTCTCTGAAAAGAAAAAGTAAGCTCGTGCTCTGTGTCTTTCCTATTCACATATCTGCAATCAGAACCTAGAATTCTTAAAGAAAAAAAAAACAACTAAGAGAAAAACAATCTTCTGGACACACGTGCCTGTCAATGAAACAGAATAAAGCAAATATAAGTATACTTGTATACAAAATTTGAACGCCCCTTTTTCTGCGCTCAGGGCCCAGCTTTAAGTCAAGACTTAAGAAAATTGTTTTATGTTGTCTTCTGTGAAATGATTCCAACCTTAGGTTTTTGCACGTAGCGTGTGATTTTACATAGCAACAAAGGCATCCGCTGACTATTCGGTTCATTGTGGGTTAAGATGTCTACTAACGTTGCATTTGTACTTCCGGATTGAGGGTAAGACTGCTTCAAACATTGTCTTCCGCGATGTGATTTTTGCAGCCTTCTCCTTAAACCATGGCGTCTCCGGCTCAGTTTCTATGTCATTATTCTTGCCCGTGGACTCTGGCCTCGTATGCGCGGTGGAGTGATAAAGCTGTGTTGCTAGGCAGAGTTCTGCCAGGCAGCTCATGCTGGGCTTCATATCTGTCATTGCCCCGCTTTCATGTTTCTATGAGGATGGAGATGAGTTGAGACAGAATATCATTGGGAATAGGCACATAGCTAAGTGCCCAGGTCTCCTGATTCTCCATTGAGTCATCATGAGCGTCTCTGAACAGCACCAGCGGTATTCTTGGCACGCGAGGCTCAGCGGGAATAACACTGAAATAGCAAAGATCGAAACCTGCGTTGCTGGAATATTCTCGGCTTGCTCTACGACCTTTTTGGTCTCCCGCCTTTGAATCTGCGCCTAAAGCCTCACTGCCTCTACGGGAAGATCAGGGCCGCCCCAAAGAATGCCAGGCGGAGGGCAGGAGACACGTGAATAAAAGGAGCAGTTGGTGACACGATTGTATTCGTTTTTTTCCAGCATTCATGGAATTTATATCAGAACCATGGGACTTTGACATCACATGCATTAAAAAAAAAAAATCAAAATAAATTCTCGTTTTTCAAGAGCAAAATTTAAGAAGGGATTAAAAAAGAGAAGCTTTTGGGACAATTCAATAATATGACAGTTCTATAAATGGAGGGTTAGTCCCCCCAAAATTTGCCTTCATAAAGACAAAGTATCAGTGTTGGGTCTTCGTAGCTAACAAAAATAACTGGTCATTTGCTTCCTCCCATGAAGTGTTTGGCTGTATGTATCTGTAAATTAACACGACCCTGCCACTGAACGTGTTTATTAGGCTTTTCAAAATGTCTGCCGGGCTTTGGAAGCTCAGAACGGGAGGCGGTTGGTCTGCTTCAGCGTTTCTCTGTAAATGCTCCTCTCATGATATGCCTGAAAACCTTCGATATTATAATAATGCTAATAAAAATGGAAAACTCTGAGTTCTTTAGAGATGCATAAAGAAGTGTGATTTCTCTGTGACCTGAATAACTCTTGGAATCGCTGCTGCGGCCCTTTGAAAGAAGGCGGCTCTACTATACTGCTTTGTGTTCCTTTGAACCTCTAGCTATCTGACTATTTTAAGGATGCAAATAATGGAAGAGACTAACTCGGGTTCGACTCTGAAGGACAGGTGGCATCCCCTCCCCCGGGCCCCCACCACCGTGCAGTCCCCTCTGCCCCCCCACCCTGCGCAGTCTGTTGAACAGTGCTATCTAGGCTGGCTTCTTAAATGAGAGGTGATCCTGTTGATGAATAAAATTAAAACGATAATACATTTTTTTTTTTTCCACTTGTGCACATTTTGGGTTTCGTCCCTTTGAGAATCGTAAATTGGATTTGTTATCGCGACCTTTCAAGAGGCACAGCTCTGGCGTCCGGTGTTAATCGCTGGCCGGCAGGGACCCGGGTGGCTGGAGGGATGCTGGGGTGGAAGGCGGACGCCGTCTCTCTGGAGGCGCGTGGCTCTGGGAAGCAGGGCGATTCAGGGGGAGCTGCTTCCCGCAGGGACCCCTTCTCTCTGCTGGGCACTCTTGGTGGCGCCGTGGACAGGAGGTGAGGCGTCTGCAGTCACACAGCCTGGGGGGCCCCCGGCAGGCTGGGGTGATGTTGCTTCCCCCGCGTGGCATGGCTCAGCGTCTGGGGCGCTTGCTGGGTTTCAAGCCCTTTGTCGGCTTAGGAATTATTTTCTCTCATTTTGACGCGGATCCACTACTCCTGCCACTCATGTTAATAACCAGGGCAGAGAGAGCAAAGGAGGCCAGGGAAGACGGGAGGGGGGCAGACTGGCTGGCATGGCAGACAGTTTTAATCACCACTTTTATGGGTAATTTTCGTGATGACGGATTGCGCCTGTTGATCACAGGAATGCAAATTATCGATAGTAAATGTGCATTGTTTTCCCCACTTTGCGGGATACCGAAGGCTGGCATTAAAAAAGGACACCGTCGTCCGAACGGTAACACCCAGGCACTTTTTGTTAGACATTTAGAGAGGACACCCTTTTAATTAGACTGCTACTTTTAGTTGGTCCTTCCAGTCTCCTGCTTGCTTAACTGAACAGCCACTGAATTATTTGACATTATTTTTCTTTTGTGAGTTATCGTAGCTGCATAGAGGTGGGCACTGAACGCGTGCCATCCGTGTGTCAGAGGAGGCCTGTCACACCCGGGACTCCCTGGGTGAGGAAGCCGGGAGGCTTTGGATGCGCAGTTAGCCAGCGTCGGGCCGGGATAGACGGCACAGTGCTTGGTTAATTTAAGAAGAGCTTTCCAGACTCCAGTGAAGTTATCTGTTGGCTGGAGGGATGGACACTGACACACTGAAGTCTTGGCCGAACTTCTGGAATCAGCCGAGCCTGGCGGGGGGCCCGCTGCCCTCTGAGGACTGGGTGCCCCGTCGGAGCATGGCCGGGTCCCCCCAGCAGCGGGGGACGCCCCGGGGAGGTTGGCGGTGCCTCCTTTCCCACTCCT
>NW_011494761.1:3402454-3403225 GCF_000754665.1 Bison bison bison
CCCACTCCTCTGGCCGGGCCAGGCCCGGAGCCCCCGTGTCCTGTGCAGGGAGCCCCCTCTCGGGACCCCCTGCTCACGGCCGGCGGGCGCAGAGGCCGGCGGGGGACGAGGAGGAGGCTTTGCAGAGGGCATGTTCGGCGGGCACAGCCAGGCCGGAAGACCGTCCTGCACGCGGCCCAGCGTCTGGACGCAGGTCTGCAGGAGGCGGAGGGCAGCCTGCAGTCCGAGGGGTTCTTCCTGCCGTGCACGCGGCCTGAAGCTGACATCGCAGAGGAGGCCGCAGGCTGGGGGTCCGCCTGGTTGTGTTGCGTCATTGACTCGATGGAGTCTCCTAATCACAGCTGCTCAAGAGGGGCGCAGAGGGAGCCACAGACCCGGGGGCGGGGTGCCCACCCGTCTGAGGACTGGGCCGAGTGGTGGGTCTTCTGAGCCGCAGACAAGACACCTGGAGGCCGGCATGAGACGCTTGGCTTCTGAAGCCTTTGCTTCAGTGCAAGCGACGTTCTCTATTACAAGTGCAAGCCCTGCCTCTGAATTAACCGCTGCGGCACTCAGGTGCACGCTGCCAGCCCTCTTCAGGCAAGAGCTGGGTCTGTGTTCCTGATGGCTTTGCTGAACGCCATTTTCCTCTTACGGTGCTGAATTAAAAACAAAAACTCAGGGAAATTTGTGAGCAGGTGGATCGTAGGTGGCTTGGACTTGCACGTTCTGACAGCTTATCTGCATCTGAGTGCGAAGGTGGCGGCTCTGGGGGACCGTGATGGGGGAGTT
>NW_011494761.1:3403325-3426276 GCF_000754665.1 Bison bison bison
GGGAGAGGGGGCGTCCAGGGGTGAGTGTGCTTGTCCACTCTAGGTCTGTTCCTAGATAAGGGCCATTCGTGCTACGCCTGTGAGGCCCCTTTTTGACACCGAAGGTTCATTTATATTTTACTTTCTGCCCTCCTGTGTTCCCACCCTGACTCTCCCTCCCCCCCCCCCCCCCCCCGGACCAAACTTTGTTGAGAGGTGAAGACGAAAAAGAAGGCAAACTTTTGAATTTTTCAGCTGAAAAGATGCAAGTTCAGCTTCCAGGTATCACAGTCTCTGTCATGATGCGTATTGATTTTACATGTCACAATAGATTATTTTTTATTATTTTGTACTATAGGTTAGTAAAACCTGAAATCCCCGGGGTGGGGGTGGGGGGAATCATTAGTTTTAAAAGTTTGTACATTCAATGACCAGAAAGTAAAATAGGCAGTTTTGTCTTAAAACAGTTTTTTTAAGATATCGATTAACTGGCTCCAACTGTACTGCAAATGTTTGGAGACGGAGAAGAAATGAGTGTCGTGGCATCCCCAGAAGAGAGCCGGTTAGCCTGCTCACTGTTTTATTTAAGTGTGTGCGAGTGTACTCCCCTCCTGGGGGTCAGAGAAGATCACAGGCCTCCTCCATTTCTCCTCCTAATGTGTTGAAATATGTTACTAGTCCTAGCAGTCTAGTTCAAAGATGTTTTTATTCGAACTTGCGGACAATCTCTTAGGACATAAACTTTTGTATTGGCTTTTCACTGCTGTAGGACATGTATAACATTTCAAACGTAGCTTTAAAGTCAAGGCTAATGACAGGATAACTATATTTATAGTTTTGTTTAAAATTGGCATCTATTTTTAATGTGGTTACAGTATATTGGCTCTCCTAACCTTAATGCAAGATTAGAAAAGCAAAGCAAATATCAATCTACTAAAGATATGAGAATACAGATCGACAAAAGAAAAGGTAAGAAGTGCTTAAATAAGAAAAAGTGGCACTGGAGAAAAAGTTGGGGACTTTCCCCAGCATCAGCAACCCCCAGAAGATACCTTTTCCTATTCATTGATCTGTAAAGTCGATATTTAAAGAATATTAGTGCACTGTGCTTGGGGAGAGGTGAAGAGATAGAAACTAATATTTATAAAGTGCCTACTCCTGCTGTGCTGGGCCATGACTTGCTAGTTCTGAGCAAAGAATTATCATCTTGATTTTAGGGAAGGGGAAGATTAAAGTTTTGAAGATACTGTGTAACTGGCCAAACTCATATAGCCAGTATGTGGTTCAGGTAAAACTTCTGCCACATCACGTTGCTGGTCACGTGTGCACATGTTGTACACGCATGTGTGTGTGTGTGTGTGTGTGTCCGATCGGGATAGAGTAGCAGGGGCTGAAGTATCCAGAGCAATTAGAAAGAAAACAGGAAGATGGATAGATGGATGGATGGGAGGGACGGAGGAAGGAATAAAAGTTTTCCTCTGTGAATCAAAGGGATTCATTTGCTCATTCACCCCCCAGTGGGAAGATCAAAGCTATTTTAAGTGTTAAGACCAACACTGTCCTAGTCTGTTCTTTTGGCTGCAGTAAAACTCAGGTGTAAGCCAGTCCTGGGAGCCAGCAAGAGTCTGTTTCGATGGACGTTCATTATGACACAGGTGATAAGACTAGAGCTCGGAAAAGTAAAAGGATTTTTTTTCAAGTAAAATGTGACGTCATTGCCTTAAGTTGTTGCGCAGCTATTTTTGGGCACACAGCAGCGCTAGGCTGCCGTCGTGGAGTGGCTGCGGCGCGGGAGGGAGGGCCGGCATGCTCTGTGAGGACCTGAAGCTTGGGGGCTGTGCTGTTTAGTGTTCACAAGTGTAGCCTCCCGCTCGTGTCTCTGTGTTTGATCGCCTTCCCACCTTGAAGCGACCTGAGTGATATTGTATAGGAAGCAGGAGTTTTATTAAAATAGGAGCGATATGCTTTCCCCTGGAAAACCATTTCATTCAGTGCCAAGAGAAACAGAAATCCTTCCCTTCCCCCCACTTCCTCTGGGTTCCCCATATTGGCTGTACATGGAGGAAAGAAAGCCCCTTATTGAGGACAATATTGAAGGGAAGCGAGGTCAGGGCAGGCAGGCGAAAGGGAGGGGCTTGGAGGGACAATACATTCTCTGTGTTATTTTAAACAGTATGTGACATTACTTCTCAGTTGAAGCTGAAAGTCAAAGCCTCTTGAAATATGTATGGATCAACAGGACCACTTTTGCACCCAAGAAAGGAGGAAGGTGCTGGCAATGAGCCATGCTGAAATCCTGGGTTGAGAGTTTGAAGGTGGATTTGGGGGAGAGGAGGGCAGAGGTCACAGCAGCAACAGGAAGTACTGTTTGCAGACGGGTAGGTCAGTCTTAAATCCCCAGTTAGCTCCGATTTATTGTTCCTGCAGAGTGTCTCTTCCTCATCATGACCGCTATCTTCCAGCAGTGCAATTTTCTACTCTATGGCTATATTTACTTAGAAGATTTTTTTTTTTTTTAATTATCAAATGAAGGTTTCCCAGAGTTTGCCTTCTCCTGGCAGGTAACTTGGGTCTCAGGCTGAGTTATGGTCTGTGGCCCCACATACAGTCAAGAGCGCCTGCTCTCCCCAAAGGGTCAGATGCATGCTTTCCTGCCTAATACCCATAAGAGGCTTTAGGGGGGAAGGAGAAGAATATAAACACAGAAACCACATCCTAACAGCTGCCTCCAGTTAGCTCTGTTTCCCCCCCAGCTTTTAAATCTTAGAGCGGCACCTAATTTGTCCCACATGGCTTTCCTCCCAGTGGAAGTGCTATCCCTTCGCCCTGTGGCTCTCTTTGAGCGAAAGCAAGCAGTCGTGAAGAATTAACTAGTTCTGCTAGTTTAGATCACTATCATTAGGTCGCTGGTCGGCAGGTGCCTGTGAACAAGAAGGGGACACCCATTTGCAGATGGTGAGAGATTTAGAACAAAGTCTGAATCCATTTCGGGGCCAGTGGGCCTATCAAAATACCTCTCAACAAAGCACTCCATGAAGTTGGTTGACCAAATAAAGGAGCTTGTGAACCAGTGAGTGGACTACTGTGGTTTGAGTAGATATGCGGCTTTAACCTAGGATGACCAATCGGAATCATCTAGGGTGTTTAAAAAATTCACAGACACCCCCAACTCCTTCCCCTGGTATTCTTCCTCAATTTTAATAAGCCTGGGAGTGAGGCAGGAAGACTTAAACAGATTTGTGTTCTGGCGGATTGCAACTTGCACTAATTATATTCATTTTTAAAAATCTCTAGATTATTTCTTTCTTGTGTGTTTCATTCATGCCTGTATTCCCTCCTCCATGTTTCTTTGTTTTTTCCTCCTTAATATAGTCAGGCTGAGGACAGATGCTTCTGGGGCAGGAAGAATACTGAATTAAGTTGTTTCCTTCACGGAGACTGGTCTTCTGCTTTTCCTTTCCAGTTCCTGTGCATTTCACGTTGCTGCCGAGATAGTACGGCACGAGATCCACACAGCCAATGTCTTTGTCTGCTGACTTTTCAAAAGGGAATTTGGTCCAGTTTAAAAAAAAAAAAAAAGAAAATTAAGATTAGTGTTAGTGACAGGAACAGCGGTTCTCGCATAGAGACTTAGCTCTCCAATAATGTCTTATTCAAGATTTATTGGTCATCTGAATTTTATTGCATATATGCGGAATACTGCTGGTTCGTGTCCACTGTACTGTGAGAAATATGCGCGCTTCACCTTGAAAAAGGAGTGCCTGAATTAGTCCTTATGAAATCACCTTGTCCTGGTGATGCTGCTGAAGAACTGATAGTCTTTTCATAAAGTAAGGAATGAACCTATCACCAGTTGCTTTAAAAGGTCATTGTCTCTCGAAAAGTAGATCAGCTCACTTTGTTCCATGGGCAGGAATCATCACTCTGGAAAACTGTACATACCAAGTAAATTTCTGCTCTCACTTTTGGCTTGCTCTTGTAAAAGAGGTTTCACGCCTACCGGTTTTCACTTGCTAATGTAAGGCACAGCTCCTCACAGGTAGAGTGGCGGGACACCAAGGATGCTGTGTCTAGTGTGCTTTTAAAGTTTCTCCTTAACAAACGCAGATTCCCAAGCATGGGACGCCTGCACAGAAACACTGACGACAGATTCGGTGATTGAGTATTTTGGATGTTGTTGGAGGCCAGTGGTTAGGAGGTGAGTCACAGCAGTAGCTGAAGTGACTCAGTTCCGTTTTATGGAAGAAAGTGACTGAAATGGCACCTCTCCCTTGGTTCGTACGTATCATGCAGAATGGACCCGCTCTTCTCCCGACATACGGCCTGTGGATCTCTGCTATGTGTAAATCCTCATGTAACAGAGATGCTGATTTAGCCTGTCACTTAGAAAAGCCTGTGAATTTATGTGAAGGGAAGGGATAAACATTGCCATGATATTTGCTGGAAGAATCATAATTAACTCTGTGTATTCTCTCCTTTCTAAGCTAAAAATGGGATAGGATGAGTTGGGGGTGGGGGGGGGGTTGGTTCAGTTCCGCTAGAAGGAATAATGTTCCACGTTGATACATCTGAAACTACAACCTTCCTCTACTAACTAATCCGTCTAGGGTGTTCAGAAAGGAGGAGTTCGGCCTAAATCTGCTTAATCCTTTAAACAATGAAACAGTTATAACTGCTCTCATTGCAAATGGTTCTAAAATGTCATAGTCATTGCCAGACGGGGCCCGGTAGAGGATGGCGAGTTTTCTCAATGAACCAGGACCCTCATTAAGAACACCAGTTATTGAACTCTTTGGTAATACTGGAATGTGGTCCGGAGCCTTTGAGGTCTTGTAGGTTTAGCCTGACTTTTTATGATATTTCCCAGATGGCCGGCTCTCCTTCCTCTTGCCAGTGTCGAGGGCTTTTTATCCCAGAGCCCACAGCCTCTGTGCTCCTCTAATTAGTATTTTTCTTTTCTTTTTTGCTCCCTCTTCATAGTTTCTCTTCTCCTCTGCCACTTTTAAACCACTGAGAACTTGCTCTGACTTCCAGAATCCCAAATTGGTTTTTCTTTCCTTCCTCCCTTTATAACCCAGGAGTGGTATAAGGATTTCAGGGTGAATCCAGATAAGAATTTCCTTGTAATTAACTCGGGTTATTACTCATGTCTCCAGCCTGTGGGACGTGGGGTGGGCCCGGGAGGGTCTGACTCCCCACCTTCCTGTTCCGTAAAGCATGTGGGCTTTGGCCTGCCGTGTTCATTTTGCTTGAATGCTCCTTTGCTTTGTTCCTGAGGTTCTGTGTTTGCTGATGAAATTTTCACCCCCAAACAAGAAGCAATTCCACTTTCCCTTCTAAAAGCAGTTAACAGGCTCTGATTTCTGTCTTTACCCGATAGTCTCTTTGCCTTTTTTTTTTCCTTCTTGGAAGGGTTATTTATTGGGACTACACATCAACATACATTAACAGGCCTGTTTAGATGTAAGGAAGGCCCAACCCTGCCCCCTGGTCCCGCACAGTATTAGGACTTACAGACGTTTTATAAAAGGCTGGGTTTTCGAGAGTCAAGGGACTAGTGTCTGTCGGTTTTCCCAATTTAACTCCTGTGTTAAGTGGAGACTGTGAAAGGGCTACTCATACTGAATGTCTTTACTTGGAATTCCATTAATAAAGCGCACGTTTCCCCAGTGGTCATAAATTCCCATTCCTTCTTGGCTTCTGGTGAGCTCTCTCGTCTCTTTCCCAAGATTAACTGGAGTGTTAGATTCAGAGTAATGCTCATTGGAAGTATTCAGTAAATTAAGGAAAATTTAAATATATGCATTAAGGCTAGAAAGGGAAAAAATAATTAGTTCCTGGAAAGCTGTGAATTACCTCCATCCCCAAACATAGCTTTTTGAGAAAACATCGAATGTGTTTAATGAGTATTTTGGCATGCAGAGTTTGTTGTCTCGATGAGTCATCAGCGTGCAGTCACATTATCAGGGCTCCAGGTTACCCCCACAAGTTAGTCTAGTTTTTTTCCGCTTTTTGTTTTGGTAAAGGTACTAATCAAAAGTAAAAGGAGACACTGTGAAAGCATGGGTTAGAGAACTCAGAGCGCCTAACAGTGTCTAGCTCAATCCACACTCTCACCCTTAGGAAATGCCTTAACCTCAGTGTCACTCAGTCCTTCTGTGTTTCAAATGTATGAGCTCTTCTTTAAAGAGAAGATCATTGCCTCATCCTCTCAATCAGCTAAGAAGTTTTCCCTATCATTCTGCAGTCTTCCTGAGATTGAATCACACAGATTTCTTAACCTTGTTTACATTTGTACCCTTGATCTGTTTAGGATGACTTTTAGAATGGCATTTACTTACAGTCCTGAGAAGGTGGTGTAGCCCAGGGCATGGTGAGCGGTTACTTTCAGTAACCTGGTGCATCTCACAGGTTATGCTTTGAGGTTTACAGTCTTTTCCTCTGAGACTTCCCCACTGTTGGTCTTGTCAGTGGGCCTAAGCTGAGATAGAGGTAGGACTGTATTATGAGTTTCTTTGCTTGCCAACAGGGCCAAAAGATTGTGGACAAAGCTTCCTTCCCTCAGCATATAATACCAATGGTGCTTATTTCTAGAAATAATGCATTGTGAATGTATTACTATGAGACCATCTGAACTCATCTTTAGAAGTCACTTTTCGATTCAGCATGAACCCCCGCTGGGTTAATGCGTTCTCTAAGCTCACCGCATGCTTCATGAAGACTCCTTGCTTTAGTGTCTCATATCCCAGGTTTGGGGGTAATAAGAACTTGATCATCACGTTTTTCAGCTCTCACTCTTGTAGACAAAGGGATTCTAATCCTTTTAAGTCTTCTGGGTCTCTCCCTATCTGGATCACTGTCATTTCTCTCCTCTTGACTGTCTGCAGTCTTTGAGTGGTAGGGTCCAAATTTAAGATGGAATACCAGGTGTAAGCATACTTTAGGTTTGGGTATTAAGAGGGAAACACTTTCAGTAACTGAGCTGATTACCATCAGCTGACGGTTGGCCTTTGGGCTCCAGCAGCGTATTAGGACGCAGTCTTCATCAGAGGCTGCAAGTTCCTTTTCTGGGTTCTGACACCCTGTAGCCCATTGATCATCCTCCAGGTGTAATTTACACTCGTTTCCCTTTGCTGCCCGCTATTCCAGTTGCCCACATTTCGGCTTTCCGCCACTGTTCTGTCTCTTCCCGCATCCCTGGGGAACCTCCCGCAATCCATGTCTTGTCAACTTGGCCTTCACTTCCCTCTGGTCACCTTCGGTGCAGGATGACTTCTTTTGGGAAGTAGCCTGCGAGGAGCCCCAGCCAGCACTGGCGGCTCAGACTCCTCACCCCGACGGCATCACGAGGGGCACCAGCACCCAGCCTCTCCTGCCGTTCCGGGCGGTGGTGTAGTCATCATCAGCTGATGACTTCATAGTTCCTTTTGCAAGTGTGGAATCTATTCAGGCGACTGGGGAGAGTCCTCAGGGGAAGCTGCTGCTTTGGGCTCTAGCGGACACTCAGGATTTTCCAGGCGTATTCCTCGAGGCTGCTGCTACTGCGTGTCTATAAGGCACGCCCTAGGAGATGCATTTTGAAAATGAGAGCTCTCGCTGGAGTCTTTACAGCAAGCTCCCTACAGGAAGATTTTCCTGGAAACATACACTGGCAATCACTCTTCTTGCCTCAGCAAATCTCCAAAGTTTGTCACGTGCTCTATAGGTAGCTACTTTGCATTCAGTATTTGATGGTAAGTCTTTCTAGACTGCAATGATACTTAGGACAGTAGCCTGCCAGGCTCCTCTGTCCACAGAATTCTCCAGGTGAGAATACCGGAGTGGGTAGCCATTCCTATCTCCAGGGTCTTTTATGGACCCACAGATCAAACAACCAGGTCTCCTGCACTGCAGGCAGATTCTTTACCATCTGAGCCACCAGGGGAGTCCTTATAATTACTGTATGATTAAAAATTCTCTATCGATTTCTGTTGTCTGTAGAACTTCTACTTGATTTTACGTTTTACATTTTGAGTTAACGCATTCACGAGGTTAAAAATCAACCCAATATTAAAAGAAACATATTGTTTGCCTTCCACCCTTGCCTTTCTCCCCCCGGTCCCCACTGTCCTCTGTAGAGAGAACCTCTTTTATTAGAGTTTTGAGTGTTCCATTTCTGTACAAATACAAGCACATCCAAATATATATTTTTATAATCCCTTCTTTCTTCCTCAAAGCATATTATACTCAGAGCTTATTATATCCTCTGTTCTGTACCTTGCTTTTTAAATTGGAGACTTAAATATGAAAATTCCATATCAGTACACAGAAAGCTTGCTCATTATCCTTTACAACTTCGTTTTATTGTGTGGATGTGCTATAATTGATTTAGGCCATCCCTAGTGGTGGATCCTTGGGTTGCTGGCAGTAATTTTCTAGATGAGCAATGCTGTTGTATATAAAACCTTGTGCACACATTTCAGATATGTGCCTACAGAACTTTATCCTGTTTCCTTGCCCATTTCCTTGTAGACCTTATAAGCTGCTATAAAACTTGAGTAAACATGATTTTTTTTTTATTTGCTTTAATATATCCACAATACTTACTAAATGGGGAAACAACTTTGTCTTGGACTTCAGGATGCCCCCAATCCAGAGTTCTGTTTTTCATTTGAACCTAACCGATGCCTCATTTTTTGTGCATCTGTAAGTCAGAGAATTGAGCTAAAAGACAGTGAATATAAGCATTCTACATTCATATGAGTTAAAGAGTTAAACTTTGTGGTATTTTTCCATGCAATGAAATATTAAAATTTTAATTAGATTATTGGCTACTTTAGAGAAAAGGAATGAAAAGTGTTATATTACAGTTTAAGTACTGAGAATTTAAATGTAACTGGATGAGCAACAAATTAATGTTATAATAGACTGGTCAGGGAGGGTTCATAACTCTGATTCTGAATTCTGAATTTTATAGACCTTTTATATGTTGTTCTTAGGTATTCTTGGGTTCAGAAGTTGCTTTGTGGGTACATTTGTAATTCATAGCCTCCCAAAGGAAAGGCTGTAAACTTCTCAAGTGAATAATTCTGTTTTATTGTCCGGTTTTTCATTTTCTTTGTATTCCTCATCATACAAAGAGTCTGTGGGCCATTATGAATCTTGCTATTTCTATATTTAAGCATAACTAGTTTTCCCAGAATGTAATTTCCTCTATTCATGGATAAATTCAGTTTACTGCTTACCATCTGTCCTTTTGGAGTATTTAGTATCCCACTCAGTTTGGTGTCAGAGCCAGTCACTATGGATAAGATGTTAAAAATAAGGCAGAGACCAGGGCAAGACTTGGGTAAGGGAAGTTACTCACCTCCTCTGAGCTAAGTAGTTTACAGAGGAATCTCGTCTGTAAAATGTGAGTGAGTAAAAGCCCCGTGTCTTCCCTCTGTGTTACCGAGAGATGCATAGTGGCGAGGCCTGGGAAACACCCACGTGGGGTTTGCAAGGAGCTCATTCCGTAGCGGAAATGGTAGATGTTCCACGTTATCTCCTACACGTATTACTTTATGAGTTGCTCTTGTCTTTGAAGACTCTCAAGGGTTATTAGAAATGGTTAAAAAAAATTGTTGAAATGGTCTTTAAAGATTTTCTTATTCAAAAATAGGAAAATGACTCTGGAACTGTTAAGAGGTCTACGTTACCGTCCTGTGATCGTTTGTTCTCTCTAGTTTGTTGAATACTTCTCTCTCTCTCTCTTTTTTTTTCTGGCAGTTCATTAGGAATTCTGTTGGGGGATGCACTTCTATCAGCACATTATCAGCAGCTGAAGAATTTTCAGTTTTCTGCTCACTCAGTGCTTGTAAAAATTGAATATATATCGCTTCCCCTTTATCATGTTGAAAATCTCTGGTTCATGGTCTGTTGAAATTCATCTTGTTATATTCAAAATGCATCTCCTGGAAGCAGCAACAATGCACAAGACTTGAGTACACCTAATTCTCAGTGTTTTTGTTTCAATTCCTTTTGTACACTTTTTACTTGGAGATATTTTGTTTTAATCTTCCCTTCCCCTCTTCTCTAGCCAAGTTTTTTGTTTGTGAAAAGTCATATTTTTCCAAGCTATATTCTGTGTGATACAATATGGCTGGGTTTCAAGATGTTCCTCAGCTCTCGCATCCAGCTACTAATTCAGCACTCTGAAAAAAAAAACCTAAATGATGTTTGTGGTGATGGGTCAGTGCCAGTGGAAGGAAATAATTTTGCAGAAGATGAATCTATTTCCAAGTAATGTTGGCTGGGTTGAAGCTTCCATTGGAATTTGTTAGGTTGTCTGATAGAAAACCAGATTTGACCACGACAAGGCTGTGTGTGCACACTGTATTTGTCTCCTCCTGTATACCTTATACTGTGTGTGTGTGTATATTACACAGGGTATGATTTCACTTTGATAGTTAATGTTAGGCTTTAAAGGGATTAAAATAGTAGCATTCATTCCCCTTACTATATAAACTTTTTTGGTGGGTGTTTAAAAAAATATATTAAATAAAATTTTATAATAATGAGCTATCTTCTAAAACAATTTTTTTTTTGTTTAATGTGTCTGGCTGTTTAACTGTATTTCATTTAATCACTATGCCAGTTTAAGAAATGTTATCAATCTTAATTTACAGATGACAAAATAAGCTTGGAGAAGTTAAATAACTTACTCAAGGCCACTGAATTAGTAAGTGGCAGAGCCAGATTTGGGGTCTTGGAGTCTTGCTGTCACTGATCCAATTTTTGATTGATCTGTCTTAGTGAAGTGCCAGTGAGATTTCACTTTAAGACTTACTTTGTGCTGGTTTTCTCAATATATAAAATCTCAGTGGTGACAACAGAGTCCTCAGTATTTTCTCTTGTCCACTCTGGACAGGGGACGGTGCTGTGGTGTGGACATAACCTGCTAGTTACATATATCCTGTTGCTGGCACTTAGAGACCAGTTTTATAACTTGAATAACTTTCTGAACGCTTTGATGCCAGAGATTGGGCTCTCTTCCAAATGATCAAAATTATTATTGATAAGTTAATAAAAGAAAAAGGAAAGACATCTGTTATCACTTTCTACTAGGAAAATCATGTTTTCTTCTAACAAGATAGTTTCTAAGTATTAATAAAATTGTAGCTTTACTTCTTATCCTTGAATTTTATTTCTCAGTCTTGATTTGACAAGCAGAAGTGGAAAGCAGGAAATATTTTTGCCTAGACAACTTAAGAAAAATAAACATTTGGAGTCTTGTGGTGATCGCCTGCTGGCAGCGTAAGTCTTCTTACTTGTTTCCACCTGGAAATATAATGCCCTTTCCTCCGCCTTCACTTTTCGGGTTGATGTGCCATTTTCCTTGGTAGGTAACGTTCTTGGGGGAGAGTGTCTCCTCGTTTGAGAGATTAGGGAATTGAGGATTGGAAGGCATAATCATCTTGCGCATGATACACACAGCTAGCAGGGGCTAGCTGGGACTCACATTTTGGTCTGTTCGTCCAGAATCTTAGGCTTTTGATCCTGGTGCTGTAGTGTCCACGCTGAGGGGCGTGGTGTGACTTGTGGCATTGTGGGGGCTAGGGTGCTCAGATGCGAGTCCTGCTCTGGATAAGTGTTACAGTTTTTGAAGAGTGGAGTTCATAGTAAAGTTATTTTATTTTCCCTGCGCATCTTCCCGGGAATGAGTTACCACTGCTTTTTCTGTACAGGGTATTATTGAATGATGAGTTTAAAAGGGTACATGGCGATACATAACAGCCGATCTTTGTGTTAATGGTATAGTTAAGGTTTTTATGATCGAGTGAGGTGATTTTGATTATTAGGGTCTGGTCCAGGCTTTGATCAGACATATCCATTTCATAATGAGCCCCCAGTTGTGTAGTGAGTTCTGCCTTTTATTACACTGTACAGAGAAATTCCTTTGTAAAGAATGACTGACTTTTCTTCCTCTTAGGAAGATTAATAGTTTTTCACTATTAATGAGGTTCCATCTGCTCATCTGGCCTTCCACTCTAAAGGTTATACTTATTACCATATTCAAAAACCAATCCAACTGTGTAATCAAAGTTAAAAAAAATTTTTTTTTTTAAACCAAAGGTTCAATCTTGGTTTTTATAATGTACTTCTTTGGTTACTAAAGTGGGGACGGGTAACTCCACTTCCTTCTTTTTCCATGTTTTCTTGGATTCCGCTTCGCTGCTTCTTGTCATCCGTCCACCCACCACAGATCACACAAATTAAACTATACGATACGAGATACAGTACTGAAAGCAAGGGTGCGCCCACGCAGCCGCCGTCCCCGAGTCTCCTTCGGTATCCAGGTCACGCACGTGAGCCAGGGGGAGCCCCCAGTGCCGTCTGCGTGTGGGAATCGACTCGTGGCCCGTTCCTTTGTGTTCTCCTCCTTTCAAGCGGGGCGCTCCGGCAACTGCAGCAGAGCCCGGGGGTCCCGCTGCCCGCGACCCCCAACAGGGCACGTCTCGGGGGCGCCGGGCGAGGGGGCCGGCTGGAAGCTAGCAGGCCCTGACTGCGTAGCTAAAAATATGAATAAATGAAGTTCCATACCACAAATGGAGTAAAGTTTGATGATAGGGGATTACTGGAACATTTTATTAACTGGGGTTTTGCTGTAAAAAAAAATTAGCTTTTGAAAAAAGTTCAACCTCTGAGCCTCTGTGGAAGGGTTTGGCCCGGGGATGGTGGTGATGACGGCCGCTGGCACGGTTGTGCAAACCCTGGGCCGTCGCACCCTGCAGTCACGGAGCTCATTTTTCCTTTCTGCTCCCCTCCCCTCCTGCCCCCACACACCTTCCCGCTTCCCTTGCCTTTCCCTGCCTTTTCAGGCCCACCCCTCATTATCAGCCTGGGGCAGCGCCGCTGACTCATCCAGTCTCATGGTTTAGAAGGTAAGGACAAATGAGTGTCAGTACGCATAATCTTTAACAATCCACCTGACTTTCCAGGTTGGTCTTTGATAAAAAGGTCCTCAGGATCGTGCACTGTCACAAACGCTGTCCTTTTCAGTACAGGTGAAGCAGGTTGTAGCAACAAGGCAGATGCACCCCGGCTTCCAGTATGATTCGAAACAAGACGCCCTTTTTCCATTCAAGTGTAATTTTTCCAAGGGCCAGTAATGAAACGCAGTGAAAGCACAAGCACATACCTTGTTCTGCCTGATCCTTTTTTACTAAACAAATAACCTTTTTTTTTTTTAAAAAGAAACAAGGGCTCTCTACTAGGCAGAATATACTTCTAGTTTAGTAGCTTTACTTAAAAAAAACAAACTGGATTATAAATAACTAAAGGATATTCAGGTGGAAAGAGTGTGCTGGCTGGGTCAGGAGAGGGATGAGCCATGAGCTGTCCTGGGAGACCTAGGGTAAGTCTGTAATTACTTGATGAGGAGGGGGTCCTTTTACAGTGGCAGCCTGCCTTTCACTCAGCGTTGTCTTTTTGGTTCTGTTTCTTTTTTTCCATTTACGTCTCCTAGACCTGTGGTTCTCAACACTGGCTGCACGTTTAGAATCCACTTGGGGCTGGGGAGAGCGTGCTGGGACCCCACCTTGGAGAGTCCCGGTGTGATTGGTGTCAGGTGAGGCCGGAGTGGTGGTGGGTTTACTGTCTCTCCAGGGGATTCTAATATGCAGCCGAAACAGGAGCTGTTGGCCGCGAAGGTTGACCAGCTGTCTGAATAAGTGGGCACGCCTCAGAACTGCAAAGTGGGATTTTCAGTCAGAGACCGAGCAGTTTCCCCACTGAAGTCTCAGCCTTCTCGACCACTTGTCGTCGAGCAGACTGGCTGGACATCCCTGCTTCCAGTGGGAACAGATGTGTTCTCCTGATGCACAGCCACCGAATGGCTCGATGCTGAAGTCCGGTTCTCGGCTAGGAAGAGGCGCAGCCTTCTAGAACAGCCTGGCCTTGCTTTGACAGTCACGGATGGATGATTGACGCGGGGAGTGTCATGTAGATACATCTGATGGATCTCTTGCCCCAGTCAGGGTCCCTCAGCCGCTCTCAGAGCTCCTTCAAACCTGGTGCCAATGTACATCCTTGGACAACAAGGAATTTGCACAGAAACTGCTAACAAGGGGCTGAACAGAGGCCACGTGCTATGACTCCTTCTGGGGGCAGTTTCCCACTTCCCTTGTAATACTTTTCACTGCTGGTTTCGTGAAACGTTAACAGATTTTGCTTCATTGATGCTTTTTCTTGTGGCTACTCAGAAAAATGCATCAAAGAAGCTCGGTTTATTCCCGTCTGCACTGTGGCTCATGGGCTGAACTCATTCACAGGAAAAATGGCAGAGGGCTCCCTGGCTTGTTTTGGTGGAGGCATTAGAAAGCCTGATGGTTTCATCACAGCTGGAGATGTCCCTTCACCTCCCTAGCTGTAGACTGCTGCTCAGCACCTACTGTTCGCCTGTGCTGATGAGTCTGCATGGAAAAGGCCCCGTCTCCTCTCTGAGGTCCTTCCCTTCTACAGGGTTTCTGCCTCTACAGCTTTTTGGTAGGAGTATGATGGGGGTCCCCTGACCCCCAAGGAATTTAGAGTTTAAAGCCATCTAAAAGAAGTCATATCATTGGTTTGCCTCATTTCCTGTATTCAGGGCTCATTTTAAATAATTCTTTGTGTGTGGTCAGATTTTCTAGTTTACAAAAAAATGAGAGAATTCACGGAGTATTTAAAATCTGTGTTACAAACAACCATGCATTATTTGGCTTAGCTTTGTTCAAAAACAAGGGCTGGGTTTACATTCATTGATTGACTTCTTGGTCAGATTTGTGTACCGAATGTGTGCTGTGACTTAGTGAAGATTGAATGTTTGTATAATTGAAGGTCTCTCTACACGAATGATTTTTTAAATGTTGGAAGCCAGCATTTACTATGTCTATGACATTAACAGTAGTAAAAGTAACTGCTTTGAGAAATAGGCTGGAATTTATGTTGGGCTTGTCTGCCTACTCTGATTTTTTGGTAACGTTTGATCCTTCACTGATGCATTCAGGAGACCTTTACAGGTGTTAAGGTCTTTGAGCTCTCCCAGGTTTGTCAAACTCAACTGCCAATAAAGGCCAAGAGGGTTACACAAGTAAGTGAGGAAGACGGTGTGTTGTGGAAAGAAGTGAGACTGTGGTCATCTGGAGAGCTCAGGCTCTACTTCACAGGGCAACTGCTGTTCAGCTCTGTGGCTAGACATGAATATTAATATGATAGTGTGGCCAGATGTTAACATATTTCTATGACAAACTAATAATCTCGATTTTTAGGTCAATTCAACACCGACTTTAAGTCTTGTTTAAAAAAAATCCTGTGCTGGCCAAGTAAAGCTTGGGTGCAGGCTGAGAATTTTTGTGACCTCTGACGTTTTGTGGCTCTGTTCCCTGCTCCCTACCCAGCCCCAAATATGTGGAAACTACTTGAGTGGGGTAGCTTACTTTTAAATATATTCTCAGCACTGAGAATTGCATGTTAAGTAATTAAAACTCATTGAAACAGCAGATGGTAATAAAATATGTACAATGATAGATTCATTTCACACATATACTCCCCTCTTGACCCACCCACACAACTGTTAAAATTTTTACATGAAGACCCAAACTGGTCACAAGCGTCTATGATTATTGGTGTGAAAAAATGCTCATAAATATGGGCACATAAACTATCTGAGTGACTGTCTAAATGAGTTCTGGTCACATTATTTCTCAGCACAATTTCTGAAAGCAGTTGTGGTTGCAGTGAGCTTGGTCCGGGCTTATGGCTCTGGAGCACGTGAGAATCTTGCCTTCTGCATGATGCATGCCCTTTACGTTTAAGATAAATTCATGCCGGTGACTAGAGATCCCAGATCACTGACATCTGACACAGAGCTATAAATTCTACTCCCTCTGGATGGAAGTCGTTGGGAAGTATTTCAAGAATGTTATTCTTCCTAGGGTTGTGGTTTGGAGGGTAGAGGTTAGAATATAGGAAGGAGCTACCACCGTAAGAGAGCTGAGTTATGCCTGTTTCTTCAGCAATTTTTGTGGAACTCCAGACTGTCTTCCTTAGTCATTTCCATTCATCCTCTTAATCGCTCTGATAGACGGCATTCTTGGTGTACAGGTGAGGAAACCACCAAGGTAAGGAAGCCTGGTTTGTCTAGTCAAGATGACTGTCTCTAATAAGGCTCAAAGTTAGCATTCATTAATGCATTTCTGGACCACCTCGTCATCTGAGGCTACCTCTTCCCCCGCTGGAACATGAGGTGTGTAACCCGCTGTGCTCAGAGGCATGCGTGGAGCCAGGGCGTGGAAGATGCGTAGCTGTGTTCTCCAGTCCTGTATAAAGGTGGCCATATATTTACGTAAGACAAGGTTCTATAGCAGTCCATTATCAAGAGAAGGCAGGAGCATGAAGGAATTCTTTTCCTTGCAAGGTTTATAGAGGGGGAAATTTAGGAAATCGGAAGTGTAAGCAAAGAGAGAACAACCCAAGTCATTTAGGTTGACTTAGCAAGGGGGACACTCAAGCAAACAGATGCTTTCGTGCCGAAGATGATTGCTTCCACAGAAACCCCTCTCCTCTTCGGGGATCAATATCACTAACCAAGGGAGAAAGTAAACAAAAAGTGTTAAAACATGACGTCTTCTGGACTTAACAAAACAAACAATGGTGATAAAATAACAAAGAGGCGAATTACCTCCATTTCAAGTCCCATTTGGGAGATACACTTCTTTGCAGAGGAAACCTCATCAAGTTGAGCTTCATCCACAGTTTTTAAATATTTACTATGGAAAAGAGTACTCATTCTCTTTACTGATATGTGTGTGTGTGTGTGTCTGTGTTTATAATTAGTTTTCGTTCTTTGGCGCCTCCTTAACTCAATTGGATATTAGCAGAGCCCTTGATTATATCTTTTCCCTCCTCCTTGTTTTAGGTATTCCAGTCACTTTGCTTTTTGCAATCTGAATAAAAGGAGATCTGGGAATTAAACTCAAAGGACTGATTCTGGTCCTTTAAGCAGTTTGGGACTTAGTCTATGAGACAGTTAAATCTGTTGCTTATATTTAGCTTGTGGCTCTCTGTAGACTTAATTCATTCATCCTGCTCCTCCTTGTCAGGCATAATTCAGTTGGCTTCACGTACCTAAATCCATGACCATCTGCATAATTTCTCTTTGAGTTTATTCTCTTTGCCCCATATTTGCAGCCTCTTGCAGTGGCCAGTCTGGTGGCCGTCCGCAGACTAAGTTTCACTCTCACGATGCCACACATCGGGGTGGCCGTCCGCAGACTAAGTTTCACTCTCATGATGCCACACATCGGGGTGGCCGTCCGCAGACTAAGTTTCACTCTCACGATGCCACACATCGGGGTGGCCGTCCGCAGACTAAGTTTCACTCTCACGATGCCACACATCGGGGTGGGGGCTCAGGGAAGACAGTCAACAGTGTTGGAATGCTGAAGTCTTTGTTCAGCAAGCTGGGGACCTTTGGTACCTTGCATAGGAGCTGGAGTGGTGTGCACACTGTGCTCTATGCACTGCAGCCAGAGCACCTGTTCAGTGAGAGGAATCAGCTAAATTACTAGACGTAATTGATGTTTGTGCAAAACATAGAACATTTGTTTTTCTCTCCTTGTGGTTAATGCTCAGCTTGATCATTTAAATGAGGCTTTTTCCTCTCTCTCTCTCCCCACCCCTCTCTACATTCTATTGAGCACATTTCTTTTCCTCTTAGCCTTTGTCTCCTGGGCACTAACAGTTGCTAAATGTTTCTTATGAAGATAATATATTTAGGAAAAATTTTCATTCAGGTTTGTAATGCTAGCTTGCCCCTTTCTACAACACAAACAATGAAATGCAGATACAATACAGTTATCGTCCCCGGGTTGAGTCATTTTAAAGTGTATGCACGTCATATATAGTTTTTAATAATCTCTCGGCTATAGAGCATAAATTGGTCTATGAACAAGGATGGCCTGATGAAGCTCGCTTCCCTGTAAACATGGCTTGGGTGGAATCAGCCAATTTTAAGGCAGATTAGTGGCAGTGCAGAGATAAATAGGCAACGAACATCACCTGAAGAAAAGGGAAATCTCAGCACATCCTCTTCCAGGGAGTGCGGATACAGTGGGGGTGACCAGAACTGGCCCCAGTTTCTGTGTTCTAACCGTGCAGCCACGTGCCAAGAGGCCTAGTGGCTGCTGCTGTTGTTTTGTTGGTTTTTAATAAAAATAAAATCTGGTTGTTTTGAAGACTCGTTCCGACCACGTAAGCAGCAAGTAGAATGTGATTAGTCTTCCCAGACTGGGGTTTGGCTTGTCTAACTTCTTGCCAACTCATATTTTTAAAGGAGTTTTGCGCGAGCCAGAGAAGGTCACTGCGAGGCTGTAGTTTCATCCTTGCACGTGGCGAGTCACGTGGCCCCCCACTGTCTGGCCTCCGTCACTTTTTCTCTGTGCAGGTTGGTTTGCAGCCCAAGGCTGAGCACCCTAGTTCCTGCGACCGTTAGTGTCGTGCTCGGAGGCTGTGCAGGTCTCTTAGCGTCTCCTGCTGCCTGGGCTGTTTTCCTGCTCTTTAAAGAGTGGCTACTGCAGAGGAGAGGAACCTTCATCATATCTTAAAATTGTAGGTGACAAAAACAGAGAAGTGATGACATTGTCTTGGTGGCACAGAGCCTAATCTCAGTCACACATGTAGCTTCGTGTGGAAATGCCTGATTTCCGTGCCTCTAAGAACCTGACACGCTGTTTCTGCCGCTTTTCCTCCCCATCCTTTTCTCCCCGGCATACAAGTAGGTCAAGAAGTCTTCGGAGAGTCCTGAAATAACTTGCAGGTTTCTTTGGAGGCCAAGAGGCTTCCACTTTTACTACTTCCCTAATTTTCCATCAAAAGGAGGAGAAGATGGGGACAGCCAGAGAAGGAAAATGCCTGATTTGGTTAAGCCTGTGAATCAAGCATTTTTCTGTTTCATACATATTACTTATTTAAGTGCTCTTGACTGCCATTAGGATTTACGTACAATTCTAACCCTATATCCCCTTATTTTCCCTTGCCCTCTATATTTTGCTAAGATACAGGTGAAAATAAATGGAATATCTATTCCACGGAGATTTGGTGTATCTGTTAAGTCCACATTGACATACAGGTCTGGGGAGATTCCATAAGAAAGACTCTGGCTGGTTCCTCTATATCCATGTAAGATGACGCCTAGGCATATCTGAAAAGCATTTCTTTCCTCCAAAAATAGAGACTCTATGGTGTTCTTTGGTAATGCATTGATATACTTAAAAGCTAAAAAACTTCTGGAGACCAAGTTGTCTCTAGTTTTTAACCTGAATTCTTTCCTTAAAATAACTAATGTTTGAAGGAGTGCTCCTGGTTTCCCTTCTGAATTGAGGCTTTGCTTTATAGAGCAGGCTGTTACTTTAAGATGGGTGGTGGTGGTGGTGGTTTAGTCGCTAAGTTGTGCTTGACTCTTTGTGACCCCATGGTCAGTAGCCCGCCAGGCTCCTCTGTCCATGGGATTCTCCAGGCAAGAATACTGGAGCGGGTTGCCATTCCCTTCTCCAGGGGATCTTCCCAACCCAGGAATCAAACCCAGGTCTCCTGCATTGCAGGCAGATTCTTTACCAACTGAGCCACCAGGGAAGCCCTTTAAGATGGGTGCATTTCTATAAATACTAGGCCATTGGAGCAATTTTCCCATTGACTTGTATCATAAAATTGAAAAGCACATTTAAACCACTCCCTGCACTTAAAATGTATGTGTTGCTGCTGCTGCTGCTAAGTCGCTTCAGTCATGTCCGACTCTGTGCAACCCCATGGACTGAAGCCAACCAGGCTTCTCTGTCCATGGGATTCTCCAGGCAAGAACACTGGAGTGGGTTGCCATTTCCTTCTCCAATGCATGAAAGTAGAAAGTGAAAGTGAAGTCGCTCAGTTGTGTCCAACTCTTAGCGACCCCATGGATAATAATTATTTTGGGGAGAGAGGTAGTGAAAAAGAGTCATCAAGTAAAAATACCCCAGGGATGACGAAAATCCAGTAGCACCAAGGTCCCGTCTGGTGAGTCTAGACCCACGGGTGGAGCGCTGTGTCCTGCGCTTTTACATTCTGTTCATGGTCCCGAGCCCTTCCTCAATCTCCTGCTTTTAGCTGTTCTTCCCAAAGATGGATTTATGAGGTCTGCGCTTTCAGTTGTCTACTCAGTAACCCTAATTGGGGTGGAGATGTATTTGTTTATTGTCTTTCCTTTCATGCTGTATAGGAAAGGCTAGCTTACTTTTCCTGATTTCTAGGTATGAACTGCCTTTAAAAACCATGACTGTGAGCAATTATTTTCACAATTGCAGATCTTTATGTAGTGCGTTTTATTTGGGCAGGCTTGATTCTTAATTGAGCATGATTGAATAAAAACAAAAATACCTGAGTTTGAGCAATCTCGTTAGTCAATGAAAGAATCCAGAAACAAAGGAAAATATTGTAAACATAATATTTTTCAGTTCAGTGGTATGAGAAGTCACATTTGAAACACTACACCCACTCCAGCGTTAGTTGGATGGGGATTTCGGTGTCAGTTTGATTTTTCTCTTTGAGTGATCTGCTTTACATAGTGGTCTTCATTTCAGCAGTTTTACTTACCCGTGCTATCCAAAGCATTAAACATACCAGTGAACTAACTGTCCCCAAAATGTAATTTCATTTTATACCATATAATATCTTCCACTAATTTATCACCATCCAGATGTTCTTATGTAACTTAACTTCTAACCACAGTTCTGAAACATTTAGGGATAATTTCTGCTATGGCACTGTCTCAACTTCTCGCATGGAAAGAGAATTATCTTTTCCGTATTTGAGGATTTAATGTTAAAGGATTGACTAACTCAATAAAGTCTTCTCCCTCCTTTTTTTTGTACTTTGTTACTTCACTTGTCTTGGGTAGTAGATGTAGTATCTGATCTGGGGTCCCATTGTTTGATTCATCCGAAGTTCATTAGAAAAATTCTGTTTCTTTATTTGCAATTTTAAGGTACAAAAGGATGCTATTCACAGATTTTCCTATCTATGCATAAGGCCTAATGTTATTTAGAATTTATCAGAACCCTAACTTGGTGACTGAATCCCCATTCTCTCTTTTGGACTCACTTATCTGTCCAGATAAATTAGTTTAGGTGAATTAGTTTAGGTGAATCTGGTGACTCCTGAATTCTGGTCACCTTAAAAGTTCGAGGTTGTTTGAGAGGATAACTCAGGCTGTTTTGTTGGCTTACTGCCCACTTCATCGGTCTCTAAAGAACAGAGTTCTGTCTTGCAGACCTTCCTAAGGGGGTTCGGATTGGTTCTGTGGGAACATCCTGGTATTCCCAGAGCAGCCTGGGTCTCCTTACTACTCCCCTGGAGCTAACTGGAACCTTGGGGAGTGTTTGCGTGTGGTCTTTTTCTCTAGGGATGAGCAGCTCCCCATGGGCACCAAGGGGATCCACAGTGGATCCTCTTCTGGAACTGTAACTAGGAGCAGGGTCTTCATCTCTGCTCTGAGGTGTAGATGAAGCGTACAGGTCACCAGATAATCTACCTGTGTTTGACCTGTGTCTGTCGTATCTGGTCTGCTCTGGGTGTCTTCCAGAGTTGGTGGTTAAAGGGATGAAAATATTCAGTTTATCAAATAAAAGCCATCCTCTGTTGTAACTGAATAAGAGCTTCTTCTTCCAGATAAAGTTCTCACTGGAAATAGCATATCAGCATATCTGTATTCGAAGATAGGCCTTCCGGGGCAGTGCTGACGTCCTGTTATACGGACCCTTTCCCCCTTGTTTCCACTCTGCCTTGGCTCTCCAGCCATAGCATGACCCATGCTGGCCTTCAGAGTGGGCGTGCTCAGTTGCTCAGTAGTGTCTGACTCTTAACAACCCCATGGACTGCAGCCCACCAGGCTCCTCTGTGCATGGGATTTTCCAGGCAGGAATACTGGAATGGGTTGCCATTTCCTCCTCTGGGGATCTTCCCCACCCAGGTATTGAACCCATGTCTCCTGAATTGCAGGTGGATTCTTTACTGCTGAGCCACCCTTCCTTCAAAGAGCAGGTGCTTAAGGAGTGAGTCCAATCCTACAAAGGGCCCTCTTTGTTCTTATCAAGCAACAAGCTCTTCCAGTGACACTCTCATTCATTGAAAAGGTGTCTGAAGAAGCAAGTACACATTTCGTGAGTGAGGAAATTCAGTTCAGTTCAGTCACTCACTCAGTCGTGTCCGACTCTTTGCAACCCCATGAGCTGCAGCACGCCAGGCCTCCCTGTCCATCACCAACTCCTGGAGTCTACCCAAACTCACATCCATTGTGTTGGTGCTGCCATCTAACCATCTCATCCTCTGTTGTTCCCTTCTCCTCCTGCCCTCAATCTTTCTCAGCATCAGGGTCTTTTCAAATGAGTCAGTTCTTCGCATCAGGTGGCCAAAGTATTGGAGTTTCAGCTTCAGCGTCAGTCCCTCCAATGAACACGCAGGACTGATTTCCTTTAGGATGGACTGGTTGGAGCTCCTTGCAGTCCAAGGGACTTTCAAGAGTGAGGAAATTATACACCTGGTATTCTCATTGTCCTGCCAATGGCTGGTGCATGGTAGTGAATAATTAATATTTTTACAGCCAAATTATTATTGTGCCAGTAAACCCTGATATCTTTATATTTTCCTCTTTTAGATATGTCAGTCTGAACCAGAATTTTTGGCCTAACAAATGAGCCCTACTTCATTTTTAGTTGTTCTGATTTATTTGGACCTTCTCTTAGGCTGCTATGGTTCAGGGGGAGGGGGAGGGTCACTCTTAGGACAAAGGCTGCTAATTCACATTAAGCTACCTTCTCACTTTTTCCTCAGGGAATATTTGGTTATGAGACCTTTGGATCTTTGCTTACCTCAATTTGATAGGATTAAGATTCTTTATCCTGGTTCTCTATTACTAGTTTATATATATATATATATATATAAATGT
>NW_011494761.1:3426376-3429449 GCF_000754665.1 Bison bison bison
TGTTATATATGTGACCTTGTTTTTGAACTTTAGAAGATGTCCCGTTGTTTCCCTACAGGAGGGAATTAAAGTTTCTGATCCGGGAGACTTAGGGCTCCTGTTGTTATAACCTTTTGAGCCATAAGGGAATCCTACCAACTAGATTATAGTTATTTACAGCTGTTTCCTTGAAAAGCTAATCTTCTATTCATCTGTTGTTTGAGATGGAATGTGGAATTTATTGACATCGATCTGGCCGGAGAGTAGAAGAGGAACAGGAGGAGAGAGCGTGAGCACATTTGTTTTTACTTTTACTTTTCTGAACGAGATCATCATAAGTTCTTTAGAAATTATGCTTGGTTTCATTCTAAGTCATTCATTATTTTGGATGGGATGAGAATTTAAAAAAATATTTAAAAATGAGCTCCACAGAATATCATCTGGACAATAATGATATTCCCAAATATTTTACTCTGAGAAGTATAGTCTTTAGAAGGGCCTAGTCTGTCTCCAGGCACTTACTAAGTCATTTACTATCTGTGATACTGTTTATATATGCTCAAGTGAACCAGACAGAATCTCAGTCTCAAATGAACTTGATTTTCTTATGTGGATATGTTGAAGGATTTATAATACAAGTAGTTTTGAAATGTCTGTTCAGTCTACCAGCGTTTACTGAATAGCTGCTATATGCCAGGCTGGGTACTAGGTGAGTGTGCTAGCGTATTAAAAAAACATTAGTGGTAACAGACTTGTAAATAATATTGAATCATTCTGTTAAAGCAACTGTTTGTACAGGTCTTCACTCTCTTTTACGCGCTCATCTTCCACTTGTTAATGTAAACCGTCTACTTAGAGTGAGACTTGGGCGCTGGGCTTTGTCCAGGTGCTTGCAGAGAGTGGTTCTTTTTCTCCTTTTCTGAGATAAGACAGGGTTTGCGGTGCTTTCTGTCTCTGATTCTCTTTTGTTTGCACTGACCTCAACTGATACGGTGATCTGAGGAGTAGCCACAACAGGCCGCTCACTCACCCTTTCTAAATATTGCGTAGAAGATGTTTTGGCTGCCTAACGTGATACAGGAGTCTTGGTTCTCAGGAGGTCGTGGGACATGTTTGTCTCCTAAGACATAAAAGGATCTGTTTTCCCTGCGCTGGAGACCTCAACTCTACTTTTTGTTCCCATTTACACACGAAGGCAGGCAGCTGCACAAGTGGAACTTGAGTCTAAATCACTGGGTGTTATAACATATGAAACTTGAATGTGGCAACTGTTATTGTCTGCAGCAGTGAACTGTCTGGGGAAATTCAATCTCAGCCTTGGACCTGGCCGTGGAGGCTCCAGCAGCCCCGGGTCACCAGTGCAGATGCCTCTGAAACTGATTTTAAACACTTTTCATCGGAACTGAAGTATAATTCTGGCCTGCAGCTTAATCAGATATTTGATGTGCTCTCCACTAGTGGAATTTTCTACCGTTTCTGGCTGTTACCGTCCCTGAAGACACAGTGGGTCTCTTTGCTCTTTGTTATTCCCTCTTACGTCTCAGGAGTAAAGGAGCATAATAATGAATAATCTCTCAGGATCCCATCACAGGGGGAATGAAACTTTAGCACGTGGGGAACGAGGTAGATGAAATTGTTTCTAAAGCCTCTTTCAGGACTGTCGATGAAGCAGTTTACCCTGTATTAGTGTGTTCCAAGGTGAAAAATAGTATGTTACTGGAAACGATTAATGGAATTTTGGCCAAGGAGCATGCTGTGGGGAGAAGCGAGCTGGATCTGAGTTCCATGGGCGGGAGGGCGGCTAATGTTGTCCACAGCCTGCATTGCTCAACTTGAACTAGATCTTGCTACATTTGCTGTTATGTTTTGTACGCACACATCTTAAAAACTTCTCATTCCAAGTCATTTTCCAGTTTCACCTCAAAGTACAAATTTACAGTAAAAATTATTCTCAATATACTGGCTCAGTGCTGAGATCAGGAAATTCCCTAAGCTCATTTTTTTTTTTTTTTTAAGATGCTGATTTTAGGATCAGAGATTCCTAGTGTTTGAAAGGCAACAAATTGACCAAAACAGCCGAGCTCTTGTGTGGACACAGCTAATGGAGTGGTACAACACAATGTGTGTGCGGGCTTGCTTTTGGTGGTTGTTTTTTCTCTGTCTTCCTCTCATTTCTTGTTTTTTTTTTTTTTTCCTGTGCAGTACTGTGGGAATTGTCTGTCTTTTTGCTTTGCAGTTGTTCACCCCAATTTATCATCATTTCAGATAATCCTGAAGAGAGGAAGATCCCTGCAAGGGGAAAATATATAGAGAAGAAAATGAGTTTATTAAGGTATAGACTCTGTTCTCATGCAGATGTCCTGGATTTTTAAATTCAAATGCAGAATTTGGCATATTATCAGAATTGTCTCTAAATGGAATATTCCTCACATTGTTCCTGAGGTCTTATCAGAGATTTAACTTTTAGAATTAAGTGTCTTCAATTGCAGTGGCAGTTGGGAGCTGAAAAGAGCTCTTTAAATTGTAATTTGTATAGCTATATAGACTTGTCAAGTACCTTCAGAAGTGTGATTCTGTGGTCCTCTGATGTACTTTCAGAGGGGCTGAATCATCGTTAAAGTTCTCACTGAAGGCATACAAAGTCAGCCTTGGAAGTCCAGGAAATGCCATGGGCGACTGTAAACTGTTAAGAGATTTATGGATAGAGACTTGTATTATAAATATTCTGAGTCGTGGTTGATTAAACATCCTACCTCTTTGTCATATAATCAAAATATTGTAAACAACCACAGAGAGTTGGATTGACTAATAGTGAAATGGCCAAATGACGCAGGGTAGAAGTGCGGCTCTTGGCGTAAAGGTGGGGCCCGTGAAAGTTCTGCTGGAGGTGAATCAAGGAGTGCAGCCTCTTTAGTGGATGGAAGCATTTTAAGTGAACAATCAGCTCATCCTGTGTTTTCCTGAGCTGAAATTACCAGGTCACATTGCTGATCCTGGTAGTAAGAGGCAAAAAGAAGACTATGGCACTATTAACTGTGGCTTTACAATTGTTTTTTTCCTATTTTGCCTAGATTGATTTTATTGAAGAATAGCC
>NW_011494761.1:3429549-3463187 GCF_000754665.1 Bison bison bison
CGATCTAATCATGCAGCTCCAGAATTCTTGGAACTTCTTGTCTGTTGCACAGATCTAAAGAGGAACGTGGTTGCATAAAGGAAAGACTTGAGCTGCAGACCTGGGTTGGAATTTGGGTTTAGCCATTAGCTGTTTAACCTTGGGCAATAATAATGATTAAACTAAGAGCCACTGTTTATTACTTATTCTGTGCCTGGCTCTTTGTGTACATCTTAACTAGCTCTCTTAGCCCTGGAGAGAGCTGTACCTTGTTCAGTATCACATAGCTGGTTAATGGAGAAACCAGATTTCCCACTGAGATGTGATTGCCACCTAAATTCCTGATCTCTTTTCTGTATCAAGATTCCTTAAGTTCTGTGCCCTATAATATCTACATATATAAGACAGAGACATATTAATACTCCTAGAGATGCTGGGAAGAATATAGAGGTTATGTTGAGTTCGTGATGTCTGGGAGGCCCAGAGAAATCCAGGAGGTTTTGATCAGAGCCACAGTGATTGGCATAACCCCTGGCATTTTTGTCTTCATCGGCTCTTTCCTCCTCAAGAAAAATATTGAAAGTTCTATCCTAGTACTGTGCTGGTATAAAAGCAGATATAATTAAGGGTGAGTTTTATTACCATTTTCTTTTACTATAATAGATGTGAACACTTTGTAGGCCCTAGCACTGGGCGTACAGTGCCCAGTTATAGAAGTCGACCTCTGTCATCACAGGCTGACCATCAGCTTCAGAGCACTGGTGTCTTCCTTTTGTGAATCATGTTCCTGTTATGGCCTGTTGCTGAAGTAACGAATTCTGCTCAGCAGGCACGTATGGGTGTGAGGGTGTGTTTTTGGGGAGAACAGGAGTCTGTCATCATTGGTATTAGCTGGACAGATATTCCCAACGATGGGTATTCACAGATGATGACTCTTGACTGACTAGTCTGGTTTCACTATTTATCATTTATTTTTTCTTACATATTTGACATATCTTACAACTTTAGAACACTCATCTTCATATCAAAAGCTATTTACAGTAAGGCCTGAAAGAGTTTCTTCCAGGTATTTGACATATCTTCCAACTTTAAAGCGCTCATCTTCATATTGAACGCTATTTATAGTAAGGCCTGGAAGAGTTTCTTGCTGTTGTTTTCTCTGCCGATTAGAACCGGCAGCTGGTTTCGGCCCCATGTGGTCTCCCGACCCTAGTCTTCTCTGGCTTGGAAGCTGGTTTTCGGGACAGCTTCTCCTTGCCTCGTACCCCCTCAAATCCACAACTGACTACAATTGGCATTCTCAATTTTCAGAGTGAAACTCATGGGTTACTTCAGACTTCATGGATTTGGGCCCAGGCCACACGCCTAACCAGTTTGATTGACTCATTACTTGTTTAATGGCTTGGTGCTGGGCTGGCTTAGATCACAAACTTCTCCAGGAAAGCCCTACTTGCATCGTCTCAACACCTCAGCATTTAATAAATTCTCATTGACTGAATAATAAATGAGTGGCTGGCAAAGAACCAGCGGGTTATGTCAGAGGTGCCAACATGGTTGTGTTTAGACCCCAATCCATTAAAAACTCAGCCATTTTGGTGAGGCCCTTATGCCCTCTCGGAAGTTTTAAAATTTGAGAAAAACCTTGTATAATCTGATCAGGATCCAGGCGATGTTCTTTGATCAGTTAAGGGAAAAAATACCAAGTGTCAGGCATAACCCAAGATTCCAAGAAGCCGTCCACGGCGATGTCTGAACCCCAGTGCTCCAGAAAGGTTTTATCCCTCCTGTGGATGGCAGACAATATGCTTGCTGATGCAGCCGGTGATATAATTAAACTTTTGACCACATGCATGACTTTAAGCAAGAAAGTGGCTAAAGCTCTGTGTCTAACGTGATTGAAGGGTGGAATCCGATGCTGAGGCTCCCTCAACTAATCTCTCCTTTCAGAGTTCACTAGAAGCAGCCCTTCTGGGGGTCTGGAGTTTACAATAAGACCCTTTTATACTTAAAATGTCAGCAAAACACTAAGACTAGCTCTTCCCCATACACGAAGGGGTAAGCTGGTTCATTCTTTCCTTCTGACATTTGGTCTAATTCCATCTCAGATAAGTGGGTGTTGGAGGTAATCCTGCCGGAGTGGGGCACCCTAAAATCTCCCTGTTCCGGGGTGCCCTTCGGGTCTCACCCTTATCTCTAAACCTTCCCTGGGTTTTCTGATTCTGACAAGGGCACGTAGCTCGTCTTCTTTTGGCCTGTAGTAATATCTGATATTTAGATTTCATAGGAACCACAAAATGTTGTTCATAGACCCAACAGCCCAGCAGAAAAAAAAAACTGGCTTCATCTGGAAAGGGCAGATTTCCCATTTTCCCAGGCTCCTTTCTCAAGCAAGGTTGGAGTTTTCCATTCACAATCGACCTGTTTCAGAGTGGCCAGGTGGCCAGAGGGCCTCTGCAGACTCCCCCAGGGCCTGAGAAAATCTGTATTGGCATTTCTGTTGGTCATTTTGCAGGTGAAAGGTATTCTGATTTACATTTCACAGTCCAGTCTGCTGCCAGCCAAGAGTGAGAACACCAGTGCAGTTGGGCACTAGGCCTTTTTGCACCGGTAAATATATGTGCTTACTATTCAGGTGAAACTCTCTGACTGAAGCTTACATAGGTAGGCAGGTTGGAACAGATTTCTATGTCTTGGATGGGAGATAACCCTGGAATGTTAACCTGCGGGGTGAGGGAACTTTGTGTGGGCAAGGATTTGACTATCAGCTTGTGGATTAGAGAAAGGGTTTCATCACATTTTAGCATGGTACAGTCTAAACAGTTCTCGTGAGATTCTAAAGGAAGGAGCTTGAAGATGTCTGTAACTAAATAACAGTAGAGCAGGCTTCTCTGATCATGTTCCCTCATCTTCATGAACTTTAGAATTTTGAGGCTAACAGCTTTATGAGAGCCTTTATGAACAACCATTGTGGTGTTTTCCTCTCACCTGAGTCTACTCCAACTTGCTATCACAACTTAGTAAGTGATAAAGTCATATATCCCCCTTTATTTTCAGGGGTAAATGTGTGATTTACCTTGTCTTAGACCGATTCAGATATTTTCCCAAACAAAATGTCAGCATAGTTCCTGAAGATGCATGTTTAATGTAATTCTTTTGTATTTGGCATGATTCAAAATTGATTTTATGAATAAGGCTGCAGATTAACCTTTCTGTAACAGGCTGGAAAAATGATCACTTGAACACAGTCCCTCCTAATAGCATTCTTTGCGGCAATCAGAGAGAATCTGCTTGTGTGCAGTCAAGTTATTAGCTCATTTCCTTAAGCCGTTTCCTAAACTTGTTATCGGATTGCTGGGATGGTCCCAGTTATTGGATTGGGGGATAGTTCTTTTGCTGGATGTAACTTTTCTCAGTACAGACGATTATGATACTGACCATGGAAACGGACATTGTTAGAACACTGTGGTAAGGACAGAGGACTAGAAAACATCCACTGAAAAAACAGCTTGCCTGTTGTACCAGGCCAGTGCCTTCGGAGAACAGTTCTGGGCCGTCATTTTGAGCAGGTATCCTTGGGTGACTGTTTAGCACTTTTTTTTTTTTTTTTAACTCTTTGCCTAGTATTTCCTCTTTAAGGAAATAGGCAGTTCACAGAAAAGAATTTAAATAAATCCTGCCTTTCTGTTTTTATTGTCTTCGAGATTTCCATGAAAACTTATTTCTGGGGAATGCTAAGTATATTTGGTATGAGCAAATGCTGATGTTCTTCTTAAATAAATGATTTTGGAAACTGATGAAAGTAGGTTATGGTAACCAGGTGGAATCCTAAAGCCTGTGTCTTTTTTCTGTTGATCTCTTCTTTCCTATTATTTTGAACTTTCATTAAAACTTTTCATTCTTTGCTCTAGTTTTCCTAGTGAGCTATGAAGTCCTTGAGGGTAGGGACTGTATGCTGTACAACTTATTTTCACTTTGCATAGTAGTCGACCACAGATTTTTTTTTTTTAGAGTGGTCAGGATCTCAGAGATCATGACAGACTTGCTTTAAAAAACATCCAGGCAAAACTGATTGTATTTTTACCAATTTGTAAAAATATTAATAGAAATATTTAAAATTACATTAAAAAACTCCAACATTATATGAACCAACAGGCAAAACAAGAAGTCTTCCTGTGTTTAAAAGAGTCCTAGAGAAAAGTTTTTCCCTTCAAAAAAAAACGGTATGCGTCCAGGTGACCACCAAACAAGCCAGGTATTTTGGGAGGTGTTCAGTTAGCTTTCTGAATTGTAAGTGCAGCTGAATGGCCTTAAAATTTTTACTATGGTCAGTTTGTTTAAAATATACTTTTCCTGATCATTCAAAGAACATTTCCTGTCCACTGAGGGAAGAATTTCTTACAGATTAAGGACTTTTTTTTTTTAAACGTCTAAGATCTTTTTGATTAACCACTTGTTATATTTATACCTCCAGAACAAGACCGAATAAAAAAAATTGCATTTTTACTCTTTGTTACATTTGAAGAATTGATGTGAAAGAACATTGTGTGTTGTCAGGAAATGATTTTTCATGTTAGTATTAGCCAAGCAGAGCTAGTGCCCTCTGCTGTGGCTTTTTACCGTATTAGTCAGGGATGTCCTTCAACGTCTTTGGTGATGATGGGCATAAATCACATCGAGAACAGTGGTATGTAGTGAATTTAGCACAACTGCATTTTTTAATATGTAAGTAGGCTTAGGTTTTTATCTCCCTTATCTTAAGCCCGTCAAGATCAAACTCAAGCAAGCATTCACATCCACAATTGAATCTCACCAGCCTTTTTCTTTAAGTTAACATTAGTTCAAACTCTCCCCACTGCTTCTGTCAATAGATCTTTTAAAGGCAGGCATTAGAGTTAAGTTTGCCTTAGTCTTTTTTTTTCTTTCCCCCTTCCACAGCTTCAAGCCCAAGGGCTTCTTTTAATAGGCATTAGTTAAGGCCCAGAATTGAGTAGACATTTGTGAAGGAGACTTGAAGTTTGGAACAGAATTGGCCTTTATAGTTTTTCCATGGGGGGAAAAAAATCTTCTTATGAGAATAAAGGCTGCCTACTAATCTGCTACCATCTGGAGAATGGAGAAGCCAGAGGTTGTTGGCACCAGGTCACATCCCTTATGTAAACTGTCAAATTCTTTTCATATTAATGGCATATTGAGCTTAATCTAAAGGGGTCTGGTACCAGTCAGAGCTTATTTATTGATTTTTTTCTCCCTCTGCAAGAGAGAGGCCATCGTGTTGTTGCAATATGAGAGAAAGACACTTCTGTCTAAAAAAAAAGAGGTTTTGGTTCCTGAAGGAGTTTCTCTCATACTTACATGTTGCTTACCATCTAACCATATATAAAAATCCTCAGTTCTTCGGAGCAACTCTTTTCCCACCTGATCTATTGAAGAACAGTTGCCTGTGTCTTAAACTCAATAAGAAGGGCAGTCGACAGCTATCATGCTTATGCCACACTTGAAATAAAGCAACAGTGAGCCTGAGATTCTGTTTTTCTTATGGACTATTTTGTGCACGTGTGCATGTGACTATAAATACAGATGTGCATTTTTGTGCTTTAGGATATAACAGAACAGCTAAAAATCATCTCAAGTCTTATGCGGCGCCTGCTATTGGAGTGGCAAAGAATAAATCCCTTACTTTTTGATTATGAAAACCTTTAGCCTCCTGTGGACACAGGGCCAAACAGATTGTGAATGTCTTGACAACTCTATTCAAAACAGAAGCTTATTCCCCAAACTGATACCAATTGATTTTGCTCATTCTAAAAATGTCCTGCTCTCCTCTCTTACAAATAAAAATAGACCCACACACTCAATTTCAGACCTTTTGATAGGTAAAGGTTGAACACTCTAAACCACAGCATGGAAGCCCAAATAATCATGTTATTCCCAGGGATAGACGTGTGTAGTACAAGCTAAAAGAAGTGGTGAATAAAAGCCACTGTTGTATCATGGATTGGCCACGTAGGATCTTTTGGCAAAAAGAAGAGCCTAACATTCAATAAGTGTTCATTGAACGGATAAAAAGAATACCTTCAAACCCTCCTTTTACCTGGAGAGTCTTTTGCTTGCTGAAGAAATGAAACCTAAAATTTTCAGCAGAGATGATTAAATAAAGAACAAGCATGGAGATTTCCAGCTTTTAGAAATTCTTCTTAACTTCTCAGATGAGAGCATTTGTCCTTGGGGCCTGTGTTCCATTGGCACTTCTTACCCCTGATTTCATATGTAAACCAGAAAATGAACACCAGACCAGATGACCCAAAGGAGATGAAGCACGTTTGCTTTGCCCATTGTATTTCTCTGCTCACGCCTAGATGCCTTGCCTTCTCTCTCCCCCGTGTTTGAAGTGGAGAGCTGGGAACAGACACGAGATTGAGGTCCCAGGGAGAAGCCAAGTTCAGCCTGAACTGGTGAACTCCCTGGGATTCTGGGCAGATGAGGCGAGCTGAAGATAACACGAGTGTGACATTTGCACCAGTAGGGGAGAGACCCGCCCGGCCTTCACAGACAGGTTTCTCTTTGGTTGTCGGAGCGGATGGAGCCTAGCTGAACGTCTTGGCAGTTTTCCTTAAGTAAGCGTTCCCAGTTGACGACGGTGGGAGTGTGTTATATAGGATTTTCTGCCAAAGACACTGAATGCTGCAATGCTGAAGGGAATCATTGGAACGGACACTGGGCTGATATTTCAAAACATCAGGATGGTTTTGTAAGAGCCCAGCAGGGAAAGAAATGAAAAAAAAAAAAAAAAAAAAATTAGGTGAAAAGGATTTGAAAACTGGGAAGAAGGGCCTGACTACATCAGTGTAGAACAGCAGCATGTACGAAACAATGGGCATGCAAAGCTGATTTTAGTTGTGCGTTTTCTCGGCATTAAGTTCTGCTCTAATGTGTCTTAATCCAGTGCTGCAGTGTTCTGTGCTCGGGATTATAAATAATTACTATTAAGAATGTCATCATAAACTCCCGCCTTTAAAAGGGCAGTCCGGGTTTCCTCCAAGGATCAAGCCCTGTAATGTGTGACTGAAGGATCTTTTTATAGCGGGACCCCCTTTTGTGTCCCTCTGTCTTCTCCCCGATTTTTCTCAACTTCTCACAGGCAGGACAGCTTATCAGGGTGGAATCCATCCTTTTCCGCCAGCTTGGAGTGTATCTGGCCGCAGGGAGCCGTGGCTGGACAGCGGCGCTGGGCGGTGGCCGCGCTCCGAGAAGGCCTTGGAACCACTCTGGGCCGGGCCTGCCAGCGCGCGTCGCGCCCGGGGCCCGCGGGCTGCGCGGGGCCGGCCGGGAGGCGCAGTTCGGCGCCGCGGCCCGCAGGGGGCGCCCTTGCCAGGTAGGAGCCGGTCTCCCCGGGCCCGCGCCGCCCCGAGCCGGCTCTCTACCCGTCGCAGTCCGTTTCGGCGCCGGAGCCGACCCCTCTGAGGCCCTGGCTCACACCCGTACGGCCGTGCTGTGTACACGGCTGTCCTCAGTTTCTGTCGGCTCTGCTTCGCCACAGCCGCCGTCCGGCCCCCTCTCCCTGTAGAGACGGGAGGCTGGTTTCCGCTCCTGTCGCCGGTACTTCAAGTCGGGTGGGAGGGCACCGTCTCCTGCCGGGAGGAGGACCGTGTGCGCTCCCCGAGCGCTCTGCGGTTTCACACGGCCCAGCCGTAAAGCAGTGTCTGCGGCAAAGGGGAAACCTGTGTCGCAACGCAGGGCCCGGCGTTGTTTTCTCACCCGGGCGACCGCCCTTCGGTCCCTGCCGCTGGGTGTGCGGCGGGACGGTGGGGAGACTGAGGCACGAAAACGCCACGGGCTGGTGCCGGCCCGGTCTTTAGCCTCTTAGCCGGGAGGATGCCGTCTGCTTCCCAGTGTGGCCCTCAGGACGGGGTTTAATTCACGGAGCCCACGCCCGTCTGACTAGCACTGTGTTTTTTAAAGGAAAGAAGGCACACACACACACACAAAAACAAACGATGGCTCTGGGCACTTCTGAAGCAGCTTCAGCGCCGTCGGGTGGGAGGGGGTGATGTGAGGAGGCGTTTTGTCTCTTGAAACCTGGATTCAGTATGCGTGTCCGATGCGCCGGTCTGTGCTGGGTAAGCCTTCCGCCAGACAGCGAGCCACCTACATGGGGAGAGTTCGCAGGCGCATCCGGCCCGTGGCCACAACTCGCTGCTTCACGACTCAAGAGCCTGCCCTTGAACGCCTCAGCCGCTAGGTTGGTTACGTGGGTCACGTCGGATTACGTGGATCATGTCAGATCACGTGTGTCACGTCTGATCACATGGGACACATTGGACCCCGTGGGGCACGTCGGATCACGTGCTGAGAGCAGACACCCCACAGCAGGTGCTGCCACATGGGGTGTCCTTTGTGGAGTCTCTCCCCCGAATTCCCCCCCAGCTCCCCAAACACTGCCACGCCGTGCTCCCAGTTCTTGGGTCTGTTCTCAGGCAGCTGCAGCTGCAGTCCCCTATATTGAAGAAGGCGGTGGGGGCTGGGGGAGGGCCTATGCAACAGGTACTTGCCCGCCAGGGAGGAATGTGATATCACCGAACTCACATCTTCGTTGGCTTTCAGAAGTCTGAGTTCACTAAGTCTATAGTTGGGTTTATTTTCAGCAGATGCTAGTGAGTTAGCGGCCTCCGTTTTCGTGGTTTTCAAAGCCCTTGTAAAGAAACTCCTTGGATTTTCAGCTGTGTAAGGACACGGAATCAAAGCTGTCTGCTGTCTGTTGGGTCTTTCTTTGTCCACATAAATGGACCTGTTTAAGCAAGGCACGTGCAAAATAGAGTTCTGAAATTAAAACACTTTTGGAGAAGCGGACGTTTATTATGTGTCCTCTCTTCCTGCTGTTAAGATTGTTTCATTTCTGCCCCTGACCCCCCAAATCCCCTTTGCTTTTTAAAAGTCATCTTTAGACGCTGTCCTTCCCAGACCCTCATTGTCCATGAATTATATTGTGAATCCATTTGGACACCAACCAGGAACTTGCTATAATTGCTCACATGCAAGTAAAAGCTTTCTCTGTGTATTAATTAGTTGATACAAGGGATTAAGATGGTTACACGAAAGGCATTGCTGCTTCCCTCTGAACAGTTAGACCAAGGTGGGTGCCAAGGCTTCATTTGATCCCATTTGCTCAGCACGTTCCCTTGATGAAGACACAGACTTCGAACAGCAAGGTTTCCTGAGGCAGCAGAATGTGGGGAACCATTTGGATTCACTGTTTCTGTTGATGTGAAATGTGGGATATTAATCAAGGCTAATTACACTCACTGGGTTTGGAACAAACTGAAGGCCGGCTCAGGGCATGGTTCTCTACCTAATTACCGACTTTAAGGTACCAGGGTAATTACTAGAAATTAAAAGCCCTTCCTTTATGGGTCTTGCCTCTCCGAGTGTGGAAACAGTGTCTTTCAGCATTAGGAGGTGGCCCTCTGCTCAGAGTTTGGTGTTGGACAGACACAGCTTGCTTTTAAGGAGGCTGTGATTATGCTATGTCAAGTCCCTGGGGTTAGGGCCAAAATCCAGATCATTCTGTCCTAGTTTTCTTCTGTCAGAGGTCTTTCTGATGTTTGAATTCAAACTTGGTATATATTATAAAAATTAGTAGATGCTTGGCCTAGGGAGAGGAATTTAATGGTTCACTATTCTTTTCTAGGAGACCATTTTCTCCGGTACTGTTTTTTTGATTTTTTTTTTTTTAAAGGTAATCTGTAAGGCTCTCTGTTAATAAATTTAGTACTATCCATTTTGCTTGAAAAAAGAGTACTGTGTCATTGCTTCCCAGTGTGTGAGTGTGCGAGTGCAGCTGTCACATTGGTGGATGTGGCTAGCATGTTGATGGCCCTTCCCAGCGGGCTGGAACACCTCCCATGGGAGATGCGAGGGTTCACCTTCAGTAGGAAAGCCCCCAAAGCCAGATTCTTGTTCCCTGGGATGGTATCAGCTTGGGCCCAGGCATGTGGCCTGAACTCACCAGTCTAATGTCTCTGCCCTCAACTTGGAATCCAGAGGGGCGGACACGGAGAATCATGGATCCTTTAGAGCAGTGGCCCTCAACCTTTTTGGCATCAGAGGCGGGGTTTTTGGTGGAAGATAATTGTTTCCATGGATGGTGGGGAGCAGGGAGGGATGGTTTCAGGAGGATGCAAGTGCTTTACATTTACTATGCACTTTATTTCCTCTATTATTACATCAGCTCCCCCTCAGATCATCAGGCATTGGATCTTGGAAGCTGGGGACCCCTGCCCTAGAGCTCCTGCCATTGGCAGTGGGCCCCAGTGTCAGCTGTTGGGGGTCGAGTGGCAGGGGAGTCTTGAGGCCAGCAGCCCAGGGGAGAGTGACCAGGTGTGGTAGCTCCAGGGACTGTGTTCTTAAATTTGAGTCTATTTCCTTGTAATCTTGCAGGAGATTTTGTGACACGCTTGATTCTCTTTAAGAAACCCCATTTCTGCTCAAGTTCTCCAGAGCTGGCTTCTGTTCTGACTAGTATGATCAGCACCGTGTGCTTTATGCCCATCTTGGAGTTGGTATGATAAGTATAGATGTAATTATATATGCACATAGACACACATACAAGTATATACACATATATATTTTAATTTTATGCATATGCATTCATTCACACACATCTGTGCTGCTTACTTTGTGTGTATATCTGCATGTGTTACTTATAAGCTCAGGAAAAAGATTCGGTCTCTAACTGAAAAGCATCAGTGTAGGAGAAATTAGTGATTTTTATAAAAAGTCGTATTTTGGGTTGTCCTGACGTTGTCCTTTCTAAGGTCTTTCAGAACCGGTTCCCATCACAGATCTGCTGCTGCATCTGGAAACTGAGACGGATTTGTGAAAAAATATGGAGGGCTTGAAATAATTCTATAGCGCGGAGGTTTTTTTTTTTTTCTTTTTTCTATTTTACACATGAGATATACTCTCTATTACCGAGTTTATAAAGGCCTCGCTTTTGAAATAGCTGGCTTCACCACAGAGCTGCACCAGCTAACCGAGGCTCTAGCGCCTTCGCGGGGGCACTTCGGGTTCCGTCAGGTGCGGCGCGTGTGAGCCTGCGTCCAGGAGGACCTGGCTCGGGGGCTTCGGCGCGCGCCGGCCCCGCGTCTGAGGGTGCGCGGTGCACACAGGGTGGTTGCGTCCCTGAGTGGAGGCGGTTCGGGGCCGCAGCTGGCGGGAGCTCCGTGGTTTCCTCCGTTGCCGGGTTTTTGTCCTTTGCTTGTTCTGTCACCGTAGTGCTGCGCAGGGGGCGTTATTTAGCCGTTTCTTCCTTTGCCCTCCTGCTTCAGCGTGTCCCTTGGGTGTGACCTGGCAGGTTCCCCAGCCCACTGTCTCTTAGCTCTCTCTGTCGGCTCTCCATGGTCCTTCTTGCCTGTGATTCTTATCTTTCTTCTTTCCTCTGGTCTCCCCTTTCACTGCCCTTAGGGAGGTAAAGGTATATATTGAGATCCACCGGTATGTATGTGTCCAGGCAGAGGGGCATATGGATGTTGGTATAGGACTTGAATGTAAATATTAGAGACACACTCTTCACTCCATGCCACGGGTTGGCGCACCCAGGACTCAGCTCAGTGCCCAGTGCTGCACACCTTAATCTCGTGCAGCCCAGAGACGCTGCGTAGACCTCAACCTAGGTTTTCCCTTTCCATGTTTTCCGAAAACTCGGTTGTTGGTGTTTGAAAATCACTGGTCCTCTTAGCCTCGTGAGATCAGACAAGCCTGTTCCAGTGGTGGGGGAATGCCTGCCCTTTGTCCTGCCTTGGGAGCCTTCGTGTCCTTTGAGGCAGCCCAGCCCAGGGCAGGTGCGGGGAGAGAGCTTTGTCCCCATTTCCTGACATGGGATTCTCTTCCCTTTCCAGAGTAGACAGATGCCTGGTCCAGCCACCAGGGCGTGAGTATATCACACACATGTGCACACGTCTTTCTGCTTCTAGCGGGAGGGTAAGCCCAAGGTCATGGGAGTAAATCAGCAAAAGTGGAAACCAGGCTGGTTTTTTTTTTTTTTTTTAATATTATTCCCTGCAGGCTCCGTCATATATTCTTGAAGAACTCATATACATTTTTTTTCCTCCCCTGCATTTTGAAGATTTATTCATCTTTGGCAATACAGAAAGGAAGTGGAATTTGGTCTGAGGGGACTTTTTCTGTACAGAATATCAGTGACATCATGGCATGGCCAGAGTCCTGCTTCTTATTAAAGGACATGGGGAAGATTGTGCTACACATACGACAACTTTTTCTGACTCTGTTGACTTCAGAGAATTCATATCTAGCTTTAAATTCTTTGAACAGTTTGTAAAAGTTCAAGTAGTCATTGAAGAGAATTTTGTGGATTTTTTAAAGTAAATATTAACTTATCAAATTCAAATGAAAACTTAAAAAGGGAAATTGTAGTATGCAGGTTAGTAAGAAGTTTATTGAGGACAGAAAAATTTGGACCATCCTTATTCTTTAAGGATTAGCAAAGATAAGGGGCTCATAAAGGAGTGCATTTAGGAACATATTTGGAGGTATTCATTGTGTATTAAAAACACGGAATTTGATCAATATTCTTTTCCTGAAAAGTATTCACAGTTTTGTAAACATAACTGGAAAAGACCCAAAGCTTAAAACTCAAACGATATTGCAGGCAGTGTTTATCATCTTCTGCTTCCCCTACGGTTGATAAAAGTTGACTGATGGGATTTGAAAGGAAGCCAGGAGTCTTTTTTTTTGTATGTGTGTGATGTCTGTAAAGCTGCAGTGATTTCAGGCGCTCCCTCTTGTAAAGATCTACGTATGCGTGACAAGGAATGCAGCATTTAGGAATTTGCTTACGTGTTTCAAAATATCATTAACAAAAGCATTGGAGATGATAGCTGCGTTTTGTGTTTTTTTAAGCTGGACTGTTGTGTGGTGCGGTATTCCAAGCTGCTTTCAGCAAACTGGAAACCGTCTCCACGGACTCAGGCTTTCCCTTTACGTTTGAACTTTCCTGGCAGAAATGGCTTGTCGATAGAGTCCAAGCTAGTTCATTCCCTTTGTGTGTAGAGAATTAGACACATGAATACCACAAATTAATCAAATGTAAGTCCAGAATAGAAGGCTCTCACCCACTAACATGACTGTGAAAGCCGCTTTGAATGAGAGGGAAAGGACCCATCAAATATACATGAAAAATAGTGAGTTTATGAAGGCCCGGGAATTGTTGGGCTTGACCGGACCTGCATGCCACCACTTAGGGGGGCAGAAGGAGAGGGTGGGAGTGGAAGGACCACCAGCCCTCGAGGAGGGGTTTTCTTTTTTTAAATGGTCTTCTTCCATTGAGAGAAGCTTCTGGGAATATCAATGAGCCCCCTGCAGAGGCAGGGTCAGAGGTCAAAGTGCAGGGCCAGCTGCCAGCCTTCCTGAGGAACAATAGCAAAGCCTTTCTGTACATATGACAAAAGGATATTCCCAAACGGTGTTTTCAGACACGAATGAAACAGCAGTTAAATGAAAATTATGCAGCCTCATGTAAAATTAACCTTTTCGCCTCCCTCTTCTTGCTTAGAGGTGAACGTTGATTGATTCTGCTCTTACTTCTTTTTGATATCATTCCCTTATTTGGTGATATACAGAACTTTAATCATTTAGCCATTAAATTATAAGAAAATTTATCCTCCCTTTCACACTTAGGAAAGAATGTGATAGAGGAAAATTTCCCTTGAGGTTTTCTGTGTTGAATATACCTAGTATTATTCAGCATCCATAAGTTGGAAAAAATATGTTTCTAAATGGATACAAATTATATATTAGATGCAGCAAGTTTTCTTATGAAAATGATAAAACATGCTATAGCAATGTAGCAATGTAAGTGAGTTAAATTCATACATGCAGGTATTATTTTCCAGCAAAACATTAAAAATTAAAAGTTGAACTCCTGTGAAAATATTAATAAGAATTACCCCAGTATTTATTCTGAGTGGCTCCAAACCTGGATTTGATATAAACGTAATTTATGTAAACATAAATAGAGATGAAATATGAGAAGTCCAAATAGTAACGTAAAAACAAAATGCAAACTCGGCATTTAAGCCCCATAACATAGCGACGCGTGTTCCTTTCCTGACTCTATCTTGATAAAGCTGAAAGTTACCCATGAAAATACTACTTTGTGGTCTTTCGGTTCATGTTTTTTGTTCCTGGTGTGGTTTCAGTTTCATATTGTGTTTATTTTTCTTCATTCTATTCATCCTCACCCTGAAACCACAGAAGGTTTTCAGTGGAATGGAGAGTATTGTATCACACTTCCTGGTTGGTGCCAATTAGTTCCAGCGTGGACTTTCTCTGCGGCTTTCTGTTGGAAAGGTAGTGTGTTACTGGTTTTCACGTTTGCCAGGACAGTTCCAGCCTTCCATCTTCTAGCACCAAATCCCTGGAAAGGTTACATACCATTTAACTACCGGCCAAGCACGCATGCTGAGGGCTGTGTGGTTTCTCGGGAAGATGACTAAGAGTGGGAGATGTGGAGCTTTCCATGTTCCGTCCTTATGACCAACATTTATGGCATCCTTCCAGCTGAAAGCTTCGTACATCAGTTAGTGACAGTAAATTAATGCTAGACATTTATTATCACGTATCCTTAGCATGTTAATAACTCTAAACCTGAAAAGAACCCTGGAGAAGACCAGAAGGGAACTGAGGATCACCGTGAAGGGCGCCACGTGCCGGGGTCAGTGCTTATTGGAACTTTTAGGAAGCTTACGTTGAACTGTTTCCTGATGAAAGATATCCCATCAGAAAACTAATCAAAGCAAGTGAGAAGATCCAGCTGTGATTTTAACCATCTTGTCTTCAATAGTGTGACATTTGCCACACATTCACTGGGTTGCTACAGTATGAGTTCAGTGCTTTTGGGGTAACAACGCAGTTGATGCCCTAATGGGAGAGAAGCAAGAAGATCATCATTCATTAATAGCAGAACTGATGTAACCGAAACCATCAAGTATATAGCACCTGGTATTAGTTTTTTTTTTTTTTTTTTTTAAGGGAAAGAAGTCTTATGTGATGGGGGAGGTCAAGAAGAATTTGTGAGCAGAGGTTGGTATAAAGTCTTTGAAATGCAGAATTGAGGAGAGGAGGAGGTTAGGAGCCAAGACAGAGACTAGAAGGTCTACCTTTAAGAGTCATTTGTCAGGCCACTTTGCCTGGAGCATCTTCCAGAAAATAATTTATACAGGCCCCTTGGGTAAACAGACCCAGCTGCTCAAGGCTAGGAAGATGCATGTCCTGCAAAGTATCTCTCTCCTACCCAGGACGGGCCTCCCAGTCCCGTACCCGCCTCACCCCCTCTCCTCCAGAGCAGTGTACTTGGGAGACCCTGGCTGAGGCCTGGTGGACGTCCCCAGCAGCCATCGAGGAAGTCCTCCAACAGCAACCCGAGCCATCATTTGTGCCAGGAATGTAGTTGGGAGCTCTGATGACTTGCGAGCAGTCTTGCGATGTTTTGAGAATGGTGCTTTAGGGAAGAGCCGTCTTGTTGGGAGAGATTGGACATAACAAGCTTAGTTAGGAGGCTGCTGCAGGCTTGGACACAACCGAGCGACTTCACTTTCACTTTTCACTTTCACTCGTTGGAGAAGGAAATGGCAACCCACTCCAGTGTTCTTGCCTGGAGAATCCCAGGGATGGGGGAGTCTGGTGGGCTGCCGTCTATGGGGTCGCACAGAGTCGGACATGACTGAAGCGACTTAGCAGCAGCAGCAGCAGCAGTAGTGCAAGGAAGAGGGTGTGGGTTAGGATACAAGTAGACCGTGGGCAAGGAGAAGAGAGCAGGTGTCCCGTGACTGGGAGGAGAAGGCATCTGGCCACAGGAGAGGAAAAGAAGGAGCAGATGGTGATGTCCACCTTCTAAGGCTGGACAGGGGAGGGAGGTGTGTGGAAAAAATCGGACTTGACTTCAGATAGGTAGGGGGTGAGGTGTTATTGTGGAACTATTCAAAAATAGAAAAATAAGAGTAGTCCATCTTTAAAAGATTTTATCATCGAAGAGGATGAACTATTCATTAAGCCCCATTTTTCCAAAAAAGTTGGAATCTGTTTTTCACAGAGTTGGGTTCATCTTTAAGAAAACATTTGCATCCATCTCATGACATCATTGGACGGTTGTAGAGCCAGAGGGCGATTAGTTTCACATCCCACTGACTTTCATGTCGGTTTGTGAATCCACTGAAAATGAGGCCTTTCCCCTCACATTTTACAACACAAACAGTCAGCCCAGTAATTTAATGCTGGTTCTTCCAATATAAATATTACATTATGAGTATAATTTCCCATTATTACCACAAGAAATTTATCTAGATGCTAAGAATAATTCGGCTTTATAAGGTCATATACTAGTGTATTCTTTCCGAACTAAAACATAAAAAATAAAGGGAAGCTCTTTTATTTTTAATTTCTTATACTGGATTTAAAATTTCTTGATAGAGGAGTCTTCCACACAGTGTATACTCCACAAAGGTTGTTACTGTGGTCAGGTGAGTCTGCTATGGATTTGGAAATGTTAATAGTTTTTTTTTTAATATTCATGCTCATTTACTTCCTACAGAATCCATTCATTATGTTAAGTCTCATTCCAGTGTTTTATAAGCCATTGGGCAGGGTAGAATATACCAATTATGCATGCATGCTAAGTCACTCAGTCGTGTCTGACTCTTTGTGACCCTATGGACTGTAGCCCTCCAGGCTCCTCTGTCCATGGGATTCTCCAGACAAGAATACTGGAGTGGGTTGCTATTTCCTTCTCTGATACCAATTATACTATATTCCAGTTTTTATTTCAAGCCAAACTCTTAGGCAGAAATGTGTGTGTGTGGGAGAGAGAGAAACAGGGATGGGAGAGAAGTGAGACAGAAAAGGGTGGCGGGGAGAGAGAGAAACGAAAATCTAAAAGGCAGGCTTCGTTTCACTGGTATAATTTGGTAAATTATCCTTAATTTATTAGAGCTTGTAAACATTGTGACGAAATTTTTTGCCCTGTCAGTAATGAATTGCTACATCATTAATTTTGTCAAGGGATCAAGACACGACATCGCTGAGCTCTGCGAGAAGTCCTCGCTGAGTAGAGGGGGTCTGAAACTCCCGTGTGGTTAAGGAAATGCCGTGGTGAGTCTGCACGGCTGTTTCCTGACGGGGGGAACTGGCTCTCACCAGGGGCCAGGCCGCAGCCGCCGCGGGGAGGGGGACACCCCCGCCTGGGCGGGGAGGAGGCGTCGTGGTCCACGTGGCCTTGGTCCTGGGGTTGTGTTCTGACACCACGCGGGCCCTCAGGTCACAGACGCCTTCATCCTAGAGAGAGGATCGGCTGAGGTCTTAGAATATATAGATCTTCACTCACTTCCAAGTATAGTCTGAAGCCATAGCTGAAAGAGATACATCTTTTTAAACCAAGTCAATTGAAATAAAGATTATAAAAGAGGGCAGAAATTTGGGTGAGAATATTTTAGGGGGAATTTAGTAGAAGATCCCAAAATATCTATGTCAGCATTAAATTTGGCTTTCAGTGTCTTTGTGGCTACAAGAAGACAGAGGCCTGAGTGTTTGTATAGTTGTCGTTTTCTCATGCCCAAAAGATGTTTGTCACCTGGCTCTTAATATAAGTGGGACCAAATAGGACAGCAGAGTTTCCGCTGAGTTTTGTAAATTGCCTTTTATGGCTGTTTCTTACGAACGACCCTCTAAAGATCACGTTCTTGCCTTTGAGTAGTAACTCAGAGAAGGCATTTCAGCAGCAAAGATAAGGCAGGTTGCAGAGTCGGAGGATGCGTCGGTGGCCCAGGTGTGCTCAGTCCGGTTATCTGGCCTGAAAGCGTGGTCTGGGGAACCCCAAGGCGTGAACAGGAACTGTATCCCTGATATCGCATGCGTCACCTGTGCGTCCCAGGAGTAGTTAATTGACAGCTAAACCCTCATTGGTGTTTAAAGCAGTTATTCCCTGCTGGTTGAAGAAAGAGCTCAGTCTTTAGAAACCTGATGTAGAGGTAGATCTCCCAGACAGAACTGAAACCCCACCAGGATCCCTAGAGCCTGACCTGCAGGGACACTCTAATTTTATTTTATTTTTTAATTAATTAATTTATTTTAATTGGAGGATAATTACTTTACAGTATTTTGGTGGGTTTTGCCGTACCTCAGCGTGAATCAGCTGCAGGTGCACCAGGCTGTGGAGAAAAGGGAGGCCTCTTACACTGTTGGTGGGAATGCAAACCGCTACAGCCACTAAGGAGAACAGGGCGGAGATTCCTTAAAAAACTGCAAATAGAGCTGCCGTACGACCCAGCAATCCCACCGCTGGGCATACACGCCGAGGCAACCAGGATCGAAAGAGACACATGGACCCCAGTGTTCACTGACCCACTGTTTACAGCAGCCAGGACGTGGAAGCAGCCTAGATGTCCATAGGCAGACAAGTGGATCAGGAGGCTGTGGTGCACACACACAATGGAGTATTACTCAGCCATAAAAAAGGACGCGTCTGAGTCAGTTCTGATGAGGTGGATGAAACTGGAGCCTATTATACAGAGTGGAGTAAGCCAGAAAGAGAACACCAATATAGTATATTAGCACGTATATATGGAATTTCGAAAGATGGTAATGATGACTCTATATGCAAGGCAGATCCTATACGCAAAGAGACACAGATGTAAAGAACAGACTTTTGCATTATGTGCAGGGACACTGATACACCTCATCTTTAGGCTCCTGGCCTCAGGTTGCCTCACGCCAGGCCCTAAGCAACAGCCATCATCGTGGACAAGGCCTGCCCTTTCCATGTTACATGGAGGTAGTTGGGGCTGGGGCAAAGAGACCAGCCTGATTCTAAGCCAGCCCCCCACTGACAGAGGAGAAGTCTGATATTAAAGAGATCAGACAGATCTCTTAAGATATTAAGCCCAACAGTCGTGTCACCCATCTAGGTAGCAGCATGTGTCTAACTAGAATGTATACAAATCAATAGCTCAACTTAACATTTGTGGCAAAGAGGTGAGCCCCCTTCAAAACAGCACGTGGAAGGTGGCTCAGGTAGCTGAGTGGAAGGAGGGACAGGTGAGTACTGTTAAAGGAGTGAATGTTCGATCAGGGTATTTTCCTATATTTGTTTTACATAAAGAGCCAAGTTGACCTTCTCTTATGGGAGGTTCCTAGACTCACTTCTCACATGTGGAGGGGCTTCATTTCCCAAACCAAGAAACAGTTCTCAGAGACCATCTGGGCGTCCTACAGTTCAGCTCCATGTCTGACCCTACCCAGAGAGTCTGATGGAAGCCCCAGATCCCACAGGTAAAGGGCTTCGTTCCACAAGACGGACACCGGTCCCCTTCCGCCCGGCCACCAGTTACACGTCTGGGTTGTTGCCTGGACTTATGACCGGCTGGCTATCAATCAGAGGTCCTTTTGACTCCTTGCTTGGGTTTGATTAGTTTGCTGGAGCGGGTCACAGAACTCAGAGCGACGTTTCACTTACCAGATCACTGCTTTGTGGTAAGAAGGTGGAGCTCAGGGACAGCCAGATGGGAGCAATACCCAAGGCAGGAACATGGAGAGGGTACAGCGCTTCCACGCTTTCCAAGCATGCCGTCCTCCAGAGCTCCATTGTCACCCCCCAGAGGCTCTCTGAGCCTCATCTTTCAGGGTTTTATGGAGGCTTCAATGCACAGGCAGAACTGATTAACTCTTCGGCTTACTGGTGGGGCTCAATCTTCAGCCCCTCCCTGAAGTCAGCAGGTGGGCCTGAGAGCTCCTGCCTTGTAATCATAGGGTTGTCTACACTGGCAACCAGCCCCCCGTCCTCAGGGTGGGTCTGGGTGCTAAGATGCTTCAGTTGTGCCCAACTCTTTGCGACCCCATGGACTATACCCCACCAGGCTCCTCTGTCCATGGGGATTCTCCCCACGGCAAGAACACTGGAGTGGGTTGCCATTTCCTCCTCCAGGGGATCTTCCTGACCCAGCGATCGAACCCAGGTCTCTTATGTCTCCTGCACTGGCAGTTGGGTTCTTTACCACTACTTCCACCAGAAAGGCCCTCCTCGGGGGTGTTCAAAAACTCCCTCACTCACATAACAGAAGACATCTTGTATCATTCTGGACACCCAGTAATATCCGTGGGTATGGAGAGGTGTGAGCCAGATGCCATGGAGAAGACCAAATATATATATATAAGAAATACAGTTTGGCCATCTGAATGACCAAATGCATATTTTTCTTACAAATATAATATTGTACTACATATTACCTAAACAGAAGAAGAAATTCACCAGTTAACTACTTACCTTGTTTAAGGAGTCAGATAACTATTTCTTTTCCCTGTTCCTCTCCACTTTACATTATTTGAAAAGCTTTGTTTTTAATAACATAGCCCATGACTATATTTTAAGCAAAAATTGAAAATCTTCATATACTGGCTGATAAGCATTATGTAAAATTTGACGTTGAAAGTAATTCATTCTGTAGGTTTTTAATGTAAAAGTCATCTTTTAAAAATAAACTTTCAGCCTAACATGCTTGCATCTTCAGTATTGGAGCGTTTGAGAAAATAGAGTATCTAGTTTTATATAACTACTCTAATACTCTTAGAATACCAACATGTTTTTACAGTAACAAGTTTGAGATAAGATCCAATGTGAATATATTATCCTCGGAGCAGGTCTGTTTCTTTAGTCGATTTCAGAATACATACTAAGCAAAGCAGTATATTTGCACAGTTCTTGTTTCAAAGTATATTCATGTTCTCAGATTTGGGGGCAAAAAGCATGCAGAAAGAAGTGTTTTTTAAAGCAAATAAACTCCCTAAAGGGTAATTGCTCTTCTAAAAACATCAATATATATTTCAATATTTATCTTTGCAATGTGATACAATTCTATTTTCTTGCAGTAATTTCACTTCTAGCACCAGGATGGCTGCAGGAGGACTCCTCCCAGAGATGTATTGAGTGACCTTTAAACAGCTCTATTTGAGACCGTATTTTCCTTCAGAGAGAATATAAATATTCTTTGGGTTGTGCATATTACTTAATACTTTCTCTGTGTAGCAAACTGAACTTAAGCATGTGTAATTGTGTCTTTGTTAAATTTAAGTTAGCATCCTGTCATGAATTACAATTGTGGGGGAGACAAATTGAGGGGTTCATTAGAGAGAGCACTATCCAAACGTCATTATTGCGGAGCAGAGTTCACGCATTCGGTCGTGCTCTTCCGTCAGTAAATACGGACCTACCGCATGGACCTGTACTGCGTGTCAAGAGGGGCGCCAGTAAACGAGACATCCTCAAGAATGTATATGTGGTGGTGGTGGTGGTGTTTTTTTTCTTTTCGGTGTAATAGCCATAGGGGAGAGAGTTAAATGATGGCTTAAGAAGAGTCACAGTGAATGATCAGAAAATAGATTGCCAGAGAGCAGAAGCGCCTGGGGAGAAGGGCTTTGCGGGGGGTGGGACTGAGCGCGGCCGCAGAGGCCACGAGTGTGGTGGGAGGCCTCTGGGGAGGGGAGGAGAGCGGCTCTGGAGACGGCCTTCCAGCCCCGCTGTGACCGATTCACTCTCCCGGTGATTTACTGACCCTCTTTCTGTGCCAGTTCCTTCAAACGTCAGATTATGTCTAACATCGCTTCTTGCCATTCTGTCATTTTAGCACCCACCTGGCTGTAGAATTCTCTTCCTGTCTACTTCCAGTTTTTTGCTTAAACATTAAAGTAAAAAAAAAAAAAACCCTCACATACACTAACTTCCTTTTGTTCCCTTTTGTTTGATTCTGCCCAGGTTCTTTGGCTCCATAAATATTTCCCACTTAAAGAGTAATTACATTAAGGAAAAGCTATACATTTAAACAAATATGGCTTTCATGGTTGCATGATAACTGCGTCTAAATCGGCTAATTCTTATTAATAAAGGGACAAGGAAATATGCAAAGACATAACTGGGTCAGAGCCTTGGACACTGTGACTTAACCTTCCTTTGCCCTTGTCTGCTGAAGCTTTGGACGGAATATGGACAAAGAGCAATTTAAATCTCTTTCCATTCCTGTCCTTAGAGCAGCTTCACATCTGAACCTCTAATAAAGATGCGGATAATAAAATGGCAGGGAAAGTACAATGGAAATTATATTGACTCTCATAGAAGTGTTGGAGGAGAAATAGATTCTCTTCCCTCAACTCTGTAATAATATAATCATGGTATGATTTCTACTTCGATAGACTTGGGACTATTTAGAAATCTTTAATGAATATAATCAGGTAGTAAGCATTTAAAAGTTACTCTTTTCTGAAAGCCAGGAAATTATATGCTCAGTCAGTGGAAAATTCAAAGAAAAAGGAAAAAGAAAAAAAAGCAAGCTACCTTTTTTTTTTTAAACAACATAATACACGTGTCGTGATGGAATCAAGGTGGGAAATGAGACCTGAGTTATGGCATTTGCTTTGGACCCTGCAGTATAAACTTGGGGGAGTCATATAATATCTTTGGGGATGCGACTTTTGTGCTGTTGCAAAATAATAATTGCAAACATTTATATCTGCCACACACCAGGCGCTGTTCTAAACTTCTCATGTTTGATCACTTAACCCTTTGACTAACTCTGTCGAGTAGGCACTGTCATCAGATTGCCATTTTGTTCTTGCTTTATCTCACCCAACATTTCAATTAAGTTACTTGAACCCACGTCTCTTGGATTATGAATCTGTGCTTGTGAAACACCGTGCTGGGCTGCCTTGTTATTTACATCATTTTTATCTGAGGCCAAATATTTCAGTTATGCAAAAAGTGAACATATTTCTCAACATATACAATAGTACCCAAGCTGAATATAAAAACTCCTTTGTCTTTAAAGGAACTCTGAGAAAGGTCATTTATTATTTTACTTAATTAGCAAAATATTTCTTATAGGTAATACAAAGGGGCTTTTAAAAAAATTACCATTGTCTAGAGGAGAACCATAGCGCATCCAGAGGAGTCATGGGAGAGTGGAGGAGAACCCCACCACTCACTTGGACTTCATTTATTCCTGCGTATGTCCATTGACAAATATTGTCATTTAGAAATGAGGAAGCAAAAATAACCTCTACCACGTAGCTCCCGGCATCACAGAGGCTGAATTCCTGTCAGCTCTCAGCCAGCTGCCTAATTCCTGAGGTAGCGCTTGGTCCACATTCGTGCTCAGATGCCTTTCACCTGACCTTGATCCTTCCCTCTCTCACCGCTTCTTATCTGACAGATATTTACTTACTGGGTACCCACTACATGCAGAGGGCTTCCCAGGCGGCGCTAGTGGTAAAGAACCCACCTGCCAATGCGGGAGACCTGGGTTCAATCCCTGGGTTGGGAAGATCCCCTGGAGGAGGGCATGGCAACCCATGTCCAGTATCCTTGCCTGGAGAAGCCCATGGACGGAGGAGCCTGGCGGGCTGCAGTCCATGGGGTCACACAGAGTGGGCCACGACTGAGCACACACCACCTACAGACACTGTGCCAGAGCCTGGGGCCAGAGTGTGAGGGTAACAGACAGGCTAAGGCCTGATGTGAGTTACAATTCGGTGAGCAGGTGGACATGAAAGAAATAATCATCCAAAGGGACATAAAATCCCAGGTATGCTGAGAGTAATAAAGGAGACACGTAGGCAGCTGCAGGAGGGGGACTGGGGACAGGAGCCTTGGGCTTTGGGCTCAAGCAGTTCATTTAATTTCTTCCAAAGTGTTCCATCCTTGATATGAACAGTCTCCCACATAGCAGATACTTCAGGACAGATGAAATGTGCTGAAGGGATCTGAATAAGATCAACATTTTGATCAAAAATGTCTTTCTGTGGCTTTTCTTTAGTGCAGTGTGAAGTGGAATGACGAATTGGCTTTATGAGGACCTTGGTTCAGGTAACTTCTTGCTGCAGACCAGTGGGATTTGAGACATTTATTTAAGAAAACTGTTATGGGCCAGGAACAGCGTTCCAGGTTGAAGGATAAAAAATGGGAATTTTTACTTGCCCTCTGTCACCAAACAACTTGGATTTTTTTTCTTTTTTGGTAAAATCTAACAGCACTCTTGTGATGATTAAGAAAGAAGCTGTACATATGATAGTTCGCACAGTTGCCCGCACATAGGAATTACCGATTGAACTCAGTTCTCCTTGTGACCAGTTGGTATGGGAGGAACTGAGGCGGATTAGACACTGGGGAAAGTGTGGACGGTCTTGGTAGAAACCTGATGTTTAGCCACAAAAAGGGCAGTTTATGATATACCTGAGGCAAAGGGGGACTGTTGGGTTGACTTAACCAAAAATAGGCGGTAAGTGGTGTAGCGGTTCAGGAGGGGGATATTCTAGAGGGGCTTCAAGGTACGGGGGAAGGGGACGCATAGGTGTGTCCAGCAGCATGGACTAAGTTGTTCAGTTTTCGGGAAGGCCCGGTTCTCACAGGCGAGGATCCACCGGTGAGCTGAATCGCGAGACTTCAGAGGGGCCGGGCGTTCCACCCGGTACCCCAAAGGGACCTCTCCTCCTCTTCTCAGCCTCCTGGATGGAAGATGAGAAAGTTCTAGAATGCTATTTGTACTGGATATCCAAGGAATGGAGCTTTGCACTAATTGGTATCCTGTCAAGAAATTCCTTTCCATCATGTTTAGCTGGAGATTGAATGACAAGCTGTAGTCAAATCAGATGAACCAGGTACCCTCCCTCCCATTATAGAAGAATGTGTGTATCTTACATCTAACTTGAAGCTCTTAGCCATTCTTAGCATTCCTTTCTTCTGTCCCAGGTTAATTAAACTCATGTTGCGGTCAGCATTTACTTTTTATGGCGGAATCTTTAGCATTCAGTTTCAGGCACTAGATGAGACATAAAGGGGTGGGAGTTCAAATCAATGCTGAATCTAAATATGTCAAAAAAGCACAAGCACATCTCCCTTTCCCCTTTAATATGCAAAATAAATATAACAGCAGACACCAAAGCAAGAGGAAAACCTTGAATCTGGGTAACTGCACAAAAGGATTGGAAAGCTGCACGCTGACTGACCAAACAGATTAATGGGCAGTGTGTCTCTGGTTAGCTTATTTCTGAAGGTGCTCCAGAGCAAGATAAGAAAGCTGCCTGTCCGGTAACCTGATGTGCAAATTCCAGTCATCTGTGAACTGGTATGTGGGCTCATAAGCCAAGAGTTTTGCCAAGACTTGTCATGTTCTAAGCCGCTTTACTCTCTACATCTGACCCTGCAGGGGGCGTGAGACCCAGGATCCTGAGCCAAGTGGGAGGTGGGGAAGCCAGGGAGGACCCAGGTTCCAGAGGATGACCCCGCCCCAGCTCCAGACTGAGCCGAACGTCTCTCAGTTGTTCGGAAATAAGGCAGCTGCTCATGCACAGCTGCTCGGCAGACAGCATGGTGACCCCAAGGCCTCCCGGCTGCCAGGAGCTGCTGTTGTGGAATCTGGTAGCGAGTGTGCCTCTAAAAGGTGTGCAGAACGTGTGTAGATCTGGGCTCTGACACACAGCAAGCCCACTGATCCCGCTCACAACACAGAGCCTTCTGAGACTGTGTTCCCGCTTGCAGAGTGTTTCTAGTTCATAAAGTTGTTGGTGTTAAAGTGCCTCTCCCAGTAGTTGATACACGATAATCGGTGGGTAGAATCAAAGGATTAAACCCAGGACTCTCTGCTCATCATTGATATTTTTTTTCTTTGCCTATCAAGTTCATTGCTTCCCACCCTTTCTTTCGGAAATGATTATCATTGTTTCCCTCTCTTTCACTTCATGTTTCTATGAGGATAAATAGAAAAAGCTCACAATTACTTACCATTAGTATGTTTTTGTCTTATTAGGATCTTACATGTATTATGCAAATATTCATTGTTCCCATGTCAGTGACATAGAAAAATCAGTACTGCTTCCTTTATTTTGGTACAAGATTCAACTGGGACATCAAAATGGGAGGATTCTTAAAAAGGTACTCAAAGCTTTAATTATTTTTCTTTCTAATACAAATGAGGTGCGTGCTTTTAATATACATCTGTTTATATTCTAGAGTAATTAATTTCTCCCTTTTGTAATTTGTTAGCCTTGAAATATTTTATAGGAGAAAAAAAAAATGCCTCCATAAATGAACTGTTACTGTCAGTACAATTTCAAAAACAGCGCTAGCAAATTATAGGGTGATCAGCCAGCTTTCTGGACTTCAATTGCAGCTTGCCTTTTCTTTGAAATAACTCTTTATTCTGCGTACAGAATTTATCATAAAATATTCTACTTTTAAAGGAATTACTTCTGAGCTCTTTATTAATTTCCTTTCATAAAGTACCATAAAAAGACATTTTTATACCCCAGATAAAATAGTAGTCACAAAACAACTGCAAAGATAGAAAATAATGTGAGGAAGACCTACTAGGTGTAGTTTTTTAATTAATTTTAAAAAAGTATTTAAATAATTTTTCACTGATTTTATAAAGAATCCCACAGAATGATTTAACATATGTATCATTTTTGGGGAAAAAAACCTTTCCATAATCAATATTCTTCATTTAGTAGAGGAAAAATCATAAAGGAAATCAACTTCTGATCTCTATTCATCTATTTAGTGAAATCTATAGAATTCCCATTGGATGTTGAAGATGGCACATTAATGTCAGTGGCAATGGCCCCAAAGTATAGTATCCCGCCAGATAATTGTCTTTTGGAGAAGGCAGTCTGTGTTTAGGCCAACAAGAGGTTCTGTTCACGGTCAAGGTCTCTGAATGTTCAACCGACTGTGCCTCAGGGAGGGGTGGCATGGAGGTGGTTTCTCCCCTTCAGGGATATACATCTAATGGGTGCTGTGCCTTCCCTGGGGTTACCGTGGCCTTGACCTTTGAGCAGATGACTCTGTCCAGGTTTTCTAAGCAGGGGCTTGGTGGAGTGGGGACAGGATGGCTCCTGGATCCTCGCTTTCCCCTCCCTATGTCACACACTCTTCTTTCTAAGGCTGTAGCAGGGCTTCCAGTGACAGCAGAGAGGTCAGTGCTCACCCGACCCTTGGGGCCCCCGCCAGCTCACGACTGAAGAGGGTCCCTGGGGAAGCCCAGTAAACACCTGAAGTTCTGGGGGATTTGGCTGAATTGAATCAGTGGCAATTTTTTTCCTTTCCTCATCACTCTTTATTGGTATGTTAATATTGCCTTGTGGTCAGAATTTCTTCTCTGGAGGGAAATTTATATGTAAAACCTAATTCTTTAGAGGAGAGATATAATAATAAAATAACCTTGACATATTTTTATAGCAAAAAAAAGATGCCTCAGTAAATGAACTTTTATTGTCTGTCCCACTTCAAAAATAGTGCTAACAAATGATAGGGTGATCAGCCTTGTTTATTTCTTTGCAGTTTACAAAGTGTCCTCACACACATAGTCTCAAACCAATAGAGGTAAATTACTATTGTCCCTTTTTTGCAGAAAGTGTTGTTCAAAGTGGCAGAGTCAGGGACTGGACCCAGAAATCTGTTTCCATGACGTGGGCAGGCTTTTCCACTTTGTCTGTTGACAGCTGTCTGAAATGTGTGGTGCGCATGGACAACGTTAAAGCATACTCCTTCTTTTCTAGATTTGGAAAAATCTGTACCCCCTTGGTTTTTGTAAAATAGTTGCATGAACATAGATAGATTTCTGTGATAAGGTGATGCCCATTTGTGTAAATGGTTTTTAGAACCATGTAATCTCAGTTATTGACATTTTTGATAATGCATTGCTCTAAGTAGACACCGATATTGTTTCATTAATGGAACACTGAGAGAGGTTCACACAGACTTTGGAGCCAGCAGTCATAGCGGAAAAATCGTAGTCTATCACATCCCCGCTTCCTTCTCGCTCATCAGTTACTGACCTTTCTGTGCCGCAGTTTCCTCATCTGTAAAATGCAGATGATAATAGTACCTTCCTCGTGGGTTGCTTGAGGATCAAACAATTTCATACAAGCCTAGAACCGTGTCTAGCTCACAATCAGCCTGCAGTTAGTATCAGCAGTTAATATTAATATTGTCTCAGTGTTGTTACTGTTGTAATTACTTCCCCTCACTTCTGTTATTGTCATGACTGTGAAACCTAGTATGTGGTGGGCTCTTAGGCCTCCTTTCTCTTTTCCCAGCAGAAGTTAGCAGAGACCAGGAGGGCACTGGGCTTGTCCTGCAGTGTTTTGGCCACGGTGAGTGCCCAAGATTGCATACTTCTGCCAAAGCCAGAGATTTTTTTTTTTAAGTCACTTTTTATAGTATATGTATTTGGCAATTTTGAACAAGTTTGGATGACGATAGGAAAAAAAAAAGAAGATAAAAGAGATTGCCATAAAGTATACTTTTAGCTGAGTGCGTTGGTCATGGGAAAGAGTAATGGGGATTCTTGTAGCTTTGTAAAGTCTAGCAGGCTCTTTTTTTTTTTTTGAAAGCTTACATATTTTGCTTATAGTTCCTTCTCAGAGTTAAAAGAATTATCATGTCTTAGGGGAAATTTTAAAATAAATGTTCAGAGACATCAGTTCTTCTGATGGAATGGGAGTGAGATGGAATGAATCGATACTGCAGAGAGGCAATGTCCTCACTGCCTCTTTGATAATCTCGCTTGGTGAGCATCCTGTTGGGTAGAGAAGAGCATGGAGATTTGTAGGGAGTTACTGGAGCAGGTCAGGAGGAGCCTGCCTCTGGACCCCCCACCCGACAGTCAAGGCACATAGGTCTGCCCTAGTCTGCGGCTGCTTTAAAGGAGATACACGCCGCTGCGCTTTGGTTTTCTTTCTACTGCGGAAGATTGTAGTTAGAATCAAATGGGTTACACATCCCACTTATTTGAAAATTACAAAGCATCTGAGAGTCAGAAGCGTGTAATGGTTCTGAACAGGAGTTGGCAAACTGCACGTTAGGGATTGTCTGTAGCAAAGGCCATGTAGTCCATAAAGCCTGACATATTTACTCTCTGGCCCTTCATAAGAAGGCTGGTGAAGCCCTGGTTTAGACTGTGGACTCTGATGCCACTAGCCTGAGCTTGAACCCAGGTCTGCCTCCTGTGGAGTGCTTGGGCTGGTGGATTAACATCTCTATATCTTAGTCTCTTTATCTGTAAAATGAAGAAGATGACAGCACCAATGCCATGTATTGCCCAAGACAGTGAGATTGAGTTAATACACATAATTATACATGGAAGAAGCTCTTAGCATACCAGCTGGCACTTATTAAGTTCTATATAAGATTTACTGATTAAAGCACCTTGCTCATGTAGGGTACCACTGGATTAAAGGACAGTTTTTTTTGTTTTTTTTTTTAAGGATTCTGATTGTGTAAAAATTGCTTAATTGACAGTTACGGAAACTAAGTTTCATTGTATCTAGCAGGACTATTGCCTAGAATATTACAGTATTTTACCTGGAACAGGAGAACAGTGGCCTTATAATTACGCTACATTGTGTACATTTTATTATTTAACCCTCATACCAGTACTGCATGGTATGTGTTTTTCTTCCTATCTGAGAAATGGGGGGAGAAATCGAAGCTCAGAAAGATGAGCCAATTTGCCTAAAATGGGAAGTACATAGTCATCTCTTCTGCAGCACCACCGAAGGGGAATAAACTCCAGTCTTTGTGCTCAAGTCCATGAACACTGCCTGTCATCCACAGACACATGAGGAAATTGACAGATGAGTGGTAATGTAGCATCAGTACCGTCTAATCCAACCCTATTAAAAGGAACATTCCAGATTGGGTTGTTATAATATTTCTGTTAAATAGGTATTTAGCATCTCTGAGAATAGTACTGAGCAGATGCACTGCTTATGCGTGAGGACCAGCAGTTGTGTGACCCATTAGAAGTCAGAGTGCATCTGAAAGCATCTTTGCATTTAGTGGGACCATGTGAGAGCCCTTGGCCTGTGAAGAGGGCCGCTTGAGAGTGTTCTCTGCTAACGTCTGTTCTGCTCTCAGAAGACCCGGCCACAAGCAGCCCCCTGTCTGAGTGCAGATTCCCATCCTGAGAGTGTGTGCAAGAGGCCCAAGTCTGAAAGCTGCAAGGTAGACTCCGGTTTCCAGAGAGCGGGAGGGAACAACCCCGGCCTGTCTGCGGCCGAGAGGGGCGCTATTTCTACCTGAGTCGGGCCGCCCCCGGGCAGTGAGACTCCGGGAGGGTAGACAGGGTGCAGAGGGGGAGGCCGCCTGGTCCTCGGGACAGGAGAGGGGGACTCGGGGTGGCGGCACCGTAGCCTGCGGCCAGGCCTGAGCCACCCTTCCCCTCATACCCTCATCGGAGACGGTATCTGAAAAGGTTCAGGCTAGCACAAGATGCCTGGAGATGCGGGTGCTCCCCGCAGTTGAGCATGGAATATGATCATCCCGGGCCCATCTGTTCACAGAGGCCTCTGTCTACTCTTAGGGACCAGATACTCATCTCTCACTTTCCATCTGCTTGAGGAGACTGGAAAGCTGCCACTTCTTAGCTCTGTAGCAAATTATGAGCATCTATTTTCTCACCTATAAATGAAGATACTTCTTGCCGTGCCTGTTTTAAACACCTTGTGAGGATCAAATGAAATGATGGCTGTCCAACTCGATGGACATGAGTCTAAGCAAGCTTCAGAGTTGGTGATGGACAGGGAGGCCTGGCTTGCTGCCGTCCATGGGGTTGCAAAGAGTTGGACACAACCAAGCGACTGAACTGAACTGATATTTAAGTAGATGGATTATGGCATATATTTTTTCCACGATTAATTAGCAGGCAGATTGAGATTGGTGAGGTACCGATATGTTTGAAAGCCTCTGTACTTTTGACCACTTGTTAATTGTTAATCAAAAAGAAAACATTCCTGAAACCATCATGTAAACCAATTAGAGTTTGGGCTTAATTTATTTTCACTCTAAAATATGTCAGGATCACTAGTTCAGGAAGCAAGGTTTTTGGCAAACTTTGAATTTTTTACTCCCCTTGAGTTTTATGGAAAAGAAATACCCAGTGTGCAAAGTGTACATGTGCAAGTGTATGTATGTGCTTTCCTGCTCAGTGTGTGAATCATGTCATTTTACTTAATTCGGACACTGAAGAGCTTAGGGATCTTTATCTTGTCTGGATAAAATTTAGATTTTTTGGGTAGAGATCTCTGCCAATTCCACTTTTCATTGTTGAATTTGGTGGAGTCCTAGTCGTAACATCAAAATTCACTAAAGCCAAGTCTTTTGAAAGACTGCTTCCTCCAGACAGCAATTCAACAGGTGGTCTCACATTTTGTACATCTGGTCCTAAACAAGGGGCTGATTCAACAGATACCCAGCACTGGTCTCCGGACTTCTGCTGGACATTTCTCCTGCTCACATCTCACGTCAGCTGTGCGTCTCCGCACTGGGTTATTTATGTGATGGTGTCTTGTAGTCCATTTTGTAACAGGAATCAAAGCAAGTATTTCTCAGCTTTCAAGCTTTGTCTGTTGATCGTTTCAAAAACTTATACTCCCTACCAAAAAATGGTCTGAAGCTGTGTCTGCAACATTCCTCTGAGTTGTTGCCCTTATAAAAATAGTAGTCTTCTCATGTTAAGTGTGAGGCAAAATTGTAGGGAGTACTGTTTTGATCATTAAGGGTAGTGTTGTGTATGTGGTACCCAGTTTTCCCACGTAGTTCAAGTGTGGGAAAAGAGATTGTTTCAGAAGCCCTTTGTTTCATCAAGTTTGTGTTGGTTCTAAACTTCAAAGAAATAGAAGGAGAAAACAAATAGCCAGTTCACTCTGCTCTGCCCCAACGAAAATAATGATTCACATTCTGAGGTTTAACTTTGAGTCTGATTTCAGCTGTGCTAGCTATATTTCCTTGGGGTGGGTTCGTTTGCGCCTTAGTTTCTCATATTCCTCAAAGTTCAGCCCGCTTGATTTTTGTGGCTTTTAGCTTCGACAACCATCACAAAATTTTGCAGAGACCTTTTTAGGAACTTGGAGCCAACTACATAAAGAATGAGCTATCTTCTCTGAAATGGAATGTTATTTCAGGGTATGATTTTTGTTTGTTCAAAACATGGTGATTCCATCTAAGAGCTTATTTTAAACTATTTTACCAAAGTTATATCACCATGAAATGTCTTGCAGGGGAGGGAGTAGGAAACAATTACACAGTCGCGTCTTGTGATCATTCACAATTAGTATATAGCATCAAAAAGAAAAATAGTGGGCTTTTTTAATGGCTAAAAATCACAGGAGACTTCATATGAATATATAATCCACTTAATGTCTTTTTTTAATGTTCTGCAGCCAACTCAACCAAAAATGTCCTGCCAAGGGTAAACGCTAATTCTATATTTATTTGCACAGCATGGCTTGGTTTCATGAGTTAGGCTTATGTTTCTTTGAATAACATCAGTATCTTGCCCTAACTTTGCAAAGTGTAAGCTGAAAACCCTTGCTCCAGAGAGCTTGGTCGTTAGAAGGCTTGGTGAAGCATTCATACCTGTGTTGAGGTTCCAGAAGTTTCTGCCATGGGGAGGAATCAGGGTTATTACAGGAGAATAGCAGACCCATCCTGCTCCTCCTCTAGAAAGTCAGATCTCTCTGGAAGATGGAGCGTGGATTTCCAGCGCTGGTACCTCTGGGAAAACGCCTGACTTAAACGACCTTCCTTTTGCGGCCTGGAGGAAGCTGGATCTTCTTCTCTGCTTTTTCTTCTGCATTTCAGCTTTCAGCCAGGCCAGTGTGGTACAGTATATCCATGATCTATATGTACACTAGGAGAATGGAGCCACAGTAAGTAATACAAAAAGCCGTTTCTTCTGCGGCTTGATTAAAACTGTCCGCTTGTCATTGCTTGGTTGTCAGCTTGAGTGTGTCTCTGTAACTTCTTCTCGGTGGCTCACCTCCATCCATCACTGTGCAGAGCACAGAAGGACGCGTATATGTACTGCCCTGAGCTTGCTTAGGCCTTAGTAAATATCAATTCATCATCAACTTGGCTTTAAAAGAGACCATTCACTGGCCCCTTAGAACATGACAATTTACCCAGTGTTCCCTGGTGCTAAAGAAGTCACATGACCGGATCTGAAAACAAAAAGACTCCCACAATATGTTCTTAGAGTTATTAATAAAAATGAGTGCTGATTGACAGGAAAGGCATATAGCAGATTTAAGATGCATGGCCACAGTGTTCTGTTAAAAAAAAAAATTCATTCCTACATTAGGGGGATGTGTGTGTGTCTGTATGTCTTATGCATCAGAAAAATCTCCAACCCTGAGAAGGCATTGATGAGGTGTTTTCTGTCTTCACTAGCTTCCTACTTCATCGCTGTGCCATTGAGCCCTTGTAATCCTGTGATGAATAAATGTAATCAAAGCAATTGGCTGCCTGAGATCTTTTTTAATGCACTGCTTCGGACGCGGTACATATGCCGTGCAAATAAATACAAAATTAGCGTTCCTGTTGGAAGCGTTTGGTGAGAATGAGTGATTTGTCTTGCTTGTGAAAGGTGCATACATTTCCGCTCATAGCTGTTAATCAGCAGGCTTCTTTCTGCTTCTGGATTCAGAGATGGAATCCATCATATGTCAGTGCGCCAGCAGACGTGCTGGGGGGACCAGATTGATCCGTGAGGCCCGGAGCCGCAGCACCGTGCTACAGGGCGGCCCCGAAAAACCGTGTTATCTTTCGGGCC
>NW_011494761.1:3463287-3475195 GCF_000754665.1 Bison bison bison
GCCTCTTTTCTACTAGCTCTTCTCGATACTGCGAGGGCGGCTGTCTTTTTCTACTGTGTTCACTTCTGCACACAGCCACTTTGGGATAGCTTAACTGAAATGGAAAACAGCCTCAATATGTCTGTATAGTAAAAATCTACGGAAAATCCATTTTCCCCAGAAGTCCACTCCCTCCTTCCTCATCACAAACACGTTATTTGATGTCGAGTTTCAGTGAAACACAAACACTGCTGTCAGGATGGCGGAAGCGTCGCTTGCTCTGCTTTCAAGCACGCTACTGACGAAAGTTTCTGGTAGTTCACCGAAGTCTTTTCCACAGGGACAGCATTAGGAGGCGAAAGATAACTGTTGTACTTGGAGAAAACGCACGGGCTTTCCAGAAGCTGGGCTTCCTTTCAGGCCGTGCAAGCGGCGCGCTGGGGCTGAGATGACTGCGGAGCCTAAGAGGCCCTTCTGGCCGGCAGAACGCCGTGGCGCGCGCTGTTGAGAAGCGCTCTCGGCGGCGGCGCAGGGCAGGGCTGAGCGCGCCTGGCTTTCCGGCCGCGCGTCCTGACCCCGGCCTGAAGGGATTAACCGACTCTGAGCCACAGAGTCCTCGAAGGGCGTCTGAGGGGAAAAAGGCCTCCTCGTCCTCAGTGAATTAACGGATGCCAGTGTGAAGCCGAGCTGGCCGCCTTCAGGAAACAGGGTCAGGACGGATTCGCTAAAACCCAGGTGGGACTGACTTTTTTAACTGCACCTCTGTGGCCTAGCCTTTGCTTTGAGGTCCCTTCGTGAATATTTTCCTTTGGGTGACTTCTCTTTCACGAGATCTTCGAAAAACAGTCTCATACTCAGTGTACCGAACAGAGAGTGAAGTTGCTCAGTCGTGTCCGACTCTGCGACCCCATGGACTGTAGCCTCCCAGGCTCCTCCATCCATGGAATTTTCCAGGCAAGAGTACTGGCGTGGGTTGCCATGGCCTTCTCCGGGGGATCTTCCAGACCTAGGGATCGAACCCAGGTCTCCCGCATTGCGGGCAGACTCTTTACCCTCTGAGCCATCAGGGAAGCCCACCCAACATTGATGACCGTCACAGATACTGAATGTGTTTAAAACGTGGCCCATCGCCCCAGACGCACATGATTTAAGCCAATGATCTGAACCCACACTAAGGCCTCAGCCAAGCCTGATACTGTGACAGGCAGGAGATGTGTGTAAGAGATGCGGCTTTGATGAATTAAGGGAAGTGAAAGTTTCAACGTGTGACTTATTTCCTCAGTTTGCTGAGACCTGGGCAGGGCTTTAGCAGGTAGAGAAGAACATGTGTTTTCGCTTGTCATTCACCTTTTAGAAGTTGTCCGTTATGCTTGTCATCTGTGATTTTTCCTTATGAGTCACATGGTTTCACAGACAGTTTCAAGGATAGAGAGGGGAGAGATGGACCAAAATAACTAAAATGATGTGCAGACCTGGGCTATCCGGTCAGGTGGTCTTTCAGGGTTTCTTTATCATGTACCTGATAAACTTCTTGAGGTCTTTCCTCATTGTATATTTACTTAAAATCTGCCGGGGATTATGCTAACCAGCGCTTCCCCAACGGCTCAGTGGGGAAAGAATCTGCCTACAGTGCAGGAGACACATGCAACATGGGTTTGATTCCTGGGTCAGGAAGATCCCCTGGAGAAGGAAATGGCAACCCCCTCCACTATTCTTGATGGGGAATCCCTTGGGCGGAGGAGCCCAGCGGGCTACAGTCCACGGGGTCGCAAACAATCGGACACGACAGAACAACTAAGGCAGCTTCTCCTTAGGCTAACCATCAGCATCAAGAGCTGAACTCTGTTCTCAGGGTACTCGGGAGAGTGGCAAGTACATTAATAATTACAGCCCTCAGTGGTGGGCGCTCTAACTGAAGAATGTTCTGAAAGCGTTGGGTGGGGAGTGGTTTATTCCCTGGGCCCAGCACCTGAACTGCTCTTACCCCTTCAGATTCTTGAAGGAGGCCCTGAAGATAACGTTTAGTGCTTAGAAGGATTCCTTCTTTGCTTTTTCCAAGTGCTTTTGGGTAATTGAAGGTTCAGCATTTCATGTTCATTCATAGAACACAACCTCTCTCACAGACCAGGTCGTTCTTGGTTTGCGAGCAAGTCCCCAGAAGAATAATTCCCTCCCTGCCTGGTTCTCAGGTGCCTGGGGACACAGCTGTCCGATGGCCCATGCAGGACACTCCGAGAGGTGTTCAAAGCGGCCAGGGGCTTGAAACGCTGAGCTCTGGCCCTGACTCGGGGGTCTTTCTCAGCCGATGCTGCGTCTCCACCATGAGCTGTCAGAGGAGCGGTCTGATTGAACACCCGCGAGAGCGCTCTAGGAGGGAGATCCTTATTGCCCATTTTCTCTGTTCCCTAAATGATCTTAATTGCTTGCGTAAAGAGGCATCCATTCTAAATCTCCCTCCTACCAGGGGTGATTCGCGTGGTAATAAGGTTTAGATTACCCCAAATGTCAGGACCCCCACAGATATAATGGGCTTCCCTCTCAAATACCTGCACTGCCCTGAACCACAGTCTCTTGGACTGTTTGCTGGTTTCCTGCCCCCTTCTGGGGTTTGGGAGGCCGGACCTGACTCTCTACCTTTTGGGTTTTGCTTTGAGTTTCAGAATCTGTGGAAGCAATGGAGTGCTTAAGTGGGAGGCATTTTTAATCCCACTTTAAAAACCTATTGCATGTTAACATCCAAAAGTGATAGTCTTACCAAGGATAATATTTAGGATATCAAAGTTTTATTTGTCGTTTACACTGTGGCTTAATGGCTTCTGAAAAGTTGGAAATCCGAAGAAAAAAATTTTAATTGTATTTTGGTGTATTCACCACTTTGTTAACCTATATGCAATTCATGTTCTTTATGTCTTTTAGTCTCCTGTATTCCCAAAGGAGATCCTCAGAAAATTTTGTACACTCTCTCTACAGAAAGTGCATTTAATCATAAGCAAATGTGAAACAGCTAAATTAAAGGGAACACCGAGAGGAAAACATTGGAAGTGCTTGCCCTTGCCAAGACACTCTTTTGTCTAAATTTCTGGATGAGGGAAATAGCTTCCCCCTCATTTCCATCAATCCATGAGCAAGTTAGGGGTAGACGAGCCCTGTCATATTTGAGAAAGGAAATGATTGACAGTGTCACTTAAATTCAGATGTTTCCTTAAAAGAAATATGAAAAGGCCTTTGAAGACGTTGCTTTGAAAAGAAAAAAATTTTTTTTTTTGTTTTTAACCTGGAGTCTTGAGCTTCTCTTCGCTTGTCCTTTGTTCTTGCAGACTGATGGGTGAGTTTGGCTCCAGAGAGTAGACTCCAGGAGTGGACCCCCACAGTGTCAGCCCTGCCCAGGAGGGGCTTGGAGCAGACCCGGGAAGTCTCTTGCACTTGGGAGCACGGGCTCTTGGTGCTGCCAGACTGTGTAGAACCAGCCTGGAAGGGGTGTGAACAGGCCTGGTATTAAAGTGAAGTCTTGAAGTCGCTCAGTCACTCTTTGCGACACCATGGACTGTAGCCCTCTGTCCATGGGATTCTCCAGGCAAGAACACTGCAGTGGGCCGCCATGCCCTCCTCCAGGGGATCTTCCCAACCCAGGGATCGAACTGGGGTCTCCCGCATCGCAGGCAGACACTTTACCGTCTGAGCCACCAGGGAAGGCCTGGCATTAGGCCACTGCTTTCGTTTTCCTTTACGATAGTCCATCTGGTCGCTGAGCCTTTGAGCCTGGAAATCAGGATAGCACGAACCGTAGCTCCTATCAGGTGGTGAGACAAGCCCGTTGACGTCCTCTTCTGCTGCTGCTGCTGTCACTTCAGTCGTGTCCGACTCTGTGAGACCCCATAGATAGCAGCCCACCCGGCTCCCTGGTCTCTGGGATTCTCCACGCAAGAACACTGGAGTGGGTTGCCATTTCCTTTTCCAATGCATGAAAGTGAAAAGTGAAAAGCTTCCAGCAACTCAACTAGTATTTCCTACAAGCGAGAGGAAAAGCACACTCTTTGCCCAGACGTTGTGAAAGCAGCGTCTCTCTAAACACCAACTGGACTTGCTGGATGCGTGCTGTAAAATGGCAAGAGGTATGAGTCAGGCCTGCTGATAAGCAGGTGTGTGCTTGTCTCCTCCTTCCGGGGCGCACACAAGTCGCGTGTGCCCACAGAGAAGCCATGAGCCTTTGTATCTTCCACCCCCGCCCTCCCCCTGCTTTTGTACGCCCGTAACAACACACACCAGCAGTAAAGCGAGGTGGGCCGTTTGTGAGCAGTCTGCAGTGCAGGCTGCAGACTCTACCTACTGGACTTGAAGATCAAAACCCATCATTTTATTACCACAGTTCAGATCCTGAGTAACTGTCCTCTCTTCACCATCTCTTACTAGTTTGACACCGTTTGTACTTGTCCCTTCCATGGGGAATTCTCCCTTTGCCCGTAGGAGTAGAGAAAATGGGGCTCTTATCAGGGTTTTGGAGAAGGAAATGGCAGCCCACTCCAGAACTCTTGCCTGGAAAAGTCCGTGGATGGAGGAGCCTGGTGGGCTACAGTCCAGGGGGTCACAAAGAGTTGGACATGACTGATCAACTTCACTTCATCAGGACACTTCATGTCCTCTCTGGCAGTTTCCTTTCTGTACAGTTTTGGGGGCAGGGGCTTCTGATTTCTTGTTCTTGTTCAAGACTTTAACTTTTGGTAAGCTGTCTTAGGATATCAAAAGCTTTAAATTAGATGAAATTTGAAAATACATGCTGTGAGAATTTTTCTTTTTTTCCCCCAAAAGTGTGGCCCCTGGTGAGTGTTCAGCTCTTTGAGCATATGGGAAATAGAAGCGTTGAATATAATCAGATTTTAACAGTATTTTTTTACTTTGGAAAATTAATCTTTCATGAAGAATTTTCAGTTTTTTTTTTTTTTTTTAGTGTATCACTTGCTTGGAAACATGTGACTTTGAAGGATGGTCACTCTGTATATCATCAGATGTCTAAAAAGGTAAAACTATAGTGTATCTACAAACATTTGTAGTTTGTAGATACACTATAAAATAATTTAAGTATCTGAGGTTACCAGTAGAACAGAGAGAATAATTAAAATGTTTATTGGCCTGTTTCTGCAGGTCAGCCGTGAAAATTCCCCAAATGGAATCAAGTTTTCCAAAGATAAGCTCTTCATTTGTCCCTATTGTCTTATCAAGTACAAAATCTATAAAGTTGGCTTCTGGCAACTTAGAACATTCTTTTCTTTTCTGCTTCTTACAGTTTGGGCTTAAAGCTGAGGGATGCCTGCTGTAATCTGGGCGTGTGTGTGTAGACAAATGGTGAGACGCTACCACCTGGCCTTCCTATTTAATCTATAACTAATAAAAAGTTTTGGGTCAATACCATGTTGTGTTAGAGAAAATTGACCATATCTGCTCTAATCTAATTTTTTATTCCTTCATAAATAATTCATGGAGTAGCTTTGTGGTAATTTTTTACTGCTGTTTTTGGAGTTTGTAGACTTTGTGTTTTTCTGATTATAATATCTGTCGTTTGTAACGTGTAAAATTCTAGTGAATGAAAAGTAAAAGGAGAACCCATAGGTAATTGTTGGTGGTGTTTGGTGCGTTAGCGTTCAGCCTTTTCTCCTGTATATGTATGAAAGCACTGATGTGTTGTTTCTTCTTTCTAGATAGTTGTACTCATACTGTGAGTATAATTCTGCAGCCTAATTTTTCTCAGTTAATAGTATAATTATTTATACACATCATTAAAACCTTTATAACGTAATTTTCTTGATTAAAGCTTTTAAACAGAAATCTTTATTCATACTTTGATGGTTTCCTTAGGGTAGCTTCCTAGAATCAGACTTTCTTGGTCAAAATCTATGAACATTTGAAGATTCTGAATGTATATTGATTGCCTAGTTTCTTTTAATAAAGCTCTTACAAATGTATAGTCCTAAAGCATCTGGAAGTATTGGGTGATCTTTTTATTAGCTTTCATAATTTACAGCAAAAGTGACTAACTTTCCACATCTCTAACTACCTCACCGATGGGTATTCTCATGCATGTTATACATTTGCATTGTTCCTTGAATCTGCGCCGATTCTTTGCAATGACGTTTTCATGAAGTTAGGGCAAAAAAGTTGAAGATCAGTGACATCCTTTTCATTTTAATAAGACTTTTTTCCTTTTTTAAATACGTGGAAGTATAGAAAGCATTTTAAAAATAGTAGCAAACTGTTTCCTAAACAGGTTCTGTCATGCATCCGTGATCTGGCTTTAGCTCATCTGTTAAAATGTGACTTAATGCTTCTCTGGTCTTGACTGTGTATCCTAGTTACGGGCACAATTGTGTGTGTTTGTCAAGCTTAAGGAGTGGCATGCCCTTTGTGTTTTTCTTATCTGCTTCTTGACTCTTCTTCCCTGCCCCCACTCACCCCAGGATGGAGCCCCGCCTCCCTGGAGTCCATCTGTCAGGTCATCTGTCTAAGGAGTTAGCATTCCCTCACTCCCCTCAACACTGCCCAGAAGAGAGAGTCACGATGGGCATTTCTGCGTGAAAGGCAGCCCGATCACCAGAACTGGCCCCTGTGTCGTCCCGGGCCGGAATTCATCGGTAGAGGTGTGCTGTTGCAAGCTGCCTCCAAAGCCTGTCCTGACCTCTGGCTCTGGAACTAATGCTTCTTTTAGTGACTTTTTAGTGACACCCCCGCCCTCCTTTTCCTTTTAAGCAGAGTTTGCCTCCAGTGGTATGCGGAGTGGTTTGAACTTTTTAAGAGCTTTCAAAGTCAAGCGAGGCCCCCTCCCCACCACCCCCCACCCCTGAAAGCTCACTTCCCTTCCAAGCACAGCCCCCATAGCTCCGGTGGTCATAGATGAAGCGCATTACCAGCAATCAGGCCGCGGTTAGTCTTTTCCACTGCTGCGTGACCTCCTGTTCAGAGGAGCCCGGAATCCCTGGTGGATACAGAGCTGGGAGTAGCCCCTAGCATTCCACTCCCCTTGCAAACTGCAGCGCTTCTTAGCACCGTAGATTCAGCTAGCACATGTGGCCTTAACCAGTCCAGGCCCAGAAAGCAGGATCACCTCCCTGAGAAACGGGGTCAGGGCTACAGCCTGAGCACCCGGTGCCTCCCAGGCAGCTCCCAAAGACATGCGGGTGCTCCAGGACTTCTCTGGGCGTGAATGGGATTCTAAAGTCTACCTGGTCATTAGTGTACTTGTGTCCGTTCTGTGCACGATACCTTGCAAGCTGGCAATGTTGTGATAGGGGCTTCTGTGAGCAGCGGTTAATTTTATAAGCCGGAAACCGTATCAAAGCAAGGGTGCCTTCACCAAAGAGAAAAAGCTGAGTGCCTCAAAGGATCCAGAGCACAGAGAGGTGCGTCTTCTCCCTAGACCCCTTCTCCTAGACCACTGAAGCTGAGTCGGGCAGTCGTGGATGGAATTAGGAAACTAGGAACATAACAGGGATTAACTATGTCATCGCTTTCTTGAACCGTTTATTCCTGCTACGGGACTCTGGGTGAAATGTGTTATCTCCAGGGCCTTACAGAGTAGACCCTACACAGTCTGTCGGATGAGTTTATTGAATGCATTTTTCACTCCTCCCGTCCCTGTTACCTTTGCTTGTGCCCTACTGGCCAGGACCACCACCCCAGCAACCAGCTCGTCGAAATCTCACTCTTCCTCTGTACGTTCATTACGCTTGCCGTGCAGACCCCGCATTTGTTTCCTAGTGGTGTGATGTTTCATTAGAGCACCCACATGTTTGTGTCTGCGCTCAGTGAGATCGTAAGCCATTGCAAAGTAGAGCAGCGCATGGTCTTTCTCAGAGTGGCAAACCTAGGGCTTTGCCCATAGTTGAGCTTCAGTCAATACCTTGATTGATTTAATGTTTTCCTTAAGAAAATGGATATGAGTGGGTAAGTTTGAGAGCAGAATCCAGATTTTCCTCTATATTGAGTTAACTTGGTTATAGTGAGTGAAATATTCTTGGTCCCAAATTATATATGAAATGAAAACTGGTGATGCATACTTTGTGAATCTATTTTTAGCCGGAACTTTCCAAATTGACCATGGTGAGACAGCTCATCCATGGAGCTTCTGCATCCCCTCTTCCTGTTTACCCAGCTTTACCCATCCTTTAAAGACTCAGCCCAGGGTCCACGCTGTAAGAAGCCTCGCCCACTTTTCTAGTCTCAATCTGCTCCTCCTTTGCAACCCTGCTGGCCGGCTGACTTTCCTCTATCATTTACTCAGTGTTTGCAAACACTGCAGTGTATTATATGCTAATCATCTGTGTGTATCTGGCTTCCTCCCCTAACTAGATTGTAGCCTCCTTTGAGGTCTTAGGACCATAGTTTAATCTCTTTGCATACAGCACAGTAATTAACATGATGTTTGTCCCTGGATTTAGGGGAAAGCACTTAGAAACTTGGGTTTGCATGGCTCTGTTACCTAACAACTGTGTGAGCTGAGCAAATCACACTACCTCTCTGAATGTGTGTTTCATCATTGGTGAAATGATCATGATCTCTCACTGAATTATCATGAATATTGTGTAAGAGTATGTGTGGGCAGGTATTACAATTAAAATTACCAATGTACTAATGAAAAATAGCACTGTTAACTAAAAAAAAATTTTTTTTTAATTTCACTGAGTTTAAGTTCCTTGAGGGAACTCTATATTCTCTGTATCTCCAAGTTGAGTATCATACCTGGCTCAGAGTCAGTGCTGGAAAAAAAATTGAAATATTACTACACTGATTGGAAGGCTTTAGAGCATCTATTTTACATATTTTAATATATTATATATTTTTTAATAAGAAATAGTTTCTGACTTGAGAATTTGGACATGTTGTCTATCTTCATTTCAAGGTTGGTGTGGTGACCATCCATTAAAAATAATAGATTACAAGCAGGGTCCTAAGTGTGCCTGGAATAGATTTTTAAAATATTGATTAATTTTTATTAACAATATACTTGGCCACAAGCAGCATAAAGATGCAGTTGAATGGCCTGTGGTAGGAAATGAAGGAAAGAATTTGATAAAGAAGTTATAATTCTTTGCCAGTAATCTTCTACTCTGGTTACGTATTAGAATCTCTGGAGTTGCCCCCCATAATTCAGATACTGGGGCTTTGCCCCCATTTAATCAGGATCTCTTTTTTGTGTAGGGAGTCTGCCCATCTTTGCTACAGGTGAATAGTACAACAGGAAGTAGGTTCCTGAAGGCTTCCACATGTCATCATTTTGTGTCTTATTTAACCAGCTGCTTCTCTGCAGTAGGAATGTTGCAGAGAATAAACAGGGAGAGGGGGCCAGTTCTATGGCGTCATCTGAGTCTTCCTAGGAGTTCCCTGACTACCTCCTGCGTGTGAAGCACACTCTGCTAAGTGTGCAGACTTGCTCAAGCAGGGTCCCTCGTGGAAGGGGGCTTGGCTAGTGAGAAAAGGATTGTAGAAGATGCTCTGGGGTCAAGGAGAAGACAGGGTGCCGTGTGCCCTGAAAGGGCTGGGAGAGACTTAAGAGGATGAAGTAGGAACTTCCCAGATAGACAAGAAGTTTAGACTGGACTCTGAGTAAGGACTGCTGGCTATTTGCAAAATGAGGGATATCAGCATTTCCTCCAGACCTTGGCGCAGTGGCTCTTCCAGCAGTGTTAACTGCGAGAATAATAATGACGCCTAAAATTAATTGCTATCTCTTTAGTCCAAAAGAGCCTCAAGATAACAACTGTCACCAAGTAAGAAAATAGACCAGACACTACTTTCTTTGCATATGACTCTACTCTTCCAAATCTGGAAATTTCTTTTTATTGCTGGTCAAAAAAAAAAAAATTGTGTTTGTGCTACTCTGAGAGAACCCTGATTATCTTGAACTGAAGAATGCCTAGTGTCTATTCTCTGTAAAATATTCTTATGTAATGAAGATTGGTATTATGCTTTTCAAACTTTCTATTTTCTAGTCTCTATTCTCAGCTCTATTAGTTCTGTATTTTACCTGATCATAGTCTTAGGAAGAGTGCAGTCAGATCCGTAGAACAATTACATTGAAGTTTTTCACTATTGTTTATCTGATGCTACTGGTAAATTGCTTTCTTTGTAAACTGTACACTATGTTTTTTTTTTTTCTTGTGGGGACCATTAGGCTTCCAGTCTTTTTTCCTCTCTACAGATAATCGTTGTTCACCTGTCACACGTGATATGTGTTTTTCTTTCTAAGTCTGAACTCCTCTATCTACCTGCCCAACCACCACTATTGAATGCTACTCTGCTATTTCCCTCCTCTTTTGGACAATACAGTTTATTATCCTCTATTTATACCCCAGGTATGAGACAGAGCTAAATGAAATAGGTCCTAATTTTCTCCCCTTATCAAATTTCTTTAGTGACAAACTTCCATTACACTGTATTTTTCATGAAAAGAAAATTCATGCTGTATAGAATCAGGTTCCCTTTGAAGCTACACCACTCCCCTTTCTATTAAGTTTGTTTTCTTTTAGAATATCATGTGGCTGATACATTTCCTGGTATCCTGTTTAGCTGTCAGATTTTGATAGGGCTTCTGGGGACCTCATGTACACTGTTCATTTCACCCCCGTTCAGCGCTGTTTCCTTATCTGTGGTCCACCAGAAGGAACTTGGGGTTAAGGCTTGGCACTTCCACCTGGTGTCTTGGCTCTGGTGCTGCAAACGTACCATGAAGCAGATGTAATGTGGGTACAGTCAGCTAGAGATGCTAGTAGAATCTTGTCTGCTAAAAAGCAGAAAAGGTGCTGAAATGTGAAAGAAAGAAAATTGTGCTGCAGACACTTAGGATAGCCTGCTTGAATTTATCAATGAAACCACCATCAGTATTAAGTATTAAAAAAACGACCTAGGTTTACAGTCTTTATCGTCAACACTAGATGTAAAAGTAATTAGTAGCTCGTGCACTTTGCACGTGTTGCTTGCTCGCTGCCCATGTGTTTACATGAAAACACTCACCCACAAACACAAAAGGAAAGAGGCCTCCAGACCTGTTTCTTTCATAAAGGAGATAACATCGGGCCTCTTTTAGTTTATATACCCTCAAACTCTCTGGTGAGAGTCTAGATCTTGATGTATTTGCTGCTCCCGGGTCTAATTGGTTTGATCTGCTGTTATCATAACAGTCTTATCTCTGCAGACAGCAGCATGGATAATATTTGGAGATCAGAATGCAGGCTCAGACATACAGTGTCAGCTCACAATTAAATGTCATTTGATAGTTCTGTGTGTGGCTCAGGTGTTGGGGAGCTCCCCTCTGGTTGACAGTCTTTATAGCATCATAAAATGGTTCTCTGGGGAGATCCGGATATGGAAAGCTTTCTGAATCAAAATGGCCAGAAAAGCCAGGGTAAAGTGTGGTTCAGGCTCTCGTGGCAGTTCCAGTCATTGACTGTGGCCTAATGACTGTGCCGTTCAGGTCTGAGAGATGTTTAATTATTTTCTGTTATTGCATTTTGGGGAGAGGATAAAGAAGCCATCTAGCTCCGTGACATGGATGCTGATGTATATTTGGGGGGAGTCCATTAAATGGATCAAGGTTGCTTTCCACATGCCCAATTTAATCCCTCATATGAGAACTCCATAAAACATACTCGTTCTAGGAGAATTCTTGATGGATGTTTAACTGCATAGATCTAATTAGATGCAGAGCGTGTCTTTTCCCCAAATGATTAACTGGCAAGATTAGGTAGACCTTCCTTTGTTTTGTTGGGATTTGGGCTTTCTTCCCGTAATATTCCTTTTTATCTTTTAAAATGAGTTTCTGAAAGCAGAAATGGAGGCAAAGCAAGCACTTGACACAGCTAAGGTTTGAAGAGTATTATAGTTATTCTTCCGGGCTTTTCCGGGAGTGGATTACCTCTTTAACTTCCCCTGGCCTGTGTGGGGG
>NW_011494761.1:3477460-3477726 GCF_000754665.1 Bison bison bison
AGATTTCTCCCTCTGTCTTTGCACTCTACCAGGATGTCTATGGTGAACTGTGTATGTGAATTTGACTTCTAAGATAAATTCCCAAATGCCCCAATACTTTACATCAGTCAGCTAATTCAGTCCCTCAGTCGTATCTGACTCTTTGCGACCCCATGGACTGCAGCACACCAGGCCTCCTTGTCTATCACCAACTCCTGGAGTTTACTCAAACTCATGTTCATTGAGTCAGTGATGTCATCCAACCATCTCATCCTCTGTCGTCCCCT
>NW_011494762.1:0-556 GCF_000754665.1 Bison bison bison
GGACCACTCAGAGATGTTCACGGGGTTAGTACAGAGAAGAGAAGAAGGAGGAAGGCAACAGAGGTGGCCAGAAGGATAAAAGGGGGGAATGAAAAGGAGGGAGACAGATCCAGCCAGTAATCAGTTCCCTAAGTGTTCTCCACCGTCTGGAATACACAGAAATTCACAGAGTTGGGTAGAGTAGAGAGGGGTTAGGGAGGAGACACAGGCGACCTGGTGGAGAAAAAGGAGGGTCCAAAGGGAGAGAGAGCAGTCAAGCCAGTAATCTCACTCCCTTGTGAAAAATGGGTCCTGAAGATTGGGTCCTTAAAGGTACAAAATTGGTAACAAATACATAAAAGCAAAAATTAAAAATCTAGAGTAGAGTTTGGAATTTCAAAAATACGACGTTAAAGAAAAGAAGAAGGAAAAGAAAGAGAGAAGGAACGAACAAACAAAAACAAACAAGGTCGCGAAAATTATAAAGAAAGTACAGGTACAAAATTGATAACTAATACCAGAAAGCAAAAATTAAAAATCTAGAGTAGAGTTTGGAATTTCAAAAATACGATGTTAA
>NW_011494762.1:3207-11206 GCF_000754665.1 Bison bison bison
CGGCTATCTCTGTTCAGTCCTTTGTTTCGTGCGCGGGCCTGGCGGTCTTAGGTTAGGGCTGGCTTTTCGCGTGGTAGGTATCCCACAGTCTGGTTTGCTAGCCCAAATTATTTCGCTCAGATAGCGCTCAGGGTATTCAGGCCAGATTCTTACTCTCAGCGATGCAGCCCACGGCGCGCCTCCCTGCCCGGCCCCGGTTTGCTAATGGCGGATGCAGGCGTCTGCGCTGCCTCTCTGCTGGGGGAGTTACTGTAGGGCTCGCAATCTGCGAGTTTTAAATTGTTTATTTATTTTTTCTCCCTGTTATGTTGCCCTCTGTGCTTCCAAAGCTCGGCACAGATTCGGCAGTGAGAAGGTTTCCTGATGTTTGGAAACTTCTCTCTTTTTAAGATTCCCTTCCCGGGACGGAACTCCGTCCCTCCCTCTTTTGTCTCTTTTTTTGTTTGTTTTTAATATTTTTTCCTACCTCCTTTCGAAGAGTTGGGTTGCTTTTCTGGGTGCCTGATGTCCTCTGCCGGCATTCAGAAGTTGTTTTGTGGAATTTACTCGACGTTTAAATGCTCTTTTGCTGAATTTGTGGGGGAGAAAGTGTTCTCCCCGTCCTACTCCTCCGCCATCTTGGCTCCTCCCCCTTTGATGGTATCTTTTCAAGCATTAATATTTTTACATTTTGATGAAGCCCAATTTTTCTGTTTTCTTTTGTTAGTCATGCTTTTGGTGTTATATCTAAGAAATTATTGCTTAATTCAAGGTCATGAAGCTATATTCCTATGCTTTCTTCTAAGAATTTTATGGTTTTAGGCCTTATATTTAGATCAATAGTGCATTTTGAATTATCTTTATGTATGATGTGAGGTACATATAGGTTCAACTACATTCATTTCTATTATATACGGATACCAAGCTTTCCTAGCATTGTTTGTTGAAAAGACTATTCTTTCTCCTGTTAAATTGTCTTGGCATTCTTGTTAAAAATCAGTTGACCATAAACTGGTCATAAATTATTTCTGAATTCTCAATTCTAGTCCATTGATCAAAATCTATTTCAAACCTCTAGAGGCTCTTTTGTCTACTCTTTTGACTTAGCTTCCTAAATGGACTTCCTGCCTTTTCTCTTCTCCAAAGAGCCACCAGAATACAATTTAACTAAAACTCTTATCCAATCATGTTGCTCCCTTACTTAAAATCCTTAGTTGAAATGACCATTCAAACCTCACTGGATGAGCCTCAGCCCCTTGGCCTGATAAGGGGAAATCTCCCTGATCTGAACCCCAGCCACCTTTCCAGTCTCTTCTCTTGTCTTCCCACCTCTCAACTCATACTTCCGCAAAATCCAGACTACTTAGAGTTTCATAAACACCCCACGTTGTTCCATACTCCTATGCTTTTGGTCATGTTATGTTCATGTTATGTTGCCTGAATGCCCCTTTTCCAAGTACTTGGTCAATTAACTTAAACAGGCTAGTTCAGTTCAGTTCAGTTCAGTTCAGTTCAGTCGCTCAGTCATGTCCAACTCTTTGTGACCCCATGGGCTGCAGCATGCCAGGCCTCCCTGTCCATCACCAAATCCTGGAGTTTACTCAGATTCATATCCACTGAGTTAGTGATGCCATCCAACCATCTCAGCCTCTGTCATCACCTTCTCCTCCCACCTTCAATCTTTCCCAGCATTAAGGTCTTTTCAAATGAGTCAGTTCTTCGCATCAGGCGGCCAAAGGACTGTAGTTTCAGCTTCAACACCAGTCCTTCCAATGAATATTCAAGACTGATTTCCTTTAGGATGGACTGGTTGGATCTCCTTGCTGTCCAAGGGACTCTCAAGATTCTCAAGTCTTCTCAACACCAACTTCAAAAGTATCAATTCTTCAGCGCTCAGCTTTCTTCACAGTCAAACTCTCACATCCATACATGACCACTGGAAAAACCATAGCCTTGACTAGACGGACCTTTGTTGGCAAAGTAATGTCTATGCTTTTTTAATATGCTGTCTAGGTTGGTCATAACTTTTCTTCCAAGGAGCAAGCATCTTTTAATTTCATGGCTGCAGTCACCATCTTCAGTGATTCTGGAGCCCCCAGAAATAAAATCTGTCACTGTTTCGACTGTTTCCCCATCTATTTGCCATAAAGTGATGGGGCCAGATGCCATGATCTTAGTTTTCTGAATGTTGAGTTTTAGGCCAACTTTTTCCCTCTCCACTTCACTTTCATCAAGAGGCTCTGCAGTTCCTCTTCACTTTCTGCCATAAGGATTGTGTCATCTGCATATCTGAGGTTATTGATATTTCTCCCGGCAATCTTGATTCCAGCTTGTGCTTCATCCAGCGCAGCATTTCGCATGATGTACTCTGCATATAAGTTAAATAAGCAGGGTGACAATATATAGCCTTGACATACTCCTTTCCTGATTTGGAACCAATCTGTTTTTCCATGTCCGGTTCTAACTATTGCTTCTTGACCTGCATACGGATTTCTCCGGAGGCAGGAGGCAGATAAGGTGGTCTGGTATTCCCATCTCTTTAGGAGTTTTCCAAAGTTTGTTGTGATCCACACACTCAAAGGTTTGGCGTAGTCAATAAAGCAGAAGTAGATGTTTTTCTGGAACTCTCTTGCTTTTTCGATGATCCAACAGATGTTGGCAATTTGATCTCTAGTTCCTCTGCCTTTTCTAAATCCAGCTTGACTATCTGGAAGTTCACGGTTCACGTACTGTTGAAGCCTGGCTTGGAGAATTTTGAGCATTACTTTACTAGCGTGTGAGATGAATGCAACTGTGCAATAGTTTGAGCATTCTTTGGCATTGCGTTTCTTTGGGATTGGAATGAAAACTGACATTTTCCAGTCCTGTGGCTGCTGCTGAGTTCTCCGTATTTGCTAGCATATTGAGTGCAGCACTTTCACAGCATCATCTTTTAGGATTTGAAATAGCTCAACTGGAATTCCATCACCTCCACTAGCTGTGTTCATAGTGATGCTTCCTAAGGCCCACTTGATTTCATCCTCCAAGATGTCTGGCTCTAGGTGAGTGATCACACCATCATGATTATCTGGGTCATTAAGATCTTTTTTGTATAGTTCTGTATATTCTTGCCACCTCTTCTTAATATCTTCTGCTTCTGTTGCTGCTGCTGCTAAGTCGCTTCAGTCGTGTCCGACTCTGCATGACCCCATAGATGGCAGCCCACCAGGCTCTGCTGTCCCTGGGATTCTCCAGGCAAGAACACTGGAGTGGGTTGCCATTTCCTTCTCCAACGCATGAAAGTGAAAAGTGAAAGTGAAGTTGCTCAGTCGTGTCTGATTCTTTAGCAATGCCATGGACTGCAGCCCATCAGGCTCCTCCATCCATGGGATTTTCCAGGCAAGAGTACTGGAGTGGGTGCCATTGCCTTCTCCTCTGCTTCTGTTAGGTCCATACAATTTCTGTCCTTTATTGTGCTCATCTTTGCATGAAATATTCCCTTGGTATCTTATTTTTCTTGAAGAGATCACTAGTCCTTCCCATTTTATCGTTTTCTTGTATTTCTTTGCATTGATCACCGGAAGCCTTTCTTATCTCTCCTTGCTAATCTTTGGAACTCTGCATTCAAATGGGAATATCTTTCTTTTCCTCCTTCGCATTTTGCTTCTCTTCTTTTCACAGCTATTTGTAAGGCCTCCTCAGACAACCATTTTGCCTTTTTGCATTTCTTTTCCTTGGGGATGGTCTTGATCCCTGCCTCCTGTACAATGTCAGGAATCTCCATGTGTAGTTCTTCAGGCACTCTATTAGATCTAATCCCTTGAATCTATATTTCTCACTTCCACTGTATAATTGTAAGAGATTTGATTTAAGTCATACCTGAATAGTTTATTGGTTTTCCCTACTTTCTTCAATTTAAGTCTGAATTTGGCAAAAGGAGTTCATGGTCTGTGCCACAGTCAGCTCCCAGTCTTGTTTTTGCTGCCTGTATATAACTTCTCCATCTTTGGCTGCAAAGAATATAATCAGTCTGATTTTGGTATTGACCATCTGGTGATGTCCATGTGTAGAATCTTCTCTTGTGTTGTTGGAAGATGGTGTTTGCTATGACAAGTGCATTTTCTTGGCAAAACTCTGTTAGCCTTTGCCCTGCTTCATTCTGTATTCCAAGACCAAATTTGCCTGTTACTCCAGCTGTCTTTTGACTTCCTACTTTTGCATTCCAGTCCCCTATAATGAAAAGGACATCTTTTTGGGTGTTAGTTCTAAAAGGTCTTGTAGATCTTCATAGAGCCATTCAACCTCAGCTTCTTCAGCATTACTGGTTGAGGCATAGACTTGGATTACTGTGACATTGAATGGTTTGCCTTGGAAATGAACAGAGATCATTCTGTCATTTTTGAGATTGCATCCAAGTACTGCATTTCAGACTCTTTTTTTTACTATGATGGCTACTCCATTTCTTCTAAGGGATTCTTGCCCACAGTAGTAGATATAATGGTCATCTGACCATTAAATTCACCCATTCCAGTCCATTTTAGTTCGCTGATTCCTAAAATGTCGATGTTCACTCTTGCTATCACTCATTTGACCATTTCCAATTTGCCTTATTTCATGGACCTAACATTCCAGGTTCCTATGAAATATTGCTCTTTACAGCATTGGACTTTACTTTCATCACCAGTCACATCCACAACTGGGTTTTGGTTTTGCTTTGGTCCATCCCTTCATTCTTTCTGGAGTTATTTCTCCACTAATATCCAGTAGCATATTGGGCACCTACTGACTTGGGGAGTTTCTCTTTCAGTATCCTATCATTTTGCCTTTGCATACTGTTCATGGGGTTCTCAAGGCAAGAATACTGAAGTGGTTTACCATTCCCTTCTCCAGCGGACCACATTTTGTCATAACTCTCCACTGTGACCCGTCCGTCTTGGGTGGCCGTACGTGGCCTGGCTCATAGTTTCCTTGAGTTAGACAAGACTGTGGTCCATGTGATCAGCCTGGTTGGTTTTCTGTGATTGCTGTTTTCAGGTTAACCTGAAAGGTTAACCCGTCTAACCTCTGCTTACTCCTTCAGACTTTGAACAGGCACTATCTCCTCCTTGCTCCCCCCAGGCTAGGTTTGGAGACTGTGATGAGCTTCACTTAGTAGCGCTTACTACAGTGAGGTGGAAACTGGCTGCTGGGATCTTGCCTTGACATTCACCACCTGGGAACCAGGGGTGTTTTCCAGCTCACTTCGTATCTGTACTGGCCAGCACTATGCCTGATACACATTAGGTGTTTAATAAATATTTACTGAATTGAAGCAAACTCTTATTCCTTCCTCTTCATTACTACCTTCTTTTATCACCTCTTGGTTGACTCTGGCCCTTGCAGTTTTAAAATGCATGACAGGAGCTGGCTTTGTTGAGGTTAAGTTTGGCTTGCATTATAAAAAGTAGCGTCTAGATTGTTAGAGCATAAGAGTTCAGGTAAGTGCTAAGTAGCTCTTTGTCAAGAAAAGGTAAGAAACCATAATAAGTTAATAAAAAGTCTCTAACCCAGCTTGAATTATTAGAGTTTAATACACTAAAAAAAGTAGCATTTAAACTAATTTGTCTTACTTCTCTCTACAATAAACACTGATCTTCCCCACCTCCCACCCGCCCCTGCACCACCCCCAAAGAAAAGACAAACTTCACAGGACGAGGAAGATTCTCTGTCTGGCTTCTGCCTGGATTTCTAGCCTCTTTTCTCATCTTCTCACCTCTCGGCTCACATTCCAGAAAAGAAAGAATCAGTTAGAGCTCCCTAACCAGCACAGCATATGCCCTATTAAGGCAATAACCTGTAAAAGAAGGCTGCTTACCCGGTGTATTAGTCAGGAATCTTTTAATAACAAGTGACTGAAGCTCAAATGAGTTGAAGCAAAATTTAAAAGGGGATGCTATAGTGGCTACATAACTAGAAAGTTCAAAGATATGTCTGGATCCAGGGCATCCAGCAATTTTACCAAGCCATTGTCTTTTCTTTTCACCAACTTTGCTGTCCCTCTTTTGAGTTTTTTGTCAGGTAGGCAGTTCTTTGCCATGTGTTCACAAAGATGGTCCCTGGAAGCTTCTGTAGGAAGCATTCTAAAGGTTTAGCAACATCAGCCGCAAGCAAGTTCCTGAGACTTCCCATTCAAGGAACACTCTTGTTGTCCCACCTTGGGTCACCTGCTGGTGTTTGATTGGTAGAGTCTTCAGCCAAGTGCCAGGGGATGGAGGTCTGCCCTATGTGAACCATGGTCTGAGGGGCTCTGTTAAAGGAAGGAGAGGAGAAAGATGGATAGGCTAAAAGAATAAGCATTCATTACCCCTTGTTTGACCATGCCATATCTTGGGATCAACTGTAACAGTACAGAAAAGCCCACCCCAACATGGATAGCTAGAGGAGTTTTTGTTCGCTTGTTTGTTTGTTTTACTTATTATTTATGTATTTAACTGCACCTGGTCTTAGTTGGAGCATGTTGTGGCATGTGGGATCTAGCTCCCTGACCAGAGCTCAGACTCAGGCCCCCTTCATTGGAAGCATGGAGTCTTAGCCACTAGATCCATCAGGGAAGTCCCTGGAGGATGTCTTTAGTTTAGAAATTTTCTAAGATGAATATAACTTTTGTTGATAATAACAATGTTAACACTGGAATGAGAACTATATACAGTTTACTAAGTTAAGCTAAGCATAGTCTGCTTTTTGTTTGGGAAGGTATTTGTTTTTTGAACCACAGCTCTACCATACAGCAGGTTTCTGATAACAGTTTCCAGCTTTACTTAACCAAGGGATTAAAAAAAACTCAATCTGTTCTGGCCTAGTTTGAGTTCATCTTCTAGCATTTTGGACACTTTTCTCTGATCCTTATCAGTATAGGTCATGATAGTCTTGTCCCATGTGGGACTATGTTGGATGTCACTTTTCTTTGTCAGAGTCTCTGTCCTGGCCTCTCTTTGTGCTCTAACATAGTCTTTAGTAACAAGTTTGCTCAAGAAAGCTGCTTCTTCCCTTTTATACTGCAAAATTATTGCTATGATTTAATATTTCCTTAACAAAGCCTTCATTCTATTTCAGTTTTTACTCTGAGAGAGAAGAGCCATAAAAGTCTACACTGTGGACATCTCCGGAGTTGACCAATTGACTTTCTCAGGTTCTAGAGCAATCCTTTGAGATCCAGATATTTTTTCCAGTGGATGGTCTGGAGCAACTCTAGGCATCCATACATATTTGGAATTAACCTTGGTTTTCAAATCTTTCATATTTGGACTTTGATCCTTGACTGTACTCATTTCTTAAATCTCTAGCGTCTTGTATTATATGATGACTGTCCCATGGTGTATATTTAATATTTCCCAGTTAAAGGACTCTTATCAGTCAGCAATGCATTTGACTATGAATAACAAGCAAGCAAATATTTTTGGTGGCTTAACCCAGAGTTTCTCAGTCTCAGCACTGCTGACATTTTGGACCAGGTAATTCTTTGTTGCAGAAGGTATCCCTGTGCCTTATAAGATGTATAACAGTATCCCTGGCTTCTACCTATTAAGATACCAATAGCTTGCATTCCAAGTAGTGACAATAAAACTTGTCTCCAAATATTGGCAAATGTCCCCTGGGGAGCAAAATTGCCCATATTGAGAACTATTGCCAAAGAGATCTGTTTGTTTATTGGTTTCTCACAAAAAGAAATTGATAGGTAAGGTATTTTTAATGTTAGATTAGCTGTTCAGTGATGTCATCAGGGCCCTGAATATCTTCTGACCTCCTTTAATTCCTTTTTACCATCTTTAGTGCGTGGATTGGCTTTGTGTCTCATGGCCATAGTGTGGCTACTTCATCTCCAGGCACTATGTCTGCATTCAAGGCTGGAAGAAAGGGAAGGGGCAGAATGAATGGCTAAGTCAGTCACATTTGTCCAGCTTTTATTGGGAAAGAAAACATTTCCCCAGAAACCACTTCACATAACCTCTCATTGGCCTGAACTGAGTCAAATGACCCTTTCTAGCTACAAAGATGGGCTTAC
>NW_011494762.1:11306-15679 GCF_000754665.1 Bison bison bison
GGACTGGGGCTGGGCGCATCATGACCCAAAGAAAAATTGGTTCTCTGTGAGCTAGGAAGAAGTGGGAATGGAAATGGGTGAGCCACTAATAATGCTTGTCACAGAAAAGAAATCTAATGTTTATTAATTAAATAAAGGAGTGGATGAATGACTAAGCGGCTGGATGAATTTGAATAAATAATTTCAGGTCTTCACAACCCACTCATTTCTTACTTCTTGCTACCTAGGTTCTTCCTCAGGATTGTAGTTTTAGAATTAAAAATTCAGAAGTGCCTGAGTAGAAAGTGGCAAGATATTGAGGACCGTTTAATTCCATTGTCATGGAGAGGGATGTTTGCAGTTTTAAGCCTGCAGCAAATTCTTTTAGCTCTTGAACTGAACTATTATCAGTTACCCTGTGAAAACTTCACCTATGAGGACAAGGTCCTTGACATTTCCTTATAGAGCCCCAGGGTTAGTTCTAGCTCACAGGACAGGAGTTGAGACAGAAATCAGGATCACAGAAGAATCCAGACATCTCAAGAAAGACTGAAATCCAAATTTTCAGTTTTCAAAGAATAAAGCTGCTACTTTCTTCTCTGGGTAGTTGGCAGTGAATAAGAAAACACAAATCCTCCAGGAGCTAGGATGGTGATTCACTGGGTTTTTAATTTTTTCTTTTCACTTGCAATCACACAGGTGAGAACCTGACATGAAATAGATTGAAATGTGCCATTTAGGTGAGCTAATATATCTACAACTCAGTGAACAGAATTCTCAGTGCATCAGTCAATGCAAATGATTTACATAGTTGTGAGGGACATGTTAAGAGATAATGCTTAAGGAGGATAATGGACTGCTTCAGCATTGTGAGTAAAACATATTACATGCTTACGTGAACAGTCTCTGCATTTATAACACCTTCTGGGGCAGCAGCTGCATGGTAGCATTCTCTGGGCGGGATCTAGAATACTGCTGTTCTTGTGTCCTGTCATTCCCACCCTTGTTTTTTGTTTGAGAGAGTGAGTTGCTTACTGGTCCCTAACTGGGTGTGTTGATGTGTTTTATGTAGGTGAGACTTTGGATGACTTTTTTTCTCTCTTAACTCTTATATTACCATTGTTACAACTTTGATTAATACAATCAACAAAAAGCATTCTAAAAGTCCCTTTTATAATATCATTAAAAGACTCTAAGTGATGGCCTGGTCCAACTCTTCCATTTCACAGATGAGAAGGTTGAGGCCAGAAAGATGAAGTAGCTTTCCCAAGGTCCCATCTCAAGAAAGTGGCAATATCAATAACTCTCCAGGTTACTCTAGACCGAAGAGAATTTCTGTGACCACCTCTGCATTCTTAGCATGCAGTATGGATTCAAATTGGCCTTGCTTGGCCTGACGATCCTTCCCAACTTGCCTGTAGATGATTTAGAATCCCAAAATTCATTCCTGTAAGGTCCTGCCTTTCTCGTAAAGCCCACACTGCTGACAGCTGTCTCTTATCTAGTCAGAAAAATCATCTCTATAGCTGAAAGCGCTGCAAAATTCAGCCTAAAATCTATAGTAGTGATTTAAAAAGTGGATACAAGAAGTAATATCAGTCTCACTGGTCTCCAAAGATACTGAGTAGCAGCAGTAATAAGCCCAGGCTATCTTTCTTGCTTCCCTTAGTGTCTGCTCTGTGTGCAGCCTCATGAGCTAATTCAGTGATAGGGAGGAACCCAAGTAGAAAAAGAAACACTGGGAACAGCTATGTAAACAGTATATAAAGAAATAATAAAGGAAAACCAGAAGAAAGATGCTATAAAGATGTTAGTATCACTGCAGTTGAAAAGACTGCCACCCTAGACTTCTAGATTGGCTGCCCAGCTTACTCTATGAAAATCAGAGGCTAAATTAAAACTCTATGTTCCTGCTTGGAGATTCCTTAAAACAAATTTCCAGTGAACTGGCTTCTGTTGGATGATAATGATGAAGTAGCAGAAAGAAAAAACAATGAAGAAAATAATGAACAAAGGGAAGAAGAGGAGGAGTATGAAAGGAAACCTCCTGGCACAGAGATGGCAAATGAGCTCCACTGACTCTCCAGCCCCAGCTGCAGACCTGGCTTCTCAGTCAAGGCACATTTCCTCCAGAGCCCAGACGGGGCTTTGTAGTTCCCTTTCATGCGGTGCTCTTGCAAACCACTGCCCAGTCCGTCAACTGACCTCTCAGTCATTCTTGTTCTAGTGTGTTCTGTTCACTTTATGGTACGTATCAGCCCAACCCTAAAAACCATGTTTTAGGGATGACTCAGAGGAAAGACTGCTAGCTGCTTTGTCATAGACATTTGAGTTGAAGAGGAGAAAAATGCATTTTTGTCAAAGAAAGAAAGAGAAGAAAGGGGAGAGGGGCATTTATTGACCACTTGCTTAAGCCAGGCTTCCTGTCAGTGCTTTACATATGCATCCTACATTTACCACTAGCCCCCAAATAGATGAAATTATTCCAGTTTTACAGATGAGGAAACTGGTTAAAGTCATCACACAGATAGTGTATGGTACAGTCAGGACGTGAAATGAGAATCAGTCTGGTTTCAAAGCCCATCCTTAAAATACATAAACGACACAGTTGAACACATCCAAATAATCATTGCAAAGTCAGTAGAATTCAGGCAGAAAAAAAAATTAATAATTTTACTAGTGGTGAAATAGAATGATCAGTTTAAATTTTAACTTTCTATTACAAATTAATTTGTGAATAAACTCGGACACAATCTCTAATTCTGTTCTTTTTTCTTTAGAAAGCCTCCCATTTAGAGCTGGATTAGGAGACAGCAACAGCATCAGAAACATTTATTAAGCACCTATTGTGTGCACCAAGTGCTATAGTAATACTGAATTAGAATTTACAATCTCAGGACTTCCACAGTCTAGTAACACAGATCAATGTGACTTTTATCGCAAGGCCAAATTTGAAGAGTCTTCCTAAGGATATAATGGGTATAATGACTTTTTTTTTGGTAGCAGATGGTGGCCAGCTGTTCTCTCTTTATTAAAGGCAAAACATGAAGGGAAAAAATTAAAATAAAAGGGACTTATGGTAAATATGGGAAAGAAGTTAATAAACTAAGTTAATAAACTAAATCTGGATTTTTATACACACTAAAGGGAAATGGGCAATTGGGGATAATTACCAAATTATCCAGGCCAAAATAGCTCAGTTTCCTCTATTATCTATATTATTAGATAATATAGAAAATTATTTTTATGGATTGAATTGTTTAGATAATTGTCCTGTATTTTGGGTGTCTGAGTAGACGATCTGGGTGGTCACTGATAGAAATTTAGGGTTCCTCAGGGGATATTTTAAAATATGAAAAGAATTGATACTCTTTTGCCATATGATTAAGAATGTTTCTACTTAGATAAAGGAGATATTAATCAAACCTGGTCAAATCAATATTTGACCAGGATTTGGGCCCATTGTAATGAAATCATAACAATTTTTACTTAATATTTGAAATTTAATTTTCAAATTGTAAAAATAGTATATGAATGCCTTTTTCTTTAAAAGTTTAAAATATTGTATGTTAGGATAAAGTCTTTCTTCCTGCATCTCTAATTCCATTTCCCAGTATCCACATTATGTCCCCTCTCTAGAGTAGCCATTACTATTTTCAGGGTAGTTTTATCCTTTCAGAATACACCCACCCGCCTCCCACACACAAATACCAGGAGAGAAACGAACTGAGAAAAGAAAAACCCCTAAATTTTCAGCTTAACTTGAATCACACTTTATACCATTTGGCAACTTGCTTTCCTATTTAACAATAGGTATTAGAGATAAATCCATGGTGTTCTATAGCTCGGACAGATTCCTTTTAACTTTATCATTGAAATCTATGACATTTATTTAGCCATTCCTCTCCTCGTGGATATTGACATTGTGTCCAATTGTTTGCCAACTGCTGCTGCTGCTGCTAAGTTGCATCAGTCGTGTCCGACTCTGTGCGACCCCATAGACGGCAGCCCACCAGGCTCCCCGTCCCTGGGATTCTCCAGGCAAGAACGCTGGAGTGGGCTGCCATTTCCTCCTCCAGTGCATGAAAGTGAGAAGTGAAAGTGAAGTTGCTCAATCGTGTCCGACTCTTAGCGACCCCGTGGACTGCAGCCTACCAGGCTCCTCCGTCCATGGGATTTTCCAGGCAAGAGTACTGGAGTGGGGTGCCATTGCCTTCTCCTCTCAAACTCTACCATGTATCAAAATCTCCATCAGATCAGATCAGATCAGATCAGTCGCTCAGTCGTGTCTGACTCTTTGCGACCCCATGAATTGCAGTACTCCAGGCCTCCCTGTCCATCACCAACTCCCGGAGTTCACTGAGACTCACATCCATCAAGTCAGTGATGCCATC
>NW_011494762.1:15779-101601 GCF_000754665.1 Bison bison bison
AGTCGTGTCCGACTCTAGCGACCCCATGGACTACAGCCTACCAGGTTCCTCCATCCATGGGATTTTCCAGGCAAAAGTACTGGGTGCCATTGCCTTCTCCGTGTTTGCCAGCAAGGCTCCATAAATAATCCTAAATGTTAAACATATGTGAGTATGTCTTTAGGGTAGATTTTAAACGGTTGCCCTTTCCAGGAAAAAACAATGTGCTCCAGAAGGTCATTTGAGCCTAAAAAAGAAAAAAGATGACAGTTATAGGAGCCAGGTTTCTTTCCTCAGCTAGACTGGATCACCTTAGGCAAGCCACCTGACTTCCATAGGATTCTGTTTCTCCAAATCAGTGATATTTCAACTTTCTCCCACATGAGACTATCCTGGAGGGCTAATCTGTTCAAACACAGATTGCTGAGCCCTAGAGTCTCTGCTTCAGTGGGGAGGTGTATGTGCAAGTTTCCAGGTGATGTTGCTACTGTAGGAGACTTCCAACTTACCAAAGGTAATAACAATAACCCAGGATTTGTGACAGTAGCAGTACTGGGTTAAGGGTAGACATCAGTTCTAAAATCCCAGAAGTAGTTCTATAGGCCAGGTGACAATTCAACATAGACTCTATTGGAAGGATTCTTAAAGGGTCATTCAATTCAAGTACATACCTTAAAACTAGAATTTCTTTGGCAATGTGCTTGGCCTTGTCAGTCTGCTTCCTCCTGAATAACTCTGGGTCTGAGAATTTACTCTCTGGCTCCTGAGGGTAAATGTTTGATCACAACCATGTCCTTCCTAACCTTGACCACAATTAGCCTTCAGGAGACTCCTATGCAGCCATCCAAGTTCTTCTCTCTGGATGTAAGACAACAAATCAGCTGTGTTCTCCACCTAAACTTAAGTCAGCTATTATGGTCCCCTGAATCCTCAAACTCTGCTGCTGCTGCTAAGTCGCTTCAGCCGTGTCCGACTCTGTGCGACCCCATAGATGGCAGCCCACCAGGCTCCCCCGTCCCTGGGATTCTCCAGGCAAGAACACTGGAGTGGGCTGCCATTTCCTTCTCCAGTGCATGAAAGTGAAAAGTGAAACTGAAGTCGCTCAGTCGTGTCTGACTCTTTGAGACCCCATGAATTGCAGTACTCCAGGCCTCCCTGTCCATCACCAACTCCCGGAGTTCACTGAGACTCACATCCATCAAGTCAGTGATGCCATCCAGCCATCTCATCCTCTATCATCCCCTTCTCTTCTTGCCCCTAGTCCCTCCCAGCACACAGTCTTTTCCAGTGAGTCAACTCTTCGCATGAGGTGGCCAAAGTACTGGAGTTTCAGCTTTAGCATCATTCCTTCCAAAGAAATTCCAGGGCTGATGTCCTACAGAATGGACTGGTTGGATCTCCTTGCAGTCCAAGGGACTCTCAAGAGTCTTCTCCAACACCACAGTTCAAAAGCATCAATTCTTCGGTGCTCAGCCTTCTTCACAGTCCAACTCTCACATCCATACATGACCACAGGAAAAACCATAGCCTTGACTAGACGAACCTTTGTTGGCAAAGTAATGTCTCTACTTTTGAATATGCTATCTAGGTTGGTCATAACTTTCCTTCCAAGGAGTAAGCGTCTACCTTGTTAAAATAGAGATCTTGAGCCCTGACCCAGAGATTCTGATTTTGTATCTGGAGTCTGGCCCAGGAATCCACATCTTTTATGAAATCTCCACATGGATCTGGTGAAGGTGGTCTGACAATTTAAGGGCCTGAGTTCAGGCCGTATTACCCCAAACTATGACACATGGCATACTGAATATTTTCAACTGAAAGAATTTGAGAAATGGTGTCTGTAGAAAGGACTTCCTGACCTTCCATGAAGTAAGCCACAGAACTGTCTTGTGTGAGATTTTTCTCTTACCACAATTAAGAGTTTAGATTTTTCTTGCTCTTTCCCAGGTCTATAGTTCTTCCTTGCTAGTCTGTAGCAATTTGAGAGTCCTAAGCATCGCCTCAGAGAAGGCAATGCAACCCACTCCAGTACTCTGGCCTGGAAAATCCCATGGATGGAGGAGCCTGGTGGGCTGCAGTACATGGGGTTGCGAAGAGTCGGACACAACTGAGCGAATTCACTTTCACTTTTCACTTTCATGCATTGGAGAAGGAAATGGCAACTCACTCCAGTGTTCTTGCCTGGAGAATCCCAGGGATGGCAGAGCCTGGTGGGCTGCCATCCATGGGGTTGCACAGACTTGGACATGACTGAAGAGACTTAGTAGCAGCAGCAGCAGCAAGCATCACTTAACTGAAGCAGAAGATATTAAGAAAAGGTGGCAAAATACGCAGAACAACAATGCAGAAAAGATCTTAATGACCCGCATAACCACAATGGTGTGATCTCTCACCTAGAGCCAGACATCTTGGAGTGTGAAGTCAAGTGGGCCTTAGGAAGCATCACGACAAACATCGCTAGTGGAGATGATGGAATTCCAGCTGAGCTATTTCAAATCTTAAAAGACGATGCTATGAAACAGTTGCACTCAATATGCCAGGAAAGGAAAGACTCAGCAGTGGCCACAGGACTGAAAAAGGTTAGTTTTCATTCCAATCCCTAAGAAAGGCAATGCCAAAGAATGTTCAAACTACTGCACAGTTGCACTCATCTCACACACTAGCAAAGTAATGCTCAAAATTCTCTATGCGAGGCTTCAACAGTATGTAAACCAAGAACTTCCGGATGTTCAAGCTGGATTTAGAAAAGGCAGAGGAACCAGAGATCAAATTGCCAACATCTGTTGGATCATCAAAAAAGCAAGAGAGTTCCAGAAAAATATCTATTTCTGCTTTATTGACTATGCCAAAGCCTTTGACTGTGTGGATCACAACAAACTGTGGAAAGCTTTTAAAGAGATGGGAATACCAGACCACCTTACCTGCCTCCTGAGAAATCTGTATGCAGGTCAAGAAGCAATAGTTAGAACCGGACATGGAAAAACAGACTGGTTCCAAATCGGGAATATACAACAAGGCTGTATATTGTCACCCTGCTTATTTAACTTCTATGCAAAGTATATCATGAGAAATGCTGGGCTGGATGAAGCACAAACTGGAATCAAGATTGCCAGGAGAAATATCAATAACCTCAGATATGCAGATGACATGACCCTTCTGGAAGAAAGCGAAGAAGAACTAAAGAGTCTCTTGATGAAAGTGAAAGAGGAGAGTGAAAAAGTTGGCTTAAAACTCAGCATTCAGAAAACTAAGATCATGGTATCCGGTCCCATCACTTCATGGCAAATAGATGGAGAAACAGTGGAAATGATGACAGATTTTATTTTGGGGGGGGGGCCTCCAAAATCACTGCAGATCGTGACTACAGCCATGAAATTAAAAGACATGTGCTCCTTTAAAGAAAAGCTATAAACAACCTAGACAGCATACTAAAGAGCAGAGACATTACTTTGCTCACAAAGGTCCATCTATCTAGTCAAAGCTATGGTTTTTCCAGTAGTCATGTATGGATGTGAGAGTTGGACCATAAAGAAGGCTGAACACATAAGAATTTATGCTTTTGAATGGTGGTGTTGGAGAAGACTCTTGAGATTCCTTAGACTGTAAGGAGATCAAACTAGTCAATCCTAAAGGAAATCAGTCTTGAATATTCATTGCAAGGACTGATGCTGAAGCTGAAGCTCCAATACATTGACCACTTGATGTGAAGAACTTACTCATTGTAAAAGAACCTGATGCTGGGAAAGATTGAAGGCAGGAGGAGAATGGGATGACAGAGGATGAGATAGTTGGATGGCATCACCGACTCAATGGACATGAGTTTGAGCAAACTCTGGGAGTTGGTGATGGACAGGGAAGCCTGGCGTGCTGTGGTCCATGGGGTTGCAAAGAGTTAGATGTGACTGAGTGGCTCAACTGAACTAAACTGAAGCATCACCTTCTACTGGACCTCAAAAATCTAGGAGAATCTTCAAGCTGTGACTAGACTTCCAATGGACTTATCGGTGCTCAACCCCACCTGGACCCTGGAGCCTCCTCACATGTCCGTCAAAGAAAATTTCCAAGAAGTTTCAGCTGCCTCTTAACCTGTCTCTGAAATGTTTATAAAGAAACTTAGTAACTCGCCTCTCAACTCTAGTACCAAATTCTCTTCTCTTCTACCAAAATATCCACCTCAGTAGGATGGACAGAGACTTAGTAAAGGCATACTCTATAGGAGGAGAAGAATGAGGACATTGTTAACTGCTCAGAAAGAAAGGATAGAAAGGATGATTCAGATCATGAAATAGTACTATGGGAACCAATCTCCTCTAACTCAGAGAGAACTTTGGCAGAAGGTAGTTGAGACTGAATCTCTGGAAAGATTTAAATGTAGCTGTCATTTTTGCCTGTACATAGAGATCCTTCTGAGCATATGCTCACAGAGAATAATTATGACATAGAGTTAGTTGAGCCAGAAACTTTGTTCTTGTACTGTTTTTTTCTTGCTAGTAATTTTAGGATCATTATTAAGCAGCCTGGGAAAGCTGCTCTACACTAGGACAGACTGGGTACCAATATTGTAATACCTGTGATATAAGGTCTGTGATGTCTTTTCTTCTTACATCTCTTTTCTACATTGATACATAAACTTGCATTTGGGTGACTTGAATATATTTTAGTTCCACTTCTTGATTTGACACAAAGAAGCACTAATAGGTCTCAAGTATCACTGAGCGACTGAATTGAGCTGAACTGATCACCTGTTTTGGGGCTTCCCGGATGGCTTAGTGGTAAAGAATTTGCTTGCCAGTGCAAAAGATGCAATAAATGCAGGTTCAGTCCCTGAGTCAGGAAGATCCCCTGGAGAAAGAAATGGCAATCCACTCCAGTATTTTTGCCTGGAGAAACCCATGGACAGAGGAGCCTGGGGGGCTATAGACCATGGGATGGCAAAAGTTGAGCATGACTGAATGACTAAGCATGCACATTGTTTTAAAAGTCTGAAGTCGGTAAGATGAAACCCAATATCAAGAATCTGAAACAGATTAACTTATATGGAAGGAATGTAAAGAAAACATTGGGTAGTGTGGCCAGAGCATAATTAGAGAAAGGTATATTAACTAAATTATCTGGTTTTCAAAAATTTGAACTGTAATAAAAATTTTGATGTGCTATTTCAATTTTCATTAGTAAATAAATGTATATTATTATATGTAAATGGATATTTATAGTAAATAAATTTATAAAGAGCTGGTCACCACTGAGCAACTAACACACTGATAGAGAATCTTATTAAAATTTGAAACATATTTGAGTACCTTACCAAAAAAACTGTCTTGTGAAAGGTGCCCTTGTTAGACCCAGAGGAAATAAACATCCTTATCAATGAAGACAAAGGGACACAGAGCAGAATCTGGACAGGCCTTGCTAAGTTTCTCCCAGTTTACTATACTTAGCTCATCCCCTGTCTTATTACACATTTCCACACCTCTCCACTCTTTCATCACACCCAGCATAAAAACACTCACATCTAATCATTTCTTCATGTCTTCCTTATGAAGGCTCCTGTGTTACATAAAACTTGTGTGAATAGATTTGAATGCTTTTCTTCTGTGAATCTGTCTGTGAAAGTCTAATTCTCAGACCCCAACAGGGAGGGACCCTAAGAGAGTCAAAGAAAACTTTTTCCTGCCATATAAGACCCTGTTAAATTTTTTGTTTCTAAGTTTGAAGCCCCCAAAGTCTTCACCATTTCCTCAGATAACATGGTTTGAGTTCCCTCCCCATCCTGGTTGCTAAAGGCTGCCTGCCCAAAATATCCCCCACTATACTAATGAACCCCTCTGCCCTGTTTTGCTATTCTTCACAGTCCTTTTCCCTACTCAAAATGATGTCCTTTGTGTACTTGTTAATGTTTGTCTCCCCCACTAGAATGGAAGCTTTGTGAGGGTGGGGAAATTGTCTGCTTTGCTCGCTCATGTCATTCCAGCTCTTCCATCAGTATCTGGTACATTAATAGGTCCTAAATGAAGTTTTATTTAATGAACAAATGAATAGTGCTTGCTCAGTCACTTCAGTCATGTCCGACTCTTTGCGACCCTATGGACTGTAACCCGCCAGGCTCCTCTGTCCATGGGGATTCTCCAGGCAAGAATACTGGAGTGGGTTGCCATGCCCTCCTCCAGGGGATCTTCCCAACCCAGGGATCAAACCTGCATCTCTTACAACTCCTGCATTGCAGGGGGGTTCTTTACCACTAGAGCCACCTGGGAAGCCCAAACAAATGAGTAGAGAGGGGATGAAAAGTCAGTGAAATTTAGAAAGTGATGAACAGTAATAACACGGTTGTATCAGAGCTCTGACACTATACAGAATGAATGACTCTTCGTAAAGGAAGTTACTTGTTTAAAGTTTTTTTTTTTTTCTTTAAAAAGGAAAATAAAATTGTTTGTATAATTAACCGTTTTTAAAATGACTCACTATTGACTTAGTGCACATCTTCATTTAGAATATAGATGTTTTGCTTGCCTTTGAGAGCAAAATTCAAACCAGAGGGATGAAAAGCAGAGCTCATTCAGTATAGGTTGGGATTTCAAAAGCATCTTTAAAGGAGGCACATCCTTCCCAAACAACATAAAGATGCAGGAGGAGAATGATTAAGGTAAGAGGTACAGATTAAAAATGTCAGGCATAACAAAAAGTAAGTGATCGCCAATGCTAATATAATTTTTACCTAAATTAGATACTCTTAGTGTTTTGGGGGGTTTTTTCCTCCTCTTTTCCTTTCCCATTCTAGCCATATGGATAATCATTAGGAAAAACTAGAAGAATTAAATTCATTATATATATTGTTAGAAGATGTCATTGTCAGAAGACTGTTGAAAACAAGAGGAAAATTTCAACCACATGAGTAATTAAGGAAATACAAATTAAAACCACAATGAAATACCACTTCATACCTATTTTGGCAGTAATCAGTAAGTCTGACAATCTCCAGGGTTGCCATGGATAGACGGCAGCTGGACTCTTGTACTCCACTGGTGAGGCTATAAATTGGTGTGATCACTTTGGAAAATAACTATTTTTTTCAGTAAGTCCCAAAATGAACCTATTGCACTAACCAGTATTTGCATTTCAGAGGTGGAAGAGTGGCAGTATTTCTGAGCACACGAGACCTTTTAGGACTGCTTGGTAGCACTGGGTCTGCCAAGGTATGAGGACTTCCTGCCTCCACTTGCTCATGTGTTTGTGCTCCTTTGGGTCGAAACTCCATAGCCTGAATTTCTCGACTTCTTTCTTCCTCTTGTTTAAAGATAATTTTCATAAAATAAAATCATGACTTACATACAGATATAAAAGTGAATGTGTTTAAAGAATTTATTTTATTTATATGATATGAGGGAACCAGACAGATGTTATAATCAGTTCAAAGGAAAAGTCAAACCAGCACAGGCTTATATAAAGTAAAGGAATGTTAAGATGAATCATGAATAGAAACACCAGTGGTTTTTCCACAGCAGAGAAGAAGTCAATTAAAATTATCACCAGAATGGACAGAATTTATGTATCTATCAGTTACCTACAATTTAGAAAGAGTTGCAAAATAGCTCAAAGAAGATGAACCAGGGCTAGAATCTGATAACCCTGGAGAATACGCTAAAGACAATGTAGTTTTCCATTGAAACAGCAACACCTTACTGATACACTAGTGCAAATAGAGTATTATTTGGATCATGTATCAAGGAGTGCCTGACAGCTGATGTTCAGATGTAGGTAATAAACACTTCTAAGTCAAGTCCCAATATTCCAGATCACTGTAGACACTCCAGTTAGCTGGAAAGTGCTGAAGGATCAAAGGTCCCTGTTAGAGAGACAATGATACTACCTGTGTATATTATAATAGCTAAGAGTAAACACAGGTTAGATGAGTATAAAGAAGCCTGAACTTGGGATTAGAAGACCAGGCAAAGCCTCAGCTCTTATTCTAGGTTTGTGGCCTTGAAGCCAGTTGCTCTGGCTCTCTGGCTTTCTCCCAGGCTTTCTCCTCTAAACAAAGTAAGAATTTTTATTGACGAGTCTAAATTCCCTTCAGGATCTAAATGTTTATTAGATGAGCCAGCTAATCCCCTGCACAGATGGCCCTGCAACAATGCCCAGGCACGGAGAGTTTTGACACAGGACAGGGAAGATCTGTATGTGAACATGTGGAGGAACAGCTGGATTTGAATGTCCTGGACCCCCAGTGTGTGGTACACAAACCCAACATCTGTGGGAAACTTGGGGAGTTCAGTGACAAAGGGGGAAGAAATGAGAGAGAGGAAAGGAAGTTACTAAAAAACAACCTACCAAACTCATTACTTGCCTCTACCATTAGTAGGAAGTTTACCACCACAGTTGGCTCCATCTCCACTCCATGTTTAAATAACAGCAAAAAGGAACTGGGACTATATTAGATTTCACCAGAGAACCCAACCAATAGGATGTGTGTGTATTTATACATACAGATACAGATTTGTCTCTCTCTCAAGGAGAAATTGATTTACGTAATCAGCTCAGGTAGTTGTGGGGGCTGGCAAGTTAGAAATCTGCAGGCTAGAAATTCCAGTGGGAGTTGATGTAGTCTTGTGTCCAAAGGCAGCGTGGTGATAAAATTCCTTCTCAGGGGACCACAGACTTCTAAGGCTTTCAACTGATTGGATGAAGCTCACTGCATTATGAAGGGTAATGTGCTTTGCTGCCGCTGCTGCTGCTGCTAAGTTGCTTCAGTCGTGTCCGACTCTGTGCGATCCCATAGACGGCAGCCCACCAGGCTCCCCTGTCCCTGGGATTCTCCAGGCAAGAACACTGGAGTGGGTTGCCATTTCCTTCTCCAATGTGCTTTACTTGAATATTAACAATATTAAATATTCTGACTCAGAAATATAATATCTCTCTCCATCTATTTAGGTCTTCTTTAATTTTTCTTAGCTGATGTTTTATGATTTTCCGTGAACAGGTCTTTTTATTTTTTTTTTCTGAAGCTAATTAAACTTTATTAAACAATATTTGAAAAAAAGACCAAAGTTAAAAAAAAAAAAAGCTGAATCTCCAAATCACCTGTATACAACAGAAACACAAAGATGCTATACACTGTTCCTTTCAGATCTACCCTGGCCCTCTACTGTGTAGAACTCTGGCTGTTGTCTTCAAAGACTGAAGAAATGGCACTTATTGTCAGATTTATCACTATTGTATTTCACATTTGTAAATGTTATAAATGATATAGTTTTTCAGTTTTACTTTTTGTTTTTAGTATATAGAAATATAATAATTTTTGTATATTGATCTGTGGCCTTTTGTTGTTGTTGTTCTCTTGCTCAGTCTCATCTGACTCTTTGCTATGTCATGGATTGCAGCATGACGGGCTTCCCTGTCCCTCACTATCTCCCAGTTTGCACAAACTCATGTTGACTGAGTCAGTGATGCTATTGAACCATCTCTTCTTCTGCTCCCCCCTTTTCTTCCTGCTTTCAATCTTTCCCAGCATGAGGATCTTTTCCAATGAGTTGGCTCATCAGGTGGACAAAGTAGTGGAGCTTCAGCTTCAACACTAGTCCTTCCAATGAGTATTCAGGGTTGATTTCCTTTAGGATTGACTGGTTTGATCTCCTTGCTGTCCAAGAGACTCTCAAGAGTCTTCTCCAGCACCTCAGTTGTAAAGCATCAATTCTTCAGCACTCAGCCTTCTTTATGGTCCAACTCTCACATCTGTACATGACTACTGGAAAACCATAGCTTTGACCATACGGACCATTGTTGGCAAAGTAATGTGTCTGCTTTTTAATATGCTGTCTGGGTTTGTCATAACTTTTCTTCTAAAGAGCATGTGTCTTTTAATTTCATGGCTGCAGTCACCATCTGCAGTGATTTTGGAGCCCAAGAAAATAAAGTCTGTCACTGTTACCATTTTTTCCCCTTCTATTTGCCATGAAGTGATGGGGCCGGATGCCATGATCTTGGTTTTGATCTGTAGCCTACAACTTTACTAAATTCACTTATTAGCTCTGGTAGGATTTTTGTTTGTTTGTTTCATACATTCCATTGGATTTTCTACATAGATAATGTGTCATCTTCAAATTAAGACAGTTCTACTTGTTCCATTCTTATAGAGATACCTTTTATTTCTTTCTCTTGTTTGCAATGGCTGGAACTTTTACAATGCTGAATTGAAGTGGTAATGATGGATATCCTTTATTTTTTCCTAAGCTTAGGGGAATAGTATTCAGTCTTCCACCATTAAATGTGGTGTTAGCTGTAGGGTCTTCATAGATACTTTATTTTTTCAGATTGAGGAAATTCCCTTGAATTGAGCTTGTTGAAAAGTTTCTTTTTTTTTTTTTAAATTAGTGTTGGATATTGGATTTTGTCAAATCCTTTTCCTCATTTAGTAAGATCATATGTTTTTTCACTTTTATCTCGTTAGCATGACATAAAGTTTGTGCGTGTATGCTAAGTCACTCCAGTCGTGACCCTGACTCTTTGTGACCCTATGGACTATAGTCCACCAGACACCTCCTTCCATGGGATTGTCCAGGCAAGAATACTGGAGTGGGTTGCTGTGCTCTCCTCCAGGGGATCTTCCTGACCCAAGGATCAAACCCACGTCTCTTATATCTACTGCATTGGCAGCAGATTCTTTACCACTAGGCCCACCTGGGAGGCCCCCAAAGTTGTTTCTAATATTCCCTTATTGTATTTTTAATATTTGTAGAATCTATAGAATATCACTAATCTCATACCTTTGTTTGCTTTCCTTTTCCTAACCTATATGGCTAAAGGTTTACCAGTTTCATTAACCTTCTCAAATAACACTTTTCAATTTCATTCAGTGTCTCTTCTTTATTTCAATAATTTTTCACCATGATCTTTATTTCCTTTCTTCTGCTGATCTTGGGTTTTATTTGTTCTTTTCCTAATGTATGTTAGAGGTTGAACTCATGTATTTGAGACCATTCTTCTTTTTTGTTATAGGTGTTTAATGGTGTACATGTCTAAATACTACTACTTTTGCAGTATCTGACAAATTTTTGACAGGTTGTGTTTTCATGTTCATTTGATCAATCTGATTTCTCTTTTGATTTCTTCTTTGATACATGGGTTATTTTTCCATGGAAGTCTGTTCATAAATATTTGGGAATTTTCCAGGTATCTTGTTGACTTCTAATTTAATTCTGCTATGGTCAGAGAATGTACCTTGTATGACTAAGTCATGGGGTTTTTTGCCCAGAATATAGCCTATTGTGGTAGATGTTTCATATGTAATTGAAAAGAAAATGTGTTCTATTATATTTAGCTGGAATTTTCTATAAATGTCAGTTAGGTTAGGTTGGTTATTCAAACCTTGCATATCCTTGATGATTCTTTTTCTTTGGTCTACTTGTCCTATCAATTATTGGAAGAGGGTACTGAATTCTCTGACTATAATTGTGTATTATTAACAAGACACAATTAACAGTATTAGCACCTGCAGCATTAATACTTTTAGGCTCATGTATTTTCAAGCTGTGTTATTAAGTGAAAAAATGCTTAGAATGTTTAATTTTTTTAATGGATTGACCTCTTTATCACTATGAAATAAACTTCTTTATCCCTCATAATATTTATTTGCTCTGAAATCTACTTAGTTTATATTAATATAACCAGTCCAGTTTTAATTTGACTAGTATTAATATGGTATGTCTTTTACTTTTACTTTTAACTTATTTTATTGTATTTGTGCATTTTTTGATAAGAGTTGATGATTCAGAGAGATTCTTTGCAGTGGTTTAAAGATATGGCCACAAATTACTTGATACTTAAATCCCTTTAAGAGGTAAAACTTAAATTCTCTCATTAAATGTAGTCTGGACTTTGAGACTTGCTTCTAATGAATAGAAGAATATGGAAGAAGTGATGGTGTATCACTTCTAAGCCTCAGTCATAAAAGGCATTACAGATTCCTTCTTGCTTTTTCTCTGGGATCCGTTGTTCTGGTAGAGACCATCTTCTGTTATGAAGATACTGAAATAGTCCTCTGAAGAGGCCCATGTAGCATGGAACTAAGAAGCATCCTGTCAATAGCCAGAAAGAAACTAAGGCTTTTTACCATTAGCCTTGTGGTGGCACCATCTTGAAAATAGATCCTCAAGCCTTTAGATGACTGAAGCCCTGGCCAACATCTTGACTGTAATCTCATGTAAGACCCTGAGCCAGAAATCCCCAGATAAGCTGCTCCTAAATTCCTGACCCTCACAAACTGTTAGACAATAAATGTCTACTCTTTAACCCATTAAGTTTTGAAGTTTTTTGTTATGTAGTAACTGGTACCTCTAGTTTAACTAGTTTACAAACTCTTCCTTGAAAAATTTGTATTTCATACAATAAAACATTTTAGGCAGAAAACTAAAGAACATTTTTGGATAGAGATTTTTCAACTGGATATTTACTCTTTTAATAACTTATATGTTTTAATAAGATAAAGTATTATAAAATTTATCACTTTCCGTAGAGCTCTGAAATAGGGAAGGGCTCTTAGGTCGTTGGAGGGCCAACACGAACTATGTGGAACCCTTGATACTATGTGCAATATGTTATATCAAGAGCATTTTCCTAAGAAAAAATGTTTATAGCTTTTACCAGATTTTCATAGAGTCTTCCACCACGCTCCCCCTCACCTAAGAGCTAAGAACCACTTATCTGGTTCCCATTGCTCCCTTTGAAAATTCAGATACAAGTGACTTACCTATGGTTAGAGATGAAAGACCTTCTCACTCTTAACTCAGGGCTCAAACTCCAATCTGAGAGATGAATTCTACCTATCAGAGACAGCTCAGGGCAGAACTGGTGAACAGCTCAGGGCAGAACTCTTGAATAGAGAGATAGAACTGGTCTTTACAATGTTCTCAAGTACTCAGACCCTCAAGACAAATCTTTACATGTATTATTTTGCTACTGCATTGTCTCCTGCTTATTTAACTCATCAAGCTGCTTCAAGAAGGGGGTGGAATGGATCTTCTCAAAAAGATGTCCCCTTGGTGGCAGGCCTTTTATCTTCGTGCCTTTCATTTCATTTTTGTCCTTATATTGAAGCGTTTAAGCATACAGAAACTCAGCCAAAGTGCTTATTTGTCTTGTTTTGTTTTTAACCGTATTGTCTATTAGAATACTCTGTGGAGAAAACACACTGCACTGATACCTCTCTGACCTGACTACTGCAGACATATCACTTGAATGCTCCCTTAATGTTTTTTGAAATCTTCACGTCTTGACCGTACTGTTATCCATCTCTTTCTGAACTAAAAGCTATATATGAATGTTATTATCATAATAAGAGATTTGAATTGAAGTGCTAAAAATCAAAGTTAATTTATAATATTTATATTAATTCAAGATATATTCTGTCTATTTAGAAATGGCTAAGAAGCATCCATGGATGCCCCCAAAACAAGGATAAATCCTTGAACGGATAGTTAGAACATATCTTGTAATCTCATATACTGCATAGTTCTGGTCATTCATTAGATTATCTTTAAATATTTCATCACTAACAGTATTGAGCAATCAGCCTGAGCAAGCCTGTCTGATTAAGGCCAAAGTGAAAGTGAAGTCGCTCAGTCATGTTCAACTCTTTGCGACCCTATGGACTGTAGCCTACTAGGCTTCTCCATCCATGGTATTTTCCAGGCAAGAATACTGGGGTGGGTTGCCATTTCCTTCTCCAGGAGATTTTCCCGACCCAGGGATTGAACCCGGGTCTCCCGCATTGTAGGCAAATGCTTTACCGTCTGAGCCACCAGGGAAGTAAGCCCTTAATCATATTATAAACATATAATCATGCCATATGTTATTTATAATATATAGCCCATTTTATAAATGGCCAGGACTAAAGGAAAAGAGAGTAGGGAAGTCCTGCTTTTATCAATGACTTTTACATCTTAAGCTATCTGTACTTTACCTTTCCCAAGATGTTCACTCCATAGAGATTTGCCATCTATTTCTACCACCCCCATGCACTCTAGTACACAATCTTCTTGCTTTAGCCCGAGCCAAATCCAAGAGCCTATGATTGGAATTACAGTCCTTGAGAAACTAGGGCTAAAGAATCTGTGCTGATGCCATGAACTGCCCAGACCTCAGCCTGACTCCTGGCTGTCCCTCCTCCCACCTAGCTCCAGGAACATTTACTCTGAACAGGTTCCTGGGCTTGGCCAGACGACCTAGCATGGTCCTGGCCACCATTCAGGGGTTCTGAGAGAAAACTGCTTCTCTTCCTCACAGGTGGAAACAGAGACTCAGAGTCTTAGAAACATTCTCAGAATCTCTGAATGCAAATGTTTTCGGCAAAATCAGCATTCGATCCTAACTTGTACAACAATCTTGTAGCACAAAGATAAAGTTAAATGGCTCAAGTGTTAATCAAGTGTGTTTATCTTTCCATAAACAGAAAGCATGGGAATATTTGGTGAGAGGAAAGGACATATTTTATATTTTGGTGATTTTCTTAAAAAGTATAAATGGCTCTACATTTTAAAGCAATTCTAAAATAACAGATCACCCTTGTCTGAGCAATGACAGGAAAATCCTCTGACAAGGAAATACTTCCAAGTGGTTGAATTTAATTACAGATGGCAACAAGGAGCAGAGGAAAGATGCTTGAAAGTTTTTAAAAGAAAAGCTAAGATAAAGTTTTCTAAAAAGATAATATATTCAACATCATGTACATATATATGCATATACATGTATATAGACATACGTATGGACATACACACATATACATATACAAACTTACATATATATATATATAATCTGGTCATGTTCTTTGAATCTACCCAGAAACTCTTTCATCTGAAAGTACAGAAGTTTATTAAAATGAGTAATTTAGGAAGACAAATGTGGTTTTGGTGATTGTCTCAAGAAAACATACCCACTTTTTACCTTAAAAGAGACACAGAGCTTAACAGACAAAATCAGTAGTGTCAGGCTGTGATCATTTTTGCTCTCTACACATTGCTTCAGATGGAATTTTCAAAGCAGAGCCAAATTCATACAGTGAGATGACAAATTATTTTTAAAAGAGTAATACATTTAAAATGGTAACTTTTGCTGGGAGAGCTGTCTAAACTTCAGTTTTTTAAAGGATTACATACTTTGATTTTGCATGTAAAAGATGCCAAGTATGCTTTGAATGTGAATTACAAGCAATACTAAAAGGAAAATACACGTAGCAGAAAATATGAAAGTAGATAAGTGCTAATAAGCATGAATTGTGTGTCTTCCACTACCTAGTACACTATTATTGATGCTCAACAAATATTTGATATTGAAAAACAAGGCATGTCAATGGGCCCAGAGCAACTCTATGATGCTGAATCAAATGGTGACTAAAAATGCTTTATTTCACTGTTCTGTTTTGTAGGTATTATTACTTGGCATTCAGAGCACATCAAACACCTCTTGCTAGCAAAGAGAGTTGCATCGCTATCTTGGAGAAGTCCAGATTAGATCACTGGCTGCTGGGAAAAACAAAGGTAGTTCTTTCTTTGTTGTTTAGATTGTCACTTGAGATGCTCTGCTGTGTACCTCGGTCTCTTATCAGTGATTTGAATAGCTCTGTAAGTTTTGCAACTTACCAGACAAGACCCCAACCTAACAGTGAGCTTTGCTGGTCTTGGGTCCGGAGTCCCAGGATCTCAGAGGCCAAAAGAGGAGAGTTTCTTTCCTGTTCTGCGTGTAGTTTGAGAACCATTTAACATTTCTAGAATGAGATCTTTGAGCTCATTTTTAAATGTCCTTTTTTTCAGTGCTGCTTATTCCAGCACTGCAGGCAAATACACAAATCATGTTAATGACAATAATGAGTATCTTTTATACTTTTGTCCTTTTTTCCTTAGACTCATGTTGTTTACTGCCCACTCTGATTAGTAGTCTCATCATGTCTAGCTTTTCATTTGGGGGAACATCATATTCCTACAAGATTTCAGGTTTTTGTGGTCCCTTCTGAATTGCCCTACAATGCCAGCCTCAGCCTGAGTGTGGATGGCAATGCTGCTGCTCTTCAGCAGAAATCAGATCACTGTGGCCCATTCAAGCCCCCCTCCCTCAGAACTTCTGTCGGCCCTGGTCAGTTTTTCTGGTTTAACACCTCCATCAGAGCTGAGGGGGAAAAGATGAAGCTGAGAAAATGGAACTCATGGCAGAACTGAGGCCTAGAGAACATTTAGGATCTCCTAAAACGCTGTTAACTTCATCATCTGTGTATATTAATAGTCCCATATTGGCTCAACCCTACAAGGGGAATTAATCATATTTGCTTCTAAGAAATCAGTAATGTTAGCATAAATCAAGTCACTGTAAACTTTATTTAGATGATGTTTTAATATTTATGTTAATTTGTTGGAGCAGAGTGAATTTCTTTGTGGGAGTCCATTATTCTTGTTTTTTAGTCGCTCAGTCGTGTCTGACTCTTTTGCAACCCCATGAACTGTAGTCCGCCACACTCCTCTGTCCATGGGACTTCCCAGGCAAGAATACTGGAGTGGGTTGCTGTTTCCTTCTCCAGGGGAGAACCCACATCTCCTGTATGGGGAGGTGGTTTCTTTACCACTGAAGAATCACTGGCAGGGTTTATCTGAACCTGGTGGCTCAGACAGTAAAGAATCCACCTGCAATGTAGGAAACCCAGTTTTGATCCTTGAGTCAGGAAGATCTCCTGGAGAAAGGAATGGCTACCCACTCCAGTGTTCTTGCCTGGAGAATCCCACGGACAGAGGAGTCTGGTGGGCTACAGTCCATGGGGTAGCAAAGAGTCAGACACAGCTAAGAGACTAACACACTTCTTTACCCCTGAGCACCAGAGGAGCCCTTGGGAGCCTATATGTAATGCTAAAACTGATGTCTTATTTCAGGTTTTTCTCAAGTATTATCATGTTGAGCAGTTAAATTTGCTGCTGCGGGAAGTCATAGGCAGAGTGGTTGTGCTGCAGGCCTATGCCAAGGGGTGGCTGGGAGCCAGGAGATACAGAAGAGTCAGAGAGAAGAGAGAGAAGGGGGCTGTTGCCATCCAGTCAGGTAAACATCCCTGAATCTTGGCATTTCATTAAGTGCTTGAGGCCACTCACCTTTTGTTCTTCTCAGTGGTGCCTTTTCTTCCCTCCCTCTTGCCTTCAGCAAATATTTATCAAGTATCTACTGCAGGCCAGGCCTTGTGCTTGGTGCTGGGGGTATAGCTGTGAGCAAGACTGCCACAGTCTCTGACCTCCAGATAAGCAAACGAGCCATCCTTACCCACGGCAAGATAGAGGCAGTAGCAGTGGGTGGATGTAAAACCCCAATCACACAGACATGTGCCCCAGCTCCCAGATGACCCACCTCATGCACACTTCATGTCCATTACCAGGTTTTCAGCCTCAGAACTGCTACTGTCACATCTAGGAGGCTTTTCTGGCTCAGACAGAGCTTGTAAACCAAGGCAGCTTATCACTAGGCTCTGTCCTACACCCAGCCCTGTCAGTGTCTCTTTGCACACACATGTGTCATTTGTGTCACAAACAGCGTCTGAGCTCCTGTGCTACTGCAGGCAGTTGTCCCAGGTCTTGAGCACAGCAGATGATTTCCTTTGTGTTCTCATAACCCAGAATCATAACATCCACATGGACTCCATGACCTCATTCAGTGACATGGAGAGCTGTAGCGCTCAGGGAGGAAGTGAAAAGGAGAGCTGATCATGCTGCTGGTGGCAGCTCAGTGCCTAGCGCTCTGAAGGACTCAGCACCCTGCCCCTTGCCCCAGGCTCCCTTTCTCTTCTCTTCATTCATTTCCCATGCATTTTCCCTTTCCGTCACGCATTCCCTCCCTGAACACAGTTCTATACATAGTCTCCCCTCACCAAACGCAAATGTGATGCTACTAATCATTATTATTTATTTTTCTCTCCTTCAACTTTCATGTTTTATACCTTTCTCCCAATTAAAAATACAGAGTGAGTCAGGCCATTCCAGTCCTCTCCTACCCCTCAAGTCCTGAAGGCAGAGCTTCCTCCATGGGTTGGAATGACAGGGACCCACCTCACCTGCACAGGGCTCCAAGTGATTCCTAAGTGGAATCCAGAGGTTGCAGAAATTCACTGCCTGAACCAAAATGACTCCTTCTCAAAAGCATCTTGGAGGCCGAGCTGAGAGTACAGAGAGGCCCCTCTTCCCCACCATCACTCACGTAGCTCTGCTTATTTTGTTCAGTGAGAAAGCAGTGGGGAGGAGGAGAGGGGTAGAGGATTGGAGGGAAACAGCTTATATCAATTCTCTGGCACATTCTTAAATTAATCTCATTCCTAGCACATGGTTTTATATTTTTAGCCTGGAGAGGATATGATGCTCGGAGGAAATTTAAGAAAATAAGCAACAGAAGGAGTGAGTCTGCTGTTCATATTCACGCAGGTAATTAAAACATCATTTTCATAGCATCCACTTGGAAATCTTCTGTGATTAAGTTCATATGAGTTTCACAAAGCTGAAAGGTTAATAATTCAGGAGCACTGGAAGAGGAGTCAAGAGTTCTAGTGGGTCTAGCGCTTGTTCTGATTCACCCCCGTCCATGTGATGATTGAGAGCACTGGCTGCATGCCAGACCTTGGCTAAGGATGCTCCAAGTCGGTTCTCTTGTATTCCCAATTTTATACAGGGGGAAACAAGGCACAGAGAAGTGAAATAACTTGTCCATAGTCACACAGCCAGTCAGAAGTCGAGTCAGCATTTATTCACAGCCAGTTTGGATAGAGTCCATTTTACATACTGCCAACTGAGCAATTCCCTTCCTCTCCTGGAGTCACCCGTCCCTTGTCTGCAAACAAGAACATTGGCTAGAAAGGTCTGAAAGGTCTTCCAACCTTGGAATTCTCTAACTATATGCTCAGCCTATCTCTTCATAGCACAGAGATAGGACTAACTCAGGTACTTGCCTGGCAAACTGTGTTTCCCACACCCAGGCCTGTGTGTGACTGCAGTGGTCCTCTGGGCCCCCTGGGGTTAGCATGCTGTGGCTCAGCTTGTAGCTGCCTGAGCACCTCAAGCTCTGGCTCCCAGGTCACTCTGTTCTTCTGCAAAGGGCAGTATCCCCAGGGGCTGTGGGGCTCAGCTCCCTCTGTCTTTTGAAGCTGCATGTGCCTAATTGAGGCTTTGGAAGAGACAGGCCCCAGAGCAGACACACCCGGGCTCTGAGAGCACAAGATATCAGAGACAGAACGAGAGAGACGTGACCAGGCCAGCGGACTTGCAGCAGAGAGAGAGGATTTCAGATACTGCCACACTTGGAATGAACTTTTAAGGGAAACAACTGCACCCCTTTCGAGGAGATCTCTACTCAGAGCCTGGCTTCTTGAGGCACTTCTCAGAACTCTCTGGCCCTGTAAGGCCAGACAACTTTATTCAAAAACAAAATGTTTGGGAGGAAAGAGTGTCATTTCAACCCCAGAGTGCAACTTTTAACACCATCCCCTAGGAATTCTAAGCTCCACAGCGTCAAAGCATCAGGAAGAAGGATCCAGCTCTAGTTGCAACAAGTAAAACAACTCAAAATGCATTTTCTCTCTTCCTCCCCACTGTCCAACACACACACACACACACACACACACACACACACACACAGTTCCCCTTACCCTCGCCCACACCAAGAGAAGATACTGGACTGATCACACTGTTTGGCTCAAAACCTAACATGTATTTTCAAATATAAACTTTGAGCTTATCTATTGTTGATTCCCTTATCATAAAGTGTGTAGGACCATAAATCAAATTTTCCCTCTCTGAAAATCATCTTTAGATGGCTCCCTTTTGGACTCTGTTATTGCCACATGCATAAGAACAGACATAAGAAAATGCATAAGAACAGACAGGTGAGTGGCTTCATTATATCAGGACGCTCGGCTGCATCTTTTCAGCGCAGCACCTGTGGGGTGGGTACACTATGAAAGGGTCCTTTTGTTTCATGGGACTGGAGAGAACACATTTCTTTAAGTAGCTTCTTTTTTTTTTAAACCTTGGAAACACCCTCCTTCTTAGCCTGGCAGCCAGTGTCGTGCATATCAAGTGGTATTGGGAGCTTCTGAGTCCCCGTGGGCTTGGGTGGGCATGTAGTTATTGAGGGTGGTACTGACACCACCTCACCCTCTTGGCAGGAGAGTGTGACAGCCAGAGCAAGGGTGGGCAATGTCTCATTGCCCTTCAGCCAACATCATGGACAGGAGTTGAGGGGCTGGTTTTGTGTAAGTGGTAAAGATACTCAGATAGGGTAATGACATTTGCAATTTTATGGGCAGATTACTTTTACTTGAAAATGTTCTCCTTATCTTTCGATTCAAAGGCAGTGTTGATCTAAAAGCAAGACAGCTCATTCCAATGTCTCTGTTTTGGGGTGTGTTCTTCCTAAAGTATAATCCTCTCCTTACAAGCTCTTCATGTCCCGGGGACATTTCAAGTAGAACAAACTCCAAATATAGGGGTACTCTTACTTTTGAAGCCTGCAGAAGTGGCTTAGGGATGCTATCACAACATAACCTTTTCTGGGTATTTTCTACGGTTATTCTCTAATTTATTATTTTTTCAACAGATCATTTCATTTGAAATGTAGACTCTTCAATGTGTTTGGTTTATATTTCAAGTTCTGGCCTATTGTCTTTTTTTTTTTTTTTTTGCTTGTTTAAATCATGCTGCAACGCTATGTTACATAGTTTTTGAAAGAATAGCCCTTGAAATTTAGGAAGCATTTGGCCTACATGTTGCTACAGAGCGGCGCATATTGAAATTTGTTTTCCTTTCATCTTCTTCCCAATAAAAGCAGCCGCTCGGCTTATCCCTTTAGCTTCCTCAGAACTTCCTTTCAGAATTCCCGATCTATTACGGCACATTCACATACCAGAAACAAGATGCCTTTTCATGCTGTCAACCTTTTTCATCTGAAATGTAAATTAATTCTTGCTGGTATGCCTTGACAGAGATCAAAGTCAGGGTATTAACCTTCCCGGGCTTTCTCCAGGAATCTGTCCCCAGGACAGGGCTTTGGCTGTTAGGAGACTGGTGTCAGTGTTAGGGGCCCTCCTCCAGGCAGTACTTGGCCTGGGCACCACCATCTCCAAGTCCCAGGGTACTTTTGGAAATGACTCAATCAGTACTTTAAATCAGGTGAGCTATGATCCGCCGGGCTGGACTTGGGAGAGACGAGCCTGCTCGTTTGAAATGTGGGCCGTTCGCTCAGACTCCTGGAGCTGTTCAAGTGGTTCTGATGGCGAGTGATCTCAGCGGGCATGATCGAGGGAGGGACAGGGCTCCAGACTGGATACCTCTCCCTTTGCTCCCTGGTATTTTCCTGCCTGTCAGTCTTTGAGGTAGGCCACATTTGCATTTTCAAAATAAACAGATGCCTTTCAAATACATGAGCTGGTGGTCTCAAGCTCTCTGTGGGCCTGAACTGTTCACCAGCCAGTGAGCAATGCTGGAAAAGAAAACAAACGGGGGAACATGCTAGGCACATGCACACACATTTCCTGTGTGCGGAACATTGTGCCGGCAAGAAAGGGCCTTTGTGAGATGTGGGTTCACAGGCAGAGAGCCTGCTGAGGATCTGGGCAAAAATGGCCTTCCTCAGTTTCTTTTTTCAAGGAGAGGGAAACGACTTCAAGTGTCACCTTGGTGAGAAGTGGCATGCTTTATTGTGTTTTCATTATTATTTTTGTGTGTGTGTGTTTTTATTTTTGATTAACGCTGATAATAGGCTCTTGCTATGGGAAAACATAACAAAACAATTAAAAATATGTACTTTTTTAATCAGAAAAATAATTGCAAACATATTCCTGTTTGGATAGATGGGATAGTAGAAGTAAAAACCAATAGTTGTCACCCATCACTAATGTATTGTTGTTGTTTTTTCTTAATGAATTCTTAACTTTCAGAGAATGGATATAACTAGATTTTGTCAACTAAAATTGCATACGTTCCTCAGTAAATACTATCAAAACAAACAACCTGCAGGGAATTTTTTTTAAAGGTCTACAATGTCTCATTCTCTAAGTTTTTGAAAGCACAATTTTTAAAAATTACCCTTCTAAATCAAGATCTGTTTTTTAAGCAAGAGCAAAGTGCCAGGCTCCTCATCTCACAGGGGAGAAGCCCTCAGTGACAGCGGAGCCTGAGGGACTGGGAAGGAACTTCAAAGGGTGTCTCCAGGAGGAGCTGGCTCTTGCAGCCTCTCTTCCCCTAGCCCTCCAGGAGCAGGAAGAGCCCATTGGTTTATAGCACTTTCTCATCTAATTGCTTCAGTGCTTTGGAAATTGTTTTCTCTTTCTCTCTGTTATCTGATTAGCTTCCTACTTACTCCCCTCCTTGGTCCTACAGGGGATAACAGCACTAAAATCTATTGCCATTTCTCCTTCTAATGCCTTCTAAGGGGAGTGGTTTTTGGAACGGCATCCTCAGTCCTGCCAAGGCTGAGAGGCCCTCTTGCTTGAGCCTGTGAGCAGTCATTTTAAACCAGCTGCAGCTGGAACCCCTGGGCACATCACGTGATGCCAGCCAATGGGAATTGCTTTAAATGTAGTTTCCAAAGAGGAAAGCAAGCATAGAATCCAGACAGGCTCTCCCCCTTCTCCAGGTTAACTTCTTTTAAAAGTCTGACCCCACATCATGGCAGAACCAAGTTTTAATACTTAAAACGCCTGAACTTTTAAACCTCTCTCAGGGTAAGCCTTCCTCCTAGTCTTTTCTAATTTTGAAAGGTTGATTCCTTTAGCATTGTTGGTGGGTTGGCAATGACTGGGTTGTTGCAATAATTTCCTAGAACTAGATTCCCAGAAATATCCCTAGGTGCACAGAACAACTATATTTCAAATTAGGAAATGTCTTTATTTCATTCACTTATTCCACTACTGTTTAAGTAACTGCTTTATGCTGGAGCTACTCTCAAGGTGAACAATGGGATTTAGTTTGGGGCTTCAGATTTTTCATCTTCAACATAGAGGATTAAAAAACATGCTTCCCTCAAATGGACGCTGTTTGTATAATCAAGTACTCTATATTATGTCAGCACTCCTTGGAAGGGAATTCTATTAAACACCAAAGAGTCAAAATCATTGTAATATATAGCTGAGGATATACTTTGAAATGGCTTCCCCTGGTGCCTCAGTAGTAAAGAATCTGCCTGCCAATGCAGGATATATGGGTTCAATCCCTGGGTCAGGAAAATCCCCCAGAGAAGGAAATGCCAACCCACTCCAGTATTCTTGCCTGGGAAATCCCATGGACAGAGGATCCTGGTGGGCTACAGTCCATGGGATTGCAAAAGAGTCAGACATGACTTAGTGACTAAACAACCAACAATAATACATTGAAATGGCCCAAGCTTCTTGAAGGTAAAAATGATTAGGCAGATGTTTTTCAGTTTGATGAATCTGTGCATAAGCACATTGTTGATCACAAGTCAAACAGTAGAGGAAAGTCAAATGAATGTACCCAGTGAGGGAAAATATCCACTTTGGACAGATAGGAGGAAAACAAGCATGCTCCTTTATGCATCTCTATCATTCCACCCTATTCCATTGTTTCTTCACTCGTTCTGTTTCTGTCTTTTGGAAATATTCCTGGTTGTTTTGCACAAAACATGTGATTTCTCAAAATGTGAGGGAAGAAAAGTTCCAAACTCTTCTTGGCAGGAGCCAGCTGCCTCTCCATTCCTGGTATTTCAGGCCATTTCCACACAAGAGTAAAACAACATCTAGGGGAAGGAATTAACTGGTGCACCTGAGCTTGAGGTGAATGGAGAGCTCACGCTAGCTCCACTGTCTTCCAAGCTCTGATTAACTGAAGGAAGGTGCCTTTCAGGCAATGTGAGGGTCCTGCAGAGTCTACTTGCACTGTCTGACCTTCTCTGACTCTCTGTAGGTAAAGGTCTGCAACTGGTTTCTGATAACCACAGGTATAACTTCTTAGAGAAGGAGAATGTTTTGGGGGGTGATGGTTAAGGATTGTGATTTACTTTGGGAAAATGTGCCTTGTCTGTGAGCTGGGTCAGGACATACAGAGAGCTCCAGAAACATGGCTTCAGGGAAGTGGTGTATAGCAGAGACAGAGTCTGGCCTTAGCCTCGAGATTTCTGTCAAGAAATGGGCTCTGCCAAACCTCACTGGGCACAAGCAGTAAAATTCTTACCATAAAGTAACTTGTGATGCAAAGGAATGTCCTTTGTTCTGAAATCAAATTATTGCCCATGTTAGAATTAAACACCCAGCAGGTAAAGTACTGTTAACCTAATTAACAGTTAGAGAAGAAGCTGCAAAGCCAGTGTGGAACTGAGGTCTGCTTTTTCCTGATATCATACTGACACGGCATGGAAATGCTGAAGATGAAACTTTGGTGCAGTGGTTGGCATCACAGGACTCAAGATTAAATTTCAGAGTAAACCCAAGAATAGAACCTCTTTGGGTGGGAATCATTTCCTCCCTTACGGACTTCATGTAGAGCTCCAGAATCTGGCTGCAAAAAGGCAGTTCTTCAGATGGTATCTTTACCACCTCACCATTGAGTGAAGCAGCATTGTAGTCAATAATTGATTAATAATGATGTCAACAACACTCTTGAATTGCATTTATGTATTTCATTTTTTTCACATAGAATCATAAAATGTGATGTCACATTTTATGAAACCCTTATTAGTTTGGGGACTCTGTCCAAGTAATAGTAAAGAAACCTTATAGGAAAACTAACTGTGCTGTGACAAGAATTATTGAACTTTTTCCCTCAAAAGACTTCTGTGTGTAGAAAAGCAGATTTTGTTTTCTCCCCAAACAGATCAAACAGAAGCACAGAGAGTCTACATAAGTTGTCTCCCCTTATGTGTTACATAAGCTTAATGACAAATATCAGAGCCCTGTTCTGAGTCTTCACCCAATGCCCTTTTTAGTAGACCAGCTCTAACATTGATTTCCATCTTGGATATGGCACCAGTCAAAGCTTTGGGGAGAGTTTTATATACCATCCTAAGCATGTGGACTTTGGAGTCAAAATTACTTTAAATCCTGGCTGTACCACCAGGTTTGTCATATGGTTTAGGGGAAATTGCTTAACTTCTGAACCTTAGTTTCCTTAGCTACAAAATGGGACTCATTAAGGTCTAATTCTCAGGACTGTTGTGAGGATCATAGCAGGTAATTTACACAAAGTATCCCGCATGGGACCTGGCACATGGCAGCTATTCAGTAAGTGTCAATTTCCTCTCTGTCCCCACTTCCTAAGTATGAAGTTACTTGAGGGGGAAAAAAAAATGAGTCTGTGAAAAACTCTTCTATGATTAGAATAATAATTTTGTAACTTCAGAAAGATGAAACTATTTCTCTCACTTTTGGAGGAAAGACAGCAAAAGAGACACTGATGTATAGAACAGTCTTATGGACTCTATGGGAGAGGGAGAGGGTGGGAAGATTTGGGAGAATGGCATTGAAACATGTAAAATATCATGTATGAAGCAAGATGCCAGTCCAGGTTCGATGCACGCACGATACTGGATGCTTGGGGCTAGTGCACTGGGACGACCCAGAGGGATGGTATGGGGAGGGAGGAGGGAGGAGGGTTCAGGATGGGGAACACATGTATACCTGTGGCAGATTCATTTTGATATTTGGCAAAACTAATACAATTATGTAAAGTTTAAAAATAAAATAAAATTTAAAAAATAAAAAAAATAAATAAAATTTATATGGAAGTAAAAAAAGATAGTGCATGTCAGATCTCAAATACAGTTATAATAAAACCTTTATAAAAGAGAGAATTTTCTGAATCTTATGTCTTTGCCTATCTGACAGGGAAAAATTAAAACACAGCAATAGTATGTGAAAGATTTCAGGCAGCTTTCTTTTTGTAATGAGCTATGATCCATTATGCCAAGAGTATGGTTCATTTGTGTGGATACATTTTCCAGTGATCTCAAAATTGTTATGACTTAGGTGATATGCTCCTGACATCATTTTTCCCACTCATGGGTTTGAGGCCCTTCTGCAGCTTGTTCTGTAAAATAGCAAGTTTCCTCTGTACCCTGCCCCCCAGAAGTCAGGAATTCTAAAATCCAGGAGTTGAATATCACTAAGACTGCTGCCTCCTGCTGTGGAAGGCAAGTTGCCTTTGAGATGTCTGAAGAGTTGGAAGATATGGGTAAGCCTATCACATTTAACCCTCAGTGACAGGTGATTGGCAGCATAACAGCTGAGCAACAGCCATTTGGCCAGGAGTTCAAACCCCAACACGAAGAGCCATAGCAGGATCATGGCTTGATTTGCTGTGGCCACGCAGTCTGAATCACCAAGCACAGAGGCGGAGGCAGAGGTGACAGCTGGTAGCCATTCTCGTCAATAAAGTTGTGATGGGTGAGATGTATAAGCAACCACAGCCTGCTAACTTCATAGACTTTGAGCCAACTGCTTAGTGTCAAAACCAGCTATGGTCAGTGATGCAAACGTTTTGTGAAGTGTCCCTCGTTGACAGCAAGGCTCTTCCCCCAGACTCTCCTCCTAGTGGGTTAGAAGCAATTGCATCCTCCTGTCCAGAAACAATCCAGTTTAGGGAGAAGGAGGCTTTACCCTTTTTGTTTTTTAATTTGGTAAATTTTTTAAAGTCAGATTTATTGAGGTATAATTTACATATAGTGAAACTCAGTTTGATAAAATTGGATGATCACATATAGTCAGGTAACCCCCAACACAATCAAGAAAAAGACATTTCCAAAGAGTTCATTCATGCCCTTGCTGTTGTCCATCCCTTCCGCACCCCCAGCTTCTGGTGACCATACTGGTTTTCCTGTCCCTGTCATTTTATGTTTTCTAAAACACCATGTAAGTAAAGCATATAGTATGTAGATATTTGGCTCTGATTTCTTTCACTTAGCCTCACGCTTTGGAGAGTTGTCAGTGTTGCTCCATTATCAGCAGTTTGTTCTTTTTCATTGCTGAGCAGAATCCTGGTCTGCGGATGTGCCACAATTATGTCCATTTACCAGCTGAAGGACATTTGTTTCCAGTTCCTGTGATGATGAATAAAGCTACTATAAACATTCAGAGCTTTGTTTAAGCTTTGTTTAAGAAAAATTTAGAGCAAAGTAAATAACTTTGTTTTATAAGAAGACAGAATGATACTGGAGGTAGGAGTTGCTTCTTTCTTGACTAACCAATAGAAATACTTATTTTTACAACATCTTATACTTTTTGCACAGCAGTTTTAAAATTCATACATTCACACAAAGGACTTCCAATTTCCTTATTTCTATAATATCATAGTAACGCTGAGAAGGAGGTTAGAGATTTTACCTCATTTTACAGATTGTGGCTAAGAAACCTCCCTGCAATTCAGACTGCATAACTCCTGATCTCCTGCCCTTCCCTCAAAATGTATTTTGAACATCCTGTCATTCAGAACACTCTGCTGGATGCTTTTTGAGTGCTCACATAAACTACATAAAAATACTGATTTTTTTCCTTCAAAAGATGGAAAGACAGTTGGATGCTCTACATCATATATCATCAGGGAAATAAAATTAAGACATCAACGAGATACCACTGTTCACATATTAGAATAGCCAAAATCTGGAACACAAACAGCACCAAATGCTGGTGAGAATGTGGAGCAATACGAACTCTCACTGCTGGTGAGAATGCAAAATGATGCGGTTACTTTGGAAGAGAATGTGGCAATTTTTTATAAAACTAAACATACTATGTAATCCAGTAGTCATTCTCCTTAGTATTTACCCAAAGGAGCTGAAAATGTATGTCCACACAAAAACCTGTACAGGAATGTTTGTTTAAGACAACTTTATAATTACCAGTCTTGGAAGCAAAAAAGATGTCCTTCTGTAGGTAAATGGATAAGCCATGACACGTCCACACAATGGAATAGTCTTCAGTGCTAAAAAGAAGTGAGCTATCAAGCCACTAAAGACATGAAGCTGGAGAAGGAAATGCAAACCCACTCCAGTACTCTTGCCTGGAGAATTCCATGGACAGAGGAGCCTGGTGGGCTACACCCCGTGGGGTCACGAAGAGCCAGACACGACCGAGTGACTAACACACAAGGACATGAAGGAATCTCAAATGCATTTTACTAAGTGAAAGAAGCCAATCTGAAAAGAATACACACTATGTGATCCCAACTATATGACATTCTGGAGAAGGCAAAATTATGGAGACAGTAAAAAGATCAATAGTTGTCAAGGGGTGAGGGGCTGTGAGGAAGGACAAATAGGTAAAACACAGAGGATTTTTAGGGCCATTGACAACACTCTGTGTGGCGCCATAATGATGGATATGTGTCATTATAAAGTCCAAACTCATAAAATTTATAGCATCAAGAGCGAACTGTAATGTAAACTATGGATCTGGGGTAAGTATGATGTGTCAGTGTGGGTTCATCAGTTATAACAAATGTACAGTTGATGAGGGATGTTGATAACTGGGGAGTCTGAGTATGTGTGGGGGCAAAGGGTATATGGGACATCTCTGTACCTTCCCCTCATTTTGCTGTGAACCTAAAATTGCTCTAAAAATATAGATTTTAACAAGGGAGGGGGACAGTCTCAGATGAAACCTGGCCTACTACAGGCTTGAAAAGAGGACTAAGCCAGGTCCAACTAACACAGTCACAAGGAGAGAATGATCTGTGACGCGTCCCTGCCTCAATACTTTTTGGAAGCAAGCAGGGCATAAATTATAAGAAGTGAATCCAACCTAAGGCTGCTGGGAGTCAGGAAACAGGAGAGCTACTGTCCCTAGATGCCTGAAGGGAAGAGGAATTCCTCAGTGATGCTCCAGGACAGGCAGGAAGCTCATCTCCAGGGGAGAGGAAGGCCTCCCTCCTTAGCCTCCAAGTTAGAGAAAGTGGTTACCAGACGAGACTTTCTTTGAACTCTGTCAAAGTTTGATTAATTTGAAATTAAGTAGTGAAGAATCAGAGTGGAAAATGCTCATAGGCCTAAAATTACTAGATTTGTTTTGTGTGGTAGAGGCGGAGGCCAGGCTTTGTGATACAGCTGTAGGGGGGAAAAAATTGTGTCAATGAGATTCTGCCCTTTAAGAAAAGAATTCGACTTTGGGCTGCTTTTGGTGGCATTTGCTTGTTGGACCTCCCACAAGTTGGCCTCTTTAAATTCCAGTAAAACGACTACTGACCAGCTGTAACTCCAGCCAGAAACCACACGGGCTTCTCGTTCCACTGGCCAGCAGCAGTGAGGAGGGGAAGCCTGGGTCTCTGCACCTCGTCTGTGAGCACCCTCTGTGCCAGGTCCATGGTGAGGAAGGCTCAGCAGGCGAAGATCACCAGCCAGGAGACCTACCCAGACAGTGTCCCTGCTGGAAGCAGTGCCTGGGTCTGTCCTCTAGGTGGGTCATCAAACACCAGGCAACGCCAGAGCCGCCACCTGCAGCAGCTGAGCTGTGGGACTCTAAAAGGCCCAGGCACGTGAATGAAATAAAGTCTGAATTTTTTATTTCCATTACTAAGACAGTGAGGGTTAATGATTTTTTAATGTTTAAATAAATGGGCTACACCCTGTAATATTTAGGAATTCAGACTTCAGGGCAAAACCGCATGAGTTTGAATTCTGACTCTGCCAGCCTCCAGCTGTGTGTGATTTTCTTGGGAAAACCGTTTAAGCTCCCTGTGCCTCTCCTTAGTTGCAAAATGGGAATGATAGTGGTCTCTATCTTTGAGAGTTCCTGTAGGAGTAAATGAATTAATTTTTGTAAAGAGCTTAGGACAATAGGCAGCCATTCCCTTCTCCAGGGGATCTTCCCAACCCAGGGACTGAACCCAGGTCTCCCACATAGCAGGAGGATTCTTTACCATCTGAACCACCAGGGAAGCCCAAGAATACTGGAGTGGGTAGCCTATCCCTTCTCCAGGGGATCTTCCAGACCCAGGGATTGAACCCAGGTCTCCCCCGAGAGAGAGTGTATCCTAACATGGCCTTAACATGTCCTGTGTCTTAACATGGCCATCTTATAAGAATACTGATGATTGGGTTTAAGACCCGCCTTAATCCAACAGGACCTTATTTTAAACCAATTATATATGTATACACCCTATTTCCAAAGAAAGTTACATTCTGAGGTGCAGGGTAAACATCTCTTTGTATGCTCAGTCTCTGTGTCAGAATGCAAGCTCCATGAGGACAGGGACTCTGTGTGCCTGTTTAAATGTGGTCCAAGGCAGCCTGCATTACTTATCACAGAATACTTATGGGCTGCCTGCAAGGAATGGAGAGACATGGTGCCACCAGGAGGGCCATGCTTGAGGGAGGGGAGCCATCCAGGAGGAGGGAGAGAGACAGGATAGAAAGAAACACATCTGAGGAAATAAAAAAGGAGAAAGTCCCAAATATTCTAGTATGATATGTCTAGAAGCAGTTTTGGCAGAATTAGAAACAGCCTGAGTTAGGAAGCAGTGCAAGATGAAAGCAAACAGCTTGTGGATCACAGGCCAGGGAGGAAGGAGACAGGACAGAGTTAGGGTTGAAACCTCAGGGAGGAGCCTGCTGTGGAGAGGAGGGCCCCCTGGCAGGACAGTTGCTTCTAAAGCCAAGGGGTCTATTTGGAAAGAACCTGGCTTCTCTAGATACCTGAGGTGGTCTGAGATGTAGGAACATTTTCAACCCATTGTGACCTTGTGGGTCATGGAGCATGGAAGAAGACCTGGGACAGCCAGGAACATCCCTGCAGCACTTTCTCACCCAAGCCATTAGTGGTCTTGGTAGAGAAGTCTTTAGATGTTTATCACTGTGAAGTAAGCTAGTTCAGTTCAGTTCAGTTGCTCAGTTGTGTCCGACTCTTTGCGACCGCATGAACTACAGCATACCAGGCCTCCCTGTCCATCACCAACTCCCAGAGTTCACCCAAACTCATGTCCATTGAGTCAGTGATGCCATCCAACCATCTCATCCTCTGTCATCCCCTTCTCCTCCTACCCTAACCCTCCATCTTTCCCAGCATCAGGGTCTTTTCAAATGAGCCAGCTCTTCGCATCAGGTGGCCACAGTGTTGGAGTTTCAGCTTCAACATCAGTCCTTCTAATGAACACCCAGGACTGATCTCTTTTAGGACTCATCTCCTTTAGGATGGACTGGTTGGATCTCCTTGCAGTAAGTTAACTGTAGTTACTGAAGTATGCTAACTGGACTATGAAAAACTGCACTGGTGATGTTCCGCCACTAAAGATAGCGTGTAGTCTGTCTTTTCCATGACAGCATAATTGACCATGGACCCACAAAGGTCAGTGAACAGGACTGAAAGACAAAAGGAATAGAGAGAGGCCTGCCCCAGGGTAGACATGTGGAGAGACAGAGGAGGCCTCATCCCTCTTTTTCTCTTCAGGTGGCACCGCTGAAAGGTAATGGGAATGCTGTCCAGCTGTCACATCTGGAACCCCCACCTGCTGCACTCATGACCTCGGTCACCCAACTCCCTATTTGACCAATGCAATCAATGAGACAGGTTACCCAACCTCCCCCATGTCACCAAGCTGGTAGAGAGTCCGGCCAGGAGAGTTACTAAGTCTCCTGTTCCCTATACTGGTGCCCTTTCACAACCACCCTGTATTAACTCTTCAAAATAAGCTCCAAATCCATGGCTGAGATTCATCACCTCAGAGCCTCAAACCATAAGAAAAATGTGGATGTCCCTAGTCATGCTGTATCCTCCACTTTGGTAATTCATCCAGGTGGAGGGCATAACCTTGAAAAGATGCTGTTTTGTTTCATTCCACAGGGTGCCCTTCAGACCAAAGCAGTGATCCACAGCCCACCATCACAGGGGGTCGCAGTGGAACTGCACAGGGTCAATTCTCCAGCGAGCCTGGTGACCACAAAGGTGAGGTCATTAGAAGTTTGCGATGGGAGTCCTTTATTTATGGACTCTTCAGAGAAGATTCCAGAGCTGGAAATGATCACCTGATGTGATCCCTCTGTCTGGCACTCTTTTTTTTTTCTACAGGTGACAGCTGATTAGGTTCAGGGGCAGTCTTGCAGGGGAGCCCCTTATCTCTGGTGCTCAACACCTCTGCAGCTGTCTGGGTGCCCAGTTACCTGTTCACTGGGGAAGATGGGCCAGTGGCAGCTCTCGCCAACTGCCTCCCTTCAGTTCATCTTCTTGGAGCAGACACTGACATGTTTCTATCTTATTTACCTTAAGACCTTTTGAAAGTTTAGCTTCTCAGGACTATCTTTCTATGATCCTGACACTGATACATTGAGCACATCCATAGGGGGAAGGAACACTGTGGACAAGAAGTTAAAACTTGAGTATCTAGTCTAAGCCTTCCATTAATTACCATCATTGTATAATGAGAGAATTGGACTAGATCAATGGTTTTCAAACATTTAAAAGATATTAGAATCCTCCATTTTTTTTCAGTTTGAAGGTCCCTGAACTTCTGCTTGAAGAAGCAGCTATGATTTTAAAAATACGACCTTTAATGCTGATGCTCACATGTATGAAATGTGAGGCTGAGTTGCCCTGAATCTCACCATAGAGCTTGGACGTACAGTGTAACTCCAGGCCCAGCAGTGAGGTCCAGGTGCTTCCTGCTTCTTTGGAATCTGCAACCCAGCCTAGGTTTCAAGAAAATGCACAACTGAAGCCTCACCTCAGGGCAAGGAGGTTAGGGAGAGGGAAAAAAGAGAAGAGGGGGAGCCCCAGGAGCAGCAGTATTTCTTGAACTTGAGGTGGCTTGGAGGTGAGACAGGGAGACACTTCAGTTTCAAAAGAAGGCTGTCTAGATGTTACAGACCTACAGTCTAGATCCGTTCTCCCTAGCAGATGTCAGAAACAGGAGGTCTTCCTGTTGTAATCAACACACAGGTATGGTTTGTTTGGCCAGACCAACTTTTTTTTTTTTTTTAACAGAAAACATTGAACCCAAATGTTTTCAAATTGTGTGTGCATCTTCTGGTTCTCCACAAACCTCATTTGTTGCCTGAGTGACCCCAAAGGCATTTTTACAACACCTGCTATGTTGTTTTCTTTTTTTTTTTTCTCCTGATGATCAAATGCTCTTTCATTTTATTTCAATGTTTTTATGTTATGGCTTTGTGAGTAGTGCTGCTATGAACATTCAGTTCAGTTCAGTTCAGTTCAGTTGCTCAGTCGTGTCCTACTCTTTGCAACCCCATGAATCACAGTACACCAGGCCTCCCTGTCCATCACCGACCCCCAGAGTTCACCCAAACTCATGTCCATCGAGTCGGTGATGCCATCCAACCATCTCATCCTCTGTCATCCCCTTCTCCTCCCACCTTCAATCTTTCCCAGCATCAGGGTCTTTTCAAATGAGTCAGTTCTTCACATCAGGTGGCCAAAGTATTGGAGTTTCAGCTTCAACATCAGTCCTTCCAGTGAATACTCAGGACTAATCTCCTTTAGGATGGACTGGTTGGCTCTCCTTGCAGTCCAAGGGACTCTCAAGAGTCTTCTCCAACACCACAGTTCAAAAGCATCAATTCTTCGGCGCTCAGGTTTCTTCACAGTCCAACTCTCACATCCATACATGACCACTGGAAAAACCATAGCCTTGACTAGACAGACCCTTGTTGGCAAAGTAATATCTCTGCTTTTTAATATGCTATCTAGGTTGGTCATAACTTTCCTTCCAAGAAGTATAAGCGTCTTTTAATTTCATGGCTGCAATCACCATCTTCAGTGATTTTGGAGCCCAAAAAAAACAAAGTCTGACACTGTTTCCACTGTTTCCCCATCTATTTCCCATGAAGTGATAGGACAAGATACCATGATCCTAGTTTTCTGAATGTTGAGCTTTAAGCCAACTTTTTCAAAAACTTTAAAAGTTGAGGTATAATTGACCTACAACATTATATTTGTGTCGGGTGTACAACATTTCTGATTTAAGTTTATCTCTTCGACTCAAATCCTTGTCGCTGCTCTTCTGACAAAGCTGCAGGACAGAGGAGCAGACTTCGTCTAATCTTTAATAAGAATATTCTGTACCTTTCTATTTGGCTTTTAAACTTCAAATAACTCTCAGAAATCAATATTTTGATGACTGAAGTGCAAGTGAATAAGAAGCAGGAATGAGTTTTCCCTTTAATTACATGATCAGAAATTCTATGGGTTTTTATTGGAAGCCTGGGCAGAGTAACTGGGGGCGTTTGCTAAGTGTCAGACAAAGGCGTCACTGCCTCCCCTCTCCCTGGCAGTGGACACAGCACCTTCATAAGGAGAGCCCAAACCAAATGGGGTTAATGGTCGTCCTCGCTTTGCTTGTGCTTCTTTCTCTCTGAATTGCTATTAAACTGCTATCTCTCATTTTCATACTGAGGATCTCAAAATAGATGCAGACAGCAACAATGTCAACCTCCTATGTGGACAAGACCATCTGTGCTTTGGTCAGGGAGTGGTAGCCCTTGGTGCTGCTGAATTGGGCCAGAGAACAAGATTAAAAATGATTTCTGTTGATTTTCCTTCTTAACAAGGAAATAGATATTTTTGTCCCTAAAGTGGGCTTCTCTTTTTTTCTTTTCATATCATTTCTCACTTTTATATTGCTTCTCATGGTATTACAAGTGAGCTTGGGTCAAACAATGTTTAATATCTCCAGGAGGGGGAAGCCTGCCTGGTCCTCTAACCAGAGGAGTTGATCAATCAAGAGAAGGCAGGGAAGGGAGGAGAGGGGATCAGTTCGTGAAATTCTAAAAGGCTGCAGCCATTTTTCTTGATTTCTGCTTCCCACTTCTTTTAATATTGTTGTTTCATGGTTTGGTCATAATGTGTGTTTGCATGTGAGTGTATGTATATAATAATAAAAATGTAATAATGTTCCATATAAAATTTTCTTTTTATCCTTTTGGTGTTTATAGCAATAATAATAACAACAGATGGTCTTATCTACCACCGATAGTGAAAAAAAATCACATTACTGCTACACAAGAGATAAATATGCCTAAGGAACCAAACAAATAATATAAAATCAGAGCATTCTCTTCACAGAATAGACAAAACAAAAACAATTGATTTCCATATGTCTTTTATTTTTTTTTAATTTAAATTTATTTATTTTAATTGGAGGCTAATTACTTTACAATATTGTATTGGTTTTGCTATACATCAACATGAATCTGCCACGGGTGTACACGTGTTCCCAATCCTGAACCCGCCTCCCACCTTCCTCCCCATCCCATCGCTCTGGATCATCCCAGTGCACCAGCCCCAAGCATCGTGTATCCTGCATCGAACCTGGACTGGCGATTCATTTCTCATATGATATTATACATGTTTCAATGCCATTCTCCCAAATCATCCCACCCTCTCCCTCTCCCACAGAGTCTAAAAGAGTATTCTATACATCTGTGTCTGTTTTTCTCTCTCACATACAGGGTTATCGTTACCATCTTTCTAAATTCCATATATATGTGTTAGTATACTGTATTGGTGTTTTTCTTTCTGGCTTACTTCACTCTGTATAATAGGCTCCAGTTTCATCCACTTCATTAGAACTGATTCAAATGTATTCTTTTTAATGGCTGAGTAATACTCCATTGTGTAATATATACCACAGCTTTCTTATCCATTCATCTGCTGATGGACATCTAGGTTGCTTCCATGTCCTGGCTATTATAAACAGTGCTGCGATGAACACTGGGGTACACGTGTCTCTTTCAATTCTAGTTTCCTCAGTGTGTATGCCCAGCAGTGGGATTGCTGGGTCATAAGGCAGTTCTATTTCCAGTTTTTTAAAGAATCTCCACACTGTTCTCCATAGTGGCTGTACTAGTTTGCATTACCATCAACAGTGTAAGAGGGTTCCCTTTTCTCCACACCCTCTCCAGCATTTATTGCTTGTAGACTTTTGGATCGCAGCCATTCTGACTGGTGTGAAATGGCGTGAAATGAACCTTTGTGGTTTTAATTTGCATTTCTCTGATAATGAGTGATGTTGAGCATCTTTTCATGTGTTTGTTAGCCATCTGTATGTCTTCTTTGGAGAAATGTCTATTTAGTTCTTTGGCCCATTTTTTGATTGGGTCATTTATTTTTCTGGAATTGAGCTGCAGGAGTTGCTTATATATTTTTGAGATTAGTTGTTTGTCAGTTGCTTCATTTGCTATTATTTTCTCCCATTCTGAAGGCTGTCTTTTCACTTTGCTTGTAGTTTCTTTTGTTGTGCAGAAGCTTTTAATTTTAATTAGGTCCCATTTGTTTATTTTTGCTTTTATTTCCAATATTCTGGGAGGTGGGTCATAGAGGATCCTGCTGTGATTTATGTTGGAGAGTGTTTTGCCTATGTTCTCCTCTAAGGGAGTTTTATAGTTTCTGGTCTTAGGTTTAGATCTTTAGTCCATTTTGAGTTTATTTTTGTGTATGGTGTTAGAAAGTGTTCTAGTTTCATTCTTTTACAAGTGATCGACCAATTTTCCCAGTACCACTTGTTAAAGAGATTGTCTTTTCTCCATTGTATATTCTTGCCTCCTTTGTCAAAGATAAGGTGTCCATAGGTGCGTGGGTTTATCTCTGGGCTTTCTATTTGTTCCATTGATCTATATTTCTGTCTTTGTGCCAGTACCATACTGTCTTGATGATTGTGGCTTTGTAGTAGAGCCTGAAGTCAGGCAGGTTGATTTCTCCAGTTCCATTCTTCTTCCTCAAGATTACTTTGGCTATTCAAGGTTTTTTGTATTTCCATACAAATTGTGAAATCATTTGTTCTAGCTCTGTGAGAAATACCATTGGTAGCTTGATAGGGATTGCATTGAATCTATAGATTGCTTTGGGTAGTATACTCATTTTCACTATATTGATTCTTCCGATCCATGAACATGGTATATTTCTCCATCTATTAGTGTCCTCTTTGATTTCTTTCATTAGTGTTCTATAGTTTTCTATAGACAGGTCTTTTGTTTCTTCAGGTAGATGTATTCCTAAGTATTTTATTCTTTTTATTGCAATGGTGAATGGAATTGTTTCCTTAATTTCTCTATTTTCTCATTATTAGTGTATAGGAATGCAAGGGATTTCTGTGTGTTGATTTTATATCCTGAAACTTTACTATATTCATTGATTAGCTCTAGTTATTTTCTGGTGAAGTCTTTAGGGTTTTCTATGTAGAGGATCATGTCATCTGCAAACAGTTTTTACTTCTTCTTTTCCAATTTGGATTCCTCTTATTTCTTTTTCTGCTCTGATTGCTGTGGCCAAAACTCCCAGAACTATGTTGAATAGTAGTGGTGAAATTGGGCACCCTTGTCTTGTTCCTGACTTTAGGGGAAATGCTTTCAATTTTTCACCATTGAGGATAATGTTTGCTGTGGGTTTGTCATATATAGCTTTTATTATGTTGAGGTATGTTCTTTCTATTCCTGCTTTCTGGAGAGTTTTTATCATAAATGGATGTTGAATTTTGTCAAAGGCTTTCTCTGCATCTATTGAGATAATCATATGGCTTTTATTTTTCTATTTGTTAATGTGGTGAATTACATTGATTGATTTGTGGATACTGAAGAATCCTTGCATCCCTGGGATAAAGCCCACTTGGTCACGGTGTATGATCTTTTTAATGTGTTGTTGGATTCTGATTGCTAGAATCTTGTTAAGGATTTTTGCATCTATGTTCATCAGTGATATTGGCCTGTAGTTTTCTTTTTTTGTGGCATCTTTGTCAGGTTTTGGTATTAAGGTGATGGTGGCCTCATAGAATGAATTTGGAAGTTTACCTTCCTCTGCAATTTTCTGGAAGAGTTTAAGTAGGATAGGTGTTAGCTCTTCTCTAAATTTTTGGTAGAAATCAGCTGTGAAGCCGTCTACCTGGCCTTTTGCTTGCTTGAAGATTTCTGATTACAGTTTCAATTTCCGTGCTTGTGGTGGGTCTGTTAAGATTTTCTATTTCTTCCTCGTTCAGTTTTGGAAAGTTGTACTTTTCCAAGAATTTGTCCATTTCTTCCACGTTGTCCATTTTATTGGCATATAATTGCTGATAGTAGTCTCTTATGATCCTTTGTATTTCTGTATTGTCTGTTGTGATCTCTCCATTTTCATTTCTAATTTTATTGATTTGATTTTTCTCCCTTTGTTTCTTGATGAGTCTGGCTAATGGTTTGTCAATTTTATTTATCCTTTCAAAGAACCAGCTTTTGGCTTTGTTGATTTTTGCTATGGTCTCTTTTGTTTCTTTTGCATTTATTTCTGCTCTAATTTTTAAGATTTCTTTCCTTCTACTAACCCTGGGGTTCTTCATTTCTTCCTTTTCTAGTTGCTTTCGGTGTAGAATTAGGTTACTTATTTGACTTTTTTCTTGTTTCTTGAGGTATGCCTGTATTGCTATGAACTTTCCCCTTAGCACTGCTTTTACAGTGTCCCACAGATTTTGGGTTGTTGTGTTTTCATTTTCATTCGTTTCTATGCATATTTTTATTTCTTTTTTGATTTCTTCTGTGATTTGTTGGTTATTCAGCAGCGTGTTGTTCAGCCTCCATATGTTGGAATTTTTAATAGTTTTTCTCCTGTAATTGAGATCTAATCTTACTGCATTATGGTCAGAAAAGATGCTTGGAATGATTTCAATTTTTTTGAATTTACCAAGGCTAGATTTATGGCCCAGGATGTGATCTATCCTGGAGAAGGTTCCATGTGTGCTTGAGAAAAAGGTGAAATTCATTGTTTTGGGGTGAAATGTCCTATAGATATCAATTAGGTCTAACTGGTCTATTGTATCATTTAAAGTTTGTGTTTATTTGTTAATTTTCTGTTTAGTTGATCTATCCATAGGTGTGAGTGGGGTATTAAAGTCTCCCACTATTATTGTGTTATTGTTAATTTCCCCTTTCATACTTGTTAGCATTGGTCTTACATATTGCAGTGATCCTATGTTGGGTACATATATATTTATAATTGTTATATCTTCTTGGATTGATCCTTTGATCATTATGTAGTGTCCTTCTTTGTCTCTTTTCACAGTCTTTGTTTTATAGTCTATTTTATCTGATATGAGTATTGCTACTCCTGCTTTCTTTTGGTCTCTATTTGCATGCAATATCTTTTTCCACCTCTTCACTTTCAGTGTGTATGTGTCCCTTGTTTTAAGGTGGGTCTCTTGTAGACAACATATATAGGGGTCTTGTTTTTGTATCCATTCAGCCAGTCTTTGTCTTTTGGTTGGGGCATTCGACCCATTTACATTTAAGGTAATTATTGATAAGTATGATCCCGTTGCCATTTACTTTATTGTTTCGGGTCCAGGTTTATACACTTTTTGTGTTTCCTGTCTAGAGAATATCCTTTAGCATTTGTTGGAGAGCTGGTTTGGTGGTGCTGAATTCTCTCAGCTTTTGCTTGTCTGAGAAGCTTTTGATTTCTCCTTCATATTTGAATGAGATCCTTGCTTGGTACAGTAATCTGGGCTGTAGGTTATTTTCTTTCATCACTTTAAGTATGTCTTGCCATTCCCTCCTGGTCTGAAGAGTTTCTATTGAAAGATCAGCTGCTATCCTTATGGGAGTCCCCTTGTGTGTTATTTGTTGTTTTTCCCTTGCTGCTTTTAATATTTGTTCTTTGTGTTTGATCTTTGTTAATTTGATTAATATGTGTCTTGGGGTGTTTTGCCTTGGATTTATCCTGTTTGGGACTCTGGGTTTCTTGGACTTGGGTGATTATTTCCTTCCCCATTTTAGGGAAGTTTTCAACTATTATCTCCTCAAATATTTTCTCATGGTCTTTCTGTTTGTCTTCTTCTTCTGGGACTCCTATGATTCAAATGTTCAGGCGTTTAACATTGTCCTGGAGGTCTCTGAGATTGTCCTCATTTCTTTTAATTCATTTTTCTTTTTTCCCCTCTGAATCATTTATTTCTATCATTCTATCTTCTACTTCACTAATCCTATCTTCTGCCTCTGTTATTCTACTATTTGTTGCCTCCAGAGTGTTTTTGATCTCATTTATTGCATTATTCATTATATATTGACTCTTTTTTATTTCTTCTAGGTCAATGTTAAACCTTTCTTGCATCTTCTCAATCCTTGTCTCCAGGCTATTTATCTGTGATTCCATTTTTATTTCAAGATTTTGGATCATTTTCACTATCATTATTTGGAATTCTTTATCAGGTAGATTCCCTATCTCTTCCTCTTTTGTTTGGTTTGCTGGGCATTTATCCTGTTCCTTTACCTGCTGGGTATTCCTCTGTCTCTTCATCTTGTTTATATTGCTGTGTTTGGGGTGGCCTTTCTATATTCTGGCGGTTTGTGGAGTTCTCTTTATTGTGGAGTTTCCTTGCTGTGGGTGGGGTTGTATCGGTGGCTTGTTAAGGTTTCTTGGTTAGGGAAGCTTGTGTCGGTGTTCTGGTGGGTGGAGCTGGATTTCTTCTCTCTGGAGTGCAATGATGTGTCCAGTAATGAGTTATGAGATGTCAATGGTTTTGGAGTAACTTTGGGCAGCCTGTATATTGAAGCTCAGGGCTGTGTTCCTGTGTTGCTGGAGAATTTGCGTGGTATGTCTTGCTCTGGAACTTGTTGGCCCTTGGGTGGTGCTTGGTTTCAGTGTAGGTATGGAGGCATTTGATGACCTCCTATCGATTAATGTTCCATGGAGTCAGGAGTTCTCTGATGTTCTCAGGATTTGGACTTAAGCCTCCTGCTTCTGGTATTCAGTCTTATTTTTACAGTAGTCTCAAGACTTCTCCTTCTATACAGCACCATTGATAAAACATCTCTTTTCGAAGACAATGGGCTGCTTTTCTGGGTGCCTGATGTCCTCTGCTGGCATTCAGAAGTTGTTTTGTGGAATTTACTCAGCGTTTAAATGTTCTTTTGATGAATTTGTGGGGGAGAAAGTGGTCTCCCCATCCTATTCCTCTGCCATCTTAGGACCGCCTCCCCCATATTTCTTTTAATGCACTCCATTTTTATCATGTTATATTTTCCATCATTATAACAGAAACCTTCACTATTGTATGCACCTTCCACACTATGTCACAATTGAAAAATGTGTAGATTATCTTCATTGGTTGTATTTTGGTTTGGCTCTTTCTAGATGATCTAAAATAAGGAGAGTAAATAGGTACAGAGTCTCCTTCTGACCCTAATGGATTGGTGGTAATGATGTGTAACTATGGTTCTCAACCCTGGCCACACCTTAAAATTATCTAGGGAGCTTTTTAAAAATGATGCCAACCCCACAACAGACCAGTATCAGAATCTCTGGGAGTTGGGTTCAGGCATATTTAAAATCTTACTGGGTGATTCTAATGTACAGTCAAGATTAAGAATTGTTGATCTGGAGCAGTGTCTTCCAGACCTCAACATCAATCCTGATTACCTCAAGAGCTTGTTAAAAACACAGATTGCCAGCCTCCACCCCCAGACTTTCTGATTCATTTAGGTCAGGGTGAGGCCCAAGAATTTTATTTTCTAGCAAGTTTTTAGGTGATGTTGACATTTTCTGTGATGTGTTTTTGATTAGCTGTGATAATGTGGGGCCAACACCTTGAGAACCACTGACATGAAACATTGTGTTAGAAAGGAACTTGAAGCTGAATGAAAGTTCAAGAGAAGAAGGCAATGGTTAGTTAGTCACAGCTGCCCTGGTCATAAAAGGAGGAATTGTACTTGTCACTCTCACTCTTGAGAAACTCTTCAGTGAGCTGTCTTCAATCACAGTACAGAACTGAGTTCCTCCTGAAATGAATCACTAGTTGTAGTAATCCTACCCACATTGTCTCAGACGGTAGAGAATCTGCCTGCAGTGCAGGAGACTTGGGTTTAGTCCCTGGGTTGGGAAGATCCCCTGGAGAAGGGAATGGATACCCACTCCAGTATTCTTGCCTGGAGAATCCCATGGACAGAGGAGCCTGGCAGGCTACAGTCCATAGCGTTGCAAAGGATCAGACATGGCTGAGTGACTAACACTTTCACTTGCTTACACACATTGTGAAGGTATTTCTTGACCACCATCCTCACCCACAGGCAGCTCTGCCCAGCCCAGCCAGGACTGGAAGCTGGACTCCTAAGACTGTCCAGCACCACACCACTCCAGCTCATGTGTTCTGCTCACCAACTTCCTCACCTTGGGGCCTCCAACCTGTCTACTCTTTATATCTATTGTCATAGACAGGTGGCTTGTTTTCCTACAAGATGAGTTATTTTATCCAGTTTGTCAGCTGGGACTGAGGACAAAGCAAGCCTGTCATCATGGAAGAAGTCACTTTTGATGATGTGTCCTAGACAAAGGTTACAGAAAGTCAGGGAGTAGCATGACAGGCAGCAAGGTGCTGCAGAGAGAATAGATGGCTACTGAAATCAAACCCTGCCTACCTCTGAATTTATCCTCAGTCTCTAAGCACTTGTTTGTTTTCTCTTAGTTCTGAGGGGCTCTGGCAATCATAAAAGCAGCCCACAAGCAGAATCCAGCAATGGCCATGCAGAGGCTTCAAGCACCTCTCCTGTCACTGAGAAAAATTGGTGAGTCTTATCTGTAAGATTTTATTCCAACAGACAATGAAGCAAAAGTATTTCTTACTCTGTGTTATTTTGGTGAGTTGGAGAGAGTGGAGCCAAAAAGTGTTGCCCACCAGATTCCCCCATGTCAGAAGTTCATTAGTCTGTGGGCAAAAGTCTTTGATCTACAGGGCAATCTGGTTACAACCTTCTTGTGGGTTCTCCTCGTAGTGAAACCTGTATTTGGCCTCAGTAGGTTAAAACAGTGATTCTCAACTGGGGGCACTTTTGCCCCCTCCCGCTCTCCTTCTGAGGACATGTGTGGTTGTCACAACTCTTCACAGGGGGTTTGTGTGAAAGATGTCTAGTGGATCGAGGCCAGGGATGCTGTTGCCCAGTCTACAGTGCGCAAGACAGCTCCCGCCCACCAAAGAACTGACTAGCCTAAAAGGACAAAAAACTGTGGGCTTAAGCTAATGCAAAAAGGGTATATCATTTTCATTAAAAGTTTACTCCAGGATTTTGAGGAAGTAAGCAGGCCATTAGAAAATTCATTGCATCTTTTTGGAAAAAGAGGTGGTCTTAATTTGTAACTTCTAAAAATAATTCTTAATTTTTTGAGACATCTTATTTGAAACTTGACAAATTAAATCCTCAGTACTTCTCTAGCAGTCTCAAATTGCTTGAGCTGCTTTTAAAGTAATTTGTGGTTGTCTCTCAGTAACCACAGGGAATGGTTCCAGGAGCCCCCACAGATACCAAACTTTGCTGTTGCTCAAGTCCTTTACATACAGAATGTTGTGGTACAGTTTGCCCTCCACATCCATGGGTTTCACAACCACAAATTCAACCAACCTTGGATTTGCACAAAACCCATAGAAATGGAGGGCAGATTGTACTTAATAGTCAGAATAGCTCATATAAGGGTACTTGATGAAATATTGTAGGCCTAGTATCTCATATTAGAGATGCTCTCATATTTTGAACAAAGTTCAAAATTTCTTTCAGCAGAAAGACCAGTGAACTTGGCAGGTGGAAGACTTGGGTTCTGATCCTAAAGCTAGCATTTTCCAGCCCTGTGATCTTGGGCAAGTCAATGAATATAGTTTGGGAAATGGCTCCAGCCCCAGCCTGACTCCCATCAACCTCCACTGATGACCAGCTTTACTCAGAATATCAGGGCTGTGCTGTGAGCAATGCCCACTTCCCTTCCCTCTACCTTAGAACTGCTCCTTCTATTCAGCTGTCCATTCTTCCTTTGCTCACCCAGGTGAGCTCTCCCCGGCTCACCTCTGTGATGTTCCTGCTCTCCAGGTCCTGCCACCATCAGGCAGACAAGGCTTGGCTTTCACATCTTTCTCCCTCTGCTGCCTCTTCCCCATTTGCTGATTCCTCTTCCATCTAACAAAAGTCTTCCCTGGGCCCTGTCCCTCCCTCTTCTTACTTTTATACCTCAGACTTCCTCAGACTGACTTCCAGCTTGGTTGCCTCGTTCCCTCACCAACCCCTGCCTCTCTAAACCCGAAATCATCTGTGCCCTCACCACATCCCTCAAACAGTCTTGGGAAGCTTAGCTCCCAGCTAAGAGAGCCTTGTATTCATCAGTTTGTGCAACACTTGGTGCCATGGACCATGGTTTCTATGAATTGTGCTCGTCCATGGTTTCGGCAGCACCATGGTCTTCAGCTTCTTTCTCCCAGATGTCCTCCATCTTTATCCTGCTCCTCTTCCACACACCTTGAAATACAGACAGTTCTCCAAGTCCTTGACTCTCTTCTTTCTTCACTTCTCCCTGGGTGATAGCCTCTCTCACTAGTGTATTCTGGTACCAACTCTCAGCTGAGACAGCATGATTCTCAGGTCTCTGTTCTGAGCTCCACCCTACTACACCCACCTCCTGCTGCCCGTAGATTTCCTGATCTATACACCAGAGCCTCAACAGAAAAGCCCACTAAAGGACCTCCACCAGCTCACCAGACCTCGCCACTTCCATGAGTGCTACACACATTCTCCTGTGACCTGGTCTTCAAACCTGGTGCTCATTTTTGATCCCTACCTCTCACTTAACCCCACTTCCAATCACTTGTTTAGCATCCTTCCCTAGCCCAGACCTACCATTATCTGTTTCTCTCCACTCTCTCCTCTGTATATATCAGCTTTCATTTCTAACACCTTATCAATTGTCTTAAAGCATATTCTGACTTCTCAAAGAACTTTAGTGGCTTCCTATTTCAGACCAAAAGAGGTTCAGACTCCTCAGTCTGCTTTTGCAAGCCTCTCTCTATCTCACTCCAGTTTGTCTTCTAGACTCAGCTCCTGCGTGACCCTTTATGCACCCTCTGGCTTCCTGGAGTCAGACTTCATATTGTTCCTACAAGTGCATCTCCTTCTGTTCTGTCTGCCCTCTCCTTTCAGTTCAGCTCTTACCTATTTCATCAAGATACAACATCATATCTCTCTTCTCTACAGAGTCCTTAATTCTCTTTAACACTCCTTGAACCATCATGGTCCATTTATGACTGTACTACTCAAAGGGCTGGTTCATAAGAAAATGAGGTTGTGTCCTAATGTACATCAAGCTACTGTTTCTTCAAGGAAGTCTTGCTCCCCCTCCCCCATGTATAGTCTCAGCCAAACGAAACAAGATACTTGGTAACTAATTGAACTGATTTGTATTCTGACACAAACTCTTTATGACATTGTGAGTGATAACATTGACAGACTGGGTCCTCGGACCACTTTGGTATATTACTCTCTGTGGCTCCCCATGTTTTGTCTGGTGTTGTGGTTGACCATGTGCCAGCAGTTCAGCTTCTCAAGGGCAAGGGCCAAATTTTCCTTCTTGTTTCTAGTACATGCAATGGGTCTCAATAAATTTGTCAGGCTGACTTCCAAGACCACTCCTCAGAACTCATATTTTTATGAAAGGAATGTTCTCCCTCAATCTTTAAGTGGTGGTGGCAACAACAGGATTCAGAATAATTCGTCAGATAGTGTTTCAGGTCATCTGTGCCCTAGGGAAGGTGGGAGCCCATCTTTCTCTCTGTATTTGATGTTTACCTCAATGCCCTGTGGATCAACCCAGGGACTGAAAGGAAGGAAGTCTTGAGGCAGTCAGGTGGGGCATAATGAGGAGAGAGCTGGGTCATGCCAGTGGTGACTCTCCCAGCAGCAAGTAACAAAACTCAGCAGATTCAAGGACCCCTCAGGGTAACAGGTCTGAAATCAGAAGTTCCAGTGCTTGGCTGGCCACTCAGATATGTTGACACAGACTCCTTCCATTACTTTGCCGCTCTATCCCAGCACATCAGAACTTAGAAGCACAAGTTAGCTGAAGCAGCATGCTAAGGATCCCTTGTTCACATGGCATTGTCCAAAGAAGGAAGGAAGAGATGGATGGAGAAGGCCTATCGTCAGGAGTCTCTCCCTGTTGGTCATGAGGGAGACCTTTCCTAGAAGTCCCCAGGACACTCCTCTCACATCTTATCAGATGAAATTTACAGAGGTGGCTCTGCAGGGGAGAGGAGTCCAGTGAGGGAAGCTGGAAAGGTGAGCATTTTCAGCTTCTGCAGAAGAAAGTAAGCAAAGGTGAGCATTTTCAGCTTCTGCAGAAGAAAGTAAGCAAAGAATAAAGGGGTTAGAGAAGCAACCCATAAAGTGTTCTAGAAGAATCCTAAAGAGGTAGCGACAGAACAGATACGTACAGGGAATGATGGAGGGAAGGCAAAATCAGAAGGAAGAGTTTATAAGGAAGACCCAGACATAACAAGAAACACTGTGAGACTAGAATGACAAGGACATGTTGAGGACATTGTCCTGACTCACCCAACATTTATGGCAGTGGCGAGTCTTCCTCACAGTTATCTCACAGAATGCACACACCAGTCTTTTGCATGATGTTCTCTATGAGTCAGATGAATACAGGGATGGCTACTCAATCAGCTCTCAAATGCTGGACTGGAGGCCACTACTGGGTTGGAGGCATCAGATTTACCTGCTCCTGCCCCAGTCGGCTAGCATGGGGTTCCCTCACTGTCACAGAGAATAAATGGCAGGTCTAGGGTTTGAGTCTGGATTTTCTGTCTCTAACAATAATAGTAACAACTAATATTTGATATTCATTAACAACTTCCTCAGAGAAGGCAATGGCACCCCACTCCAGTACTCTTGCCTGGAAAATCCCATGGACAGAGGAGCCTGGTAGGCTGCAATCCATGGGGTCTCTAGGAGTTGGACACGACTAAGCGACTTCACTTTCACTTTTCACTTTCATGCATTGGAGAAAGAAATGGCAACCCCTCCAGTGTTCTTGCCTGGAGAATCCCGGGGATGGGGGAGCCTGGTGGGTTGCCGTCTATGGGGTCACACAGAGTCGGACATGACTGAAGTGACTTAGCAGCAACAACTTCCTAGGCACTGTGTTAAGGATTTCGCATGAATGATTCTTTTTAATCCTCATATTAATCCTGTGGGAGAGGCGCATATTATAGAAATTCTGACATTTAGAGAGTACAAGGGACTTGCTGTTGATGTTACCTTGTCAGCAAAGTGACAGAGTCAAGATTTGAACTCAGCTCTAACTCCAGAGCCCATGTTTTTAGCCAGTACATTCTGCTGCCTCTCCCAGCTCCAAATGCCTAGCCCAGGGTTTTTTGTATTTTTTTTTTAATTCTATATTCTCTATTTGTCATTGCAACAAATCTTGAATCACAACCAGCTAAGGAGTAAATTCTGATGGGCAACAAACTCTCAGCCTGTGATTGGTGGAGAAAATTCCAGGTCTCAACCTTGGGAGAAAGCTTCTGGCCTCATGGGAAAGGTGTTCCCATGGGTACGTGGTCGGGCGGGGCTCACTTGGCTGGGGAGAAAGAAACCTCATGTTGCAAGTCCAAGTCAGTGGTTGGCCCGGTGCTCCTCTGTTCCACTTCCTGTGTAAGCCTGTAACTGTGTACAGTGAATGACAGAATGGAAGTAGTCTTTTATGCCATGGGGCTTTGTTCCCATGATGGTAATCCTCCATTTTAATGCTGATAAGTACAATAGCGAGGATTATGCCCCTTAATTTAATTTGGCCTGCGTATGGCAAAGCTCTCACAAGGCTTTTATTTGACATTCTTTAGCACAGCTAGCCTGTTGTTGTGTAAAAAGAAGCCCCTATGAGGGAGGCAGCAGATTGACCATGCTGGTGCAGATGTTTTTACCCAGCAGCTTGTAACACACCCCCAGAGAAGCTGCTTCGTTGTTGGCCACTTCAGGCTCAAGAGAGACTGAAACTTCATGACTCAGACAGCCCGAGGGGAGCTGGCACTTTGCAAGAGGGGAAAATGGACTCATATTTCTCCCGTTTGTCATCCTTACGGCCCGGGGCTTGAAGCCAATTGGGCTGACCTCAGAATTGATGAGCCAGAGCAACAGCCTTCCCATCAGGGCTGACTGTGGGCCAGATTTTCCTGTGGGCTGTGAAGTACAGATTGCCACATATCTTGACAGACTGTGTGGGGGGTCCTTGTAGAAATATGTGGCAGTGCTAAGAAGATTCAACAAAACAAAACTTTTCTTTCCATGTCAGTATCTGGAGGAGGTCCCCTTTCCCACCTTTCCTCTCCCACCCTTCAATTCCCATGCTAATTTTCCTTCCACTTTCATTTCACTCACGCAGGGGGCTAGTGCACATTTCCTGCCCCTGTGGCCAAGTTATTGCACTAACATATTAAGAGACACCCCCACCTCCCCATGACACCAGGGGAGAAATATCAGCAGGTGTGAGAGGAGCTAGGGGTGGTGGCCTTCTTTTATGACATGCTTATGATGCTGTGGGTTACCTTCTTCCAGTAGAAAATCAAGTAACAGACCTGGGATTGAATCTTAGTTTAGCTACAGTAGGTCCCCTGCATACAAACGAGTTCCATTCTGAGAGCACATTCATAAGTCAAATTTGTTCATTAAGTCAAACACGGTTTGACAGGGAGGGCTTCCCTGGTGGGTCAGCGATAAAGAATCTGCGTACCAGAGCAGGGGATACAGGTTTGATCCCTGGGATGGAAAGATCCCCTGGAGTAGGAAATGGCAACCCACTTCAGTATTCTTACCAGGAAAATTCCAAGGACAGAGGAGCCTGGCGAGCTGCAATCCATGGGGTCACAAAGAATTGGACACAACTGAGCATACACACACATGCCCCACTGACACAATCAAGTAGATAGGTCTGTCCTGTAATAAGTTTATAATACTTTTCATGCACTCTGATCAAGTGGGACTTATCCCAGGGATGCAAGGATTCTTCAATGTACACAGTCAATCAATATGATAAACCACATTCAGTTCAGTTCAGTTCAGTTCAGTTGCTCAGTTGTGTCCGACTCTCTGTGACCCCATGGACTGCAGCACACGAGGCCTCCCTGTCCATCACCAACTCCCATAGTTTACTCAAACTCATGTCCATTGAGTTGGTGATACCATCCAACTATCTCATCCTCTATTGTCCCCTTCCCCTATACCACATTAACAAATTGAAAAGTAAAAACCACATGATTGTCTCAACAGATTCAGAAAAAGCTTTTGACAAAATCCAACACCCATTTATGAACAACAACAACGACAAAAAAAACCGCTCCAGAAACTGGGCTTAGAGGGAGACCAGTCCTGGGTGTTCACTGGAAGGACTGATGTTGAAGCTGAAACTCCAATACTTTGGGCACCTGATGCAGACAGCTGACTCATTTGAAAAAACCCTGATGCTGGAAAAGATTGAGGGCAGGAGGAGAAGGGGACGACAGAGGATGAGATGGTTGGATGGCATCACCGACTCAATGGACATGAGTTTGAGTGAACTTCGGGAGTTGGTGATGGACAGGGAGGCCTGGCGTGCTGCGGTTCATGGGGTCGCAAAGAGTCAGACACGACTGAGCAACTGAACTGACTGACTGACTACCTCAACATAATAGGGATCGTATATGGCAAACCTATAGCTAACATCATACTCAATGGTGAAAAGCTGAAAGCATTTTCTCTAAGATCAGGAACTAGACAAGGATGTCCACTCTTGCCACTTTTATTCAACATAGTTTTAGACATGTTAGACTCAAGAGAAGGCAATGGCACCCCACTCCAGTACTCCTGCCTGGAAAATCCCATGGACAGAGGAGCCTGGTAGGCTGCAATCCATGGGGTCACTGAGGGTCGGACATGACTGAGCGACTTCACTTTTACTTTTTACTCTCATGCATTGGAGAAGGAAATGGCAACCCACTCCAGTGTTCTTGCCTGGAGAATCCCAGGGACGGGGGAGCCTGGTGGGCTGCCGTCTATGGGGTCACACAGAGTCGGACATGACTGAAGTGACTTAGCAGCAGCAGCAGACTCAACATAGTTTTAGAAATCTTAGTCACAGCTATTAGAGTAGAAAAAGAAATAAAAGAATCCAAATTGGAAAACAAGTAAAACTGTTATTGTTTGCAGAGGACATGATACTATACATATAATGATGCTACCAGAAAACTACTAGAGCTCTTCTATATATTTGGTAAAAAATGTAGGATACAAAATTGATACACAGAAATCTCTTGTATTTCTATACACTAACAATGAAAGATCAGAAAGAGAGGTTAAGGAAACAATCCCATTTAACATCACATTAAAAAGAATAAAATACCTGTGAATAAACTTACCTAAGGAAATGGCAAGCCACTCCAGTGTTCTTGCCTGGAGAATCCCAGGGACGGGGGAGCCTGGTGGGCTGCCGTCTCTGGGGTCGCACAGAGTCGGACACGACTGAAGCAACTTAGCAGCAGCAGTAGCAGCAAGGAGGCAAAGGACCTGTACTCAGAAAACTATGATACTGATGACAGAAATCAAAGATAAAACAAGCAGATGGAGAGACTTGCCATGTTCTTGGACAGAAGGAATCAACATTGTCAAAATGACTATACCATCTAAAACAATCTACAATTCAGTGTAATACCTATCAAATTACCAATGGCATTTTTCATAGAACTAGAACAAAAATTTTTACAACTTGTATGGAAAAACGAAAGACTCCAAATAATCGAAGCAATCTTGATTACTACAAAGCTACAGTAATCGAGACAGTATGGTACTGGCACAAAAACAGAAATACAGATCAACAGAACAGGATAGAGAGCCCAGAGATAAACCCACATAGCTATGGCCACCTAGTGCACAACAGAGGGGACAAAACAAAACAAAACACAATCTTTTCAAGAAGTGATGCTGGGAAAACTGAACAGCTACATGTAAAAGAATGGAATTAGAATACTCCCCAACATCATACACAAAAATAAACTCAAAATGGATTAAAGTCCTAAATCTAAGGCTGGATACTATGACAAAACTCTTACAGGAAAATCTAAACAGAACTCTTATGGACATAAATTGAAGCAAGATACTTTTCAATCCACTGCCTAGAGTAATGAAAATAAAAACAAAAATAAACAAATGGGACCTAATTAAACTTAAAAGCTTTTGTACAGCTAAAGAAACCATAATAAAACAAGACAACCCTTGGAATGGGAGAAAATATTTGCAAACAAAGCAACTGACAAGGGATTAATCTCCAAATATACAAATGGCTCATGCAGCTCAATATCAAAAAAACAAACAATCCGATCAAAAAATGGGCCAAAGATCTCAATAGACATTTCTCCAAAGAAGATAGACAAATGGCCAAAAACACAGAAAAAGATGCTCAACATCACTAAGTATTAGAGAAATTAAAATCAAAACTACAAGATATGACCTCACACCAGTCAGAATGGCCATAATCAAAAAAATCTACAAGCAGTAAGTTCTGGAGAGGGTGTGGCAAAAAGGAAGCCCGCCTACACTGTTGGTGGACATATAAATTGGTATAGCCAGTATGGAGAACAGTATAGAGGTTCCTTTAAAAACTAAAAAGAGCTACCATATGATCCAGCAACTCTACTCCTGGACATGTATCTGGAGAAAACCACAATTCAAAAGGATGCATTCAGCCTGATATTCACTGCAGCACTATTTATAATAGCCAGGCCATGGAAGCAACCTAAATGTCCATCAACACAGAAATGGATAAAGAAAATGTGGTACATATATACAATGAAATATTACTCAGCCAAAAAGGAATGAAATAAGACATGGATGGACCTAGAGATTGTCATACAGAAGTAAGTTAAAAGGAGAAAGACAAATAATTGTGTAATATCACTTATATATGGAATCTAGAAAAATGGTATAGATGACCTTATTTGTAAAGCATAAACAGAGTCACAGATGTAGAAAACAAACATCATTAGCAAGGGGGAAGAGAGTGGGATAAATTGGGATTGACATACATACACTACTGTATATAAAATATGTAACTGATGAGATGGAGAAGGCAATGGCACCCCACTCCAGTACTCCTGCCTGGAAAATCCCATGGACGGAGGAGCCTGGTAGGCTGCAGTCCATGGGGTCTCTAGGAGTCGGACATGACTGAGCGACTTCACTTTCACTTTTCACTTTCATGCATTGGAGAAGGAAATGGCAACCCACTCCAGTGTTCTTGCCTGGAGAGTCCCAGGGACGGGGGAGCCTGGTGGGCTGCCGTCTATGGGGTCACACAGAGTCGGACACGACTGAAGTGACTTAGCAGCAGCAGCAGCAACTGATGAGAACCTACTATATATCACAGGGAACTCTACTCAATGCTCTTTGGTGACCTAGATGGGAAGGGAATCTAAGAAAAAGTGGATATATGTGTATGTATAACTAAATCACTTTGCTGTACAGCAGAAACTAACACAACATTGTAAAGCAACTATACTCCAATATCAATTAATAAAAAATTAAAAATAAGTTATCTGAGATTAGATCTATACAAGATTAGATGTAATCTATACAAAGGCATTAGCACAGTTCTAGACATAATAAATGCCTGATAAAAGATGATGGCAAGCTATTGTTGATCATGGTGATAGAAGTAGTAGCAATAATAGTAGTAATAGTAGTATGTAAAAGTTTCCTGCAAAGCTACCATTATATGAAAAGTTAAGACCTCTGGTTTAGCTCTAGCGCTGTGATCTAAAATAAGCACTGAGGATTCCAGTACTTTAGAAAAATGCTCACTCTCAGCTTGACACTGAGAGCCAAATTTTCTTTTCTGTGTTCCTGGTTCTTACCTCAGGAATAAATCTGAGGTTGATTTTGGGCCCAAGACTCACCCTTGTCAATATAGCTAGGTTTCACTGGCAACACCCTCAAATGATAACTTTCAGAGTTTCCGTGATTGTTAGCGCCTTCTTAGAGTTTCTAGATGTTTAAAATAGTAATTGATCACGTGTATTTTCAAAACCTTTTTGAAGCCAGAAACCTTATCACAGGCTGCAAGGATCTTCAAGAAAAAGTCTGTTTTGAATTATATTTTTCCTTGTGGATTTGCTTATGGCTGTACATAAATATTTATCGGAACTGTTTCAGCAAACCTTAAATCATCAGTGATCCTTATGCAAAGAACTCTTTCAGAAGGACTGTGGATGTCCAGGATGTCAGTAATCAGAGTTCTGTTTATAGGATCAGATTCTCAGGGCCAAAAACCTTTTAAAATATTTGGAATTGTTTGATGGTTTTCAAAATCTTTTGTTTTCCTATTTCTGTGTAGTTTTTCATGCTGTTCCTTCTGAATAGAATTCCCTTGCCAGTTCTTTCTTTACCTGTTGGTATTTAACCATCCTTCAAGGTCTCACCCATGAGGCGTCTCATGGTGCAGTGCTTTGAAGCAGACTAGAGCCAGGAGAAAAGTAGCTTAGGTGGCAGAATAGAGTGGGCCCTGGCCCAGAGGCAGGATGTACGGGGGGTGTTGGGGCGGGTATGGCTCTGGGGAGAGATGTCCAGTGGGATAAGGACTGAGTGTGGCTAGGAGTGCTGTGATGCAGGGAGAACTATGATACGGAATCAGGCAGATGGGAACTGGATATGGGAGACCTTAAAAGCTGCATGATATTATGGACATTATTCTATAAGCTAAAAGATGCACACCCACAGTCATTGGATAGAATATGGTCTGCAGACATATTTTCTTTAACCTGAACAATATCTTTGAAATTCTCAATGTTTCTAATATATAAAAATAGAAATATTTCATATCACAACTCAGAATTCTGATAGCTCCTGAAAGCTGGAGTATCTAGCAGCAACCACTTAGAACTGAGTAGAGGCTATGTTCCGTTGAGAGTAACTCACAGTCCTGCTTAGTTCATGGCCTGGCCCCACCAGCATCTGAGTCTGACTCCTGCCCATGTGTATTAGGGGCTCTGTGAAGGTAGAGGAAACAACTTAGGCTACAGATTCTGGAGACGGATTGTTTTCTCTTCTCACCTGGGTCTGTGTCCAAGTAGTTCAGTGACAAGTTACACACTTGTCACTTGGGCAAGTTAAACAAATTTCTGATAATGGTACCTATCTCATATGGCTATTGTGAGAATGAGCCATAGGAAATTTTTAAAAGACTACCTAGAATGTAGTAAGTACACAGAAATGTTAGCCATTATTACTATATTCTACATGAGATAATAAACTCCAGCACTGAAACTGTCATTTATTTCTGTACGACTCACTGAATCTAGAATCTAAAATCTTCAGCTATTATACGCATAAAACAAAATGAATGGATGAATGGACGAATGAATATATGCTCCTTGAATTTTTATTTCTGTTAGATCTAAAGCTAACTTTCATTACTTTTACTTAAGAAATGTTTCCTATTTATCTTGAGTTTAGCTTGAACACAATAATTAATTTTTGATAAGGTAGGAAGCTGACTTTCTCAAAAGTCAACAGTGCTAATGATATAAATAAAGGGAGATGCTGTTAACACTATGTAATTATTCTGTAGTGGATATACTTTCCTAGCTCAAAAATAAGCCCTGAGTTTGGAAAGATGCTTAATTGTGTGTTTTCTTTAGAAGCTTAGTTATTGGCAGGTAGCCATCTATGGTTGATATCTTAAAGATATCAGTTGCCAGGAACCAGCATGTAATAAAGTTAAGCAGAAATGATGTTAGAATGCATGTCTGACTTGGGTTCTCTGGCCACCTCTACCCCTGTGTGAGACCCACACTTCAAGGCAATGTTTTTGTGTCTGGTACCTCAGACAAAGACAAGAGCGTGTCCAGAAACAATTTAGACAGTTTGGCATGAGAGCTAGTTTCCGATATGTCCAACACATCTTACAGATAGACAACGTTACTCTACCACCCCAGCAACATCTTTAACGTGATCACCCGTGGACAGACTTAATCTGTCCCTAAACATATTTGCCATCAGCAAATGATAAGAACATTAGCAAACAATGTCTTGAGTTCAGCAAAGTTGGCCTGTAGTGTTAGATTCACTCTCTGTCTGGAAAACTTGCACATTTACAGAGAGTTTGGTCCAGCAACAGTTGGAGAAACATCATCTAAAACTAAAAGATATTTTCAAAAGTCTAAAAAGCTGCTTTCTAACTGTATACTGTAAATGTCAAGCAGTTCTCTTTTTGTTTTTTTAGTATGATAATGCCTGTACTTTTTCTAAAGAAATCTCAACCTCTATCTGTCTCCCTTTCCTTCTTTCTCTCTCAATCCCTCTTTCTTTGTTTCTCTCGCTATAGAATTAATACCTCTAACATTCTGATTTCTAACCTAAAGGACAACTTCAGGACAATTTCCAGTAATGACAAAATCTGACAAATTCTTCTGACCATTTTGCCATCCCTTGTTCCCTTCCTGCATTACTCATTCCATGAGTTTAGGAAATTCTAGAAATTCAGCACATTTCTGGTGTCAACTTTTGCTTGTGTCCTCATCAAGACCTTTGTTCAATTCAAGCTCAGAATGAGTTTTTGACAAAAAAAATACGTTTGCATATGGGGCTTCCCTGATAGCTCGGTTGGTAAAGAATTCACTTGCAATGCAGGAGACCCCAGTTCAATTCCATGGTTGGGAAGATCTGCTGGAGAAGGGATAGGCTACCCACTCCAGTGTTCTGGCCTGGAGAATTGGGGTCGCAAAGAGTCAGACACAACTGAGCAACTTTCGTTTCATTTTCACCTTTGCATATGGAGGCTATTTTGAAGGAAAAGAAACTTGAGAAAAGAAAACTTGCTAAAGTTGAAAATATTGTAGGAAACAATATTTGTGTAAAAATGAATTCTATGTGAAAGCAATTCTTTATGAACAGTTAAAAAAACTGAGACTATAATCCTCCAGGTTGAAAGAAGATTAATTTTGCATGTGTCCACAGCCTTTTAAACCTTATTTCATTTTACCCTCTGGATTAGAAGGAAAAAATATTAGTGTTTCAGCTCTAAGTGTATTTTGTGAATTAAACAGCAGCTTGCTCCTACCTGTAGGACACAAATATGCAAGCATATTTCCCATTAGCATTGCTATGGTTACTTTAAATTCAGAAGGAACCCTAACAAGTGTTTGCCACAGAAGCTGTTGACAGTGGCGATGCCACACTCTCCGTATGCATCTTAGTAACTTCTCAGACTTGTCTCCTTAATGAGTAGACATAACAGGAGGAGAGTTGAATTTTTTCTTTCCCTCATGAATGGTGTAGGTCAGGGAGATAGAGAAGTAGAGAGTTCTGGTGAAACAAAGCTCCAGCAACTGCTGTGATTGGGAAATTAGATAATAAACAGCCCCTGATACCGAGATTCTAATGGCTTAAGATCAACACAGTCTGGAGAGGCAGGCAGGAGTGGCCTTCCACACTCTGGCCCAGACCCTCCCTGGAGAGCTCTTTGTGTCAACAAGAACAGCTAGAGCTCCTGGCCGGCTCCCAGCACTCAGAATGGGGCTATCATTTTTGTTTGCTTTGCAAATATCTTAATGGGAAGTGGTTCAACACCACCTATGGGTTAATCTGAGAGGTTCTGCTTGGCAGCTGTTAGCTCTGAGAACCACATGGCCATTCTCCAATGGAGGGAGTCAGGCTGACTGTTAACTGCCCAGTGCCAGGTTGAGGCATCTTCTTTGCTTATTGGATTTACCAACTGGCAGGAAGCACCTTGTTGTCTTTTATTTTTAGTTTCTTCCTCCTGGGAGGGTAAGGATGCTATTCTCAGATTCAATTGTGCTTTTCCCTCTAGGGCAAAATGGTTGTTTGAATTAGTTTCACTAGCAGGTAATATGTTTATTTCACCCAAACTTATTTTCATAGGATCTGAAATATAATAATAAAAGTGGTGTGATGGTGATAGAGATGCTAATACTGTTGCAGGAAGAAGGATCTTGTATGTTAGCCTTGGTGGGAGAGCTACACAGCCCTGTCTTCACTTGGGATCTCAAGAGATGAATAGATACTGAATTTCTTCAGAATCCCTACTCTACTGTTCCCTCAGTTGTCTCTTCTCTGCCTAAATTCGGGTTTCACTTGTCTCGACCCATGGGAATGCTTCCTTTGGTGACTTGGCCAACTCATGTCTTTCTGGATCTGTGTCAGCTGACATTGGCACAAATGAGTCCTTTATGCTTTCCTCCCTGGATTTTAGGCAGGGTTAGATGCTTTTCACAATGCAGGTTAGGGAAGTTTCTACACTAATGACAGAATTGTAGGCAATTATTGCCCCATTTGTAAAAATACAAAAAGCTTAGATGACTCTGCAAATCCTGGTACTAATGTCCAGCTGCCCACAGGAACAGTGCAGCCTTGCTTCTAAGACTTTTTCCTTTCCTGAAGGTTTCCACCCCTATTTGTAGGGTTGCCTAGTGGTTGAGAGCAGGGACCCTGGAGTCCACTAGACTTGCTACTACTAAGGGTAAGATCTTGATGAACTTAATTATTTTCTCAGAGTCTGTCTCCTTATCTTTAAATGGAATGTAAAATTGACATAATGACAACCTTACAGGGTCATGAAAGTTAAATGAGACAACTTACACAAATCACACGGCATCTCATCTGATGCACAAAAGCACTCATAAATAGTAGTAATAAGGAGAGTTATTGTTTTTTTGGAGGAATTCACCTTTCTTTATGTACTCCTTAGTATTATACATTCCTTTCTGAAGTCCTTGTTTTGAAGTCTGTTACTCCCAACCCATTAAAATTAAGCCAAATGGAGGACAACTTCACTATCAAAGTAAATAATGATAAAAGAATATAATACATTGGATAAAGTAAGAATTCATGAATCCACATTGATAGAAGGAAGGAGGAAATGAAGGAACAAAGGAGGCAGAGGAAGGAAGGGAGGTAGGGGAGGAAGTGAGGGAGGTGGGGAAGGAAGAAAGAAACAGTCAAATGTGAAACACATGTAAAAAGAATGATGAAGACAGAAAATCACCATTGGCAGCTATCAAAATAATCATTGTTTCAGGCAGGAATCTTCCACAGATGCTAAAACAAATAGGTGAAAGCTTAAGGGGTAACAGTGTTTTAGAAAAAATCTTCATAAGATGTTTATTAGTTTCAAAAGAACAGTGGGAGAAACCTGTTGGACACCACCTTAACCAAGTGATGCAAGTTAGTATCACCAATAATCAGACAATTGACAGCACGTGCCTCCTGATAGGATGCACCGAAAACAGCATCACTTCAGTGGATTTCCAGCAAAATGTGCATAACTTGAATTTAATCATGAAGAAACAGCAGACAAACCAAACAAAAGGCCTTCTTCCAAAATGACTGACCCGTGGGCTTCAAAATCAAATGCCAAGTGTGGCTGAGGAAGTGTTCCAGGTGAAAGGAGATTAAGGAACATGACGAATACAATGTACCATCCAAAATTTTCTTTTTCTATGGAAGACATTGAGACAATTGGCAAAATCTGAACATAATCTATACATTGGGTAATAGTATTGTAGTAATATTAATTTCCTGACTTTGAGCGTTGTGCTATAGTCATATAGGAGAATACCCTTGCTTTTAAGAAATACACACTTAAGTATTTAGGGGTAAAGGAGTATCAGGTACAACTGACTCTTAGATGATTCAGAAAAAAGTTTATGTATTTGTATGTGTGTATTATCAGTATACATGTACCAAAAGAAAGTCAGAGACACAAAGAGAGGATAAAGCAAATGTGCACGTTCTAATATCTGGAGAATCTGCTGAGGAATATACAGAACTCCATACACTATTCTTGTGTCTTCTTTCTAAATATGAAATTGAGTTAAATTAAAATGCTAAAATGAAAAAAAAAAAAAGACAGTACTACATCCCTCTTCTAGACAGGGCAGTCCATCAGCCACTTTCTCTTTAGAAACTGATCCCTCTCCATCCACACCTGCATCTCTGACCACATCAGCATGGCACCGCTAGGTATCTGTCCTTGAGCTCCACTGTGACCTCACTGACCAGTCAGCACCCACCACACACAATCTTGGACTTTTTCACCTCATTTTTCAACACTTCCTAAATAGCGTTTCTTATGCCCCCTCCTCATCTGTCTGTGGGTCCCATCACTTCAAGCCATGCTCATCCTGCTCTGCGTTTCAGTGCTTCTTGCTTTTCTTTCCGCAAACGGAGCACTGCTTTCAGAACTAAGGGAGGAAAACGGGACTGAATAGTATCTTTGAGGGCTGCACTGCTGACAAGAGCATCATCCAACGAATGTGGCTGTTAGACCCGTTCTCCCTCTAACTCACTTGAACATGTTATATCAGCCCCTGGGCCTCAGTTTCCCCACTTACAATGTGAAAAAAAGTGTAGTGAATGGTCTCTGAAGTTTGCTTTGCCTCTACAAGTCTTTAAAGTGCTAAGCCTGTAACTTAACCCACAAGTTACCTATGACCCCACCCAAAGGAGAGAGGAAGGTGACAGGATGAAAGCCATGCCAGATACTTGTCACTGTCATTCTCTATCCTGTGCAGCCTGAAGTGTCCATGTACAGGGACTTGTCTTGCAGAACTGCAATAAGTATAACACGTTACTGAGTGTGTGTTTTATTTCTAAATTCTAACCATATACATGTCTCAGTTTAACCCTTTTTAAACCCTGTTATATTTTTATTTTATTCTGCCAGAAAGGACAAGTTAATCCTTTTGCCCCAGTTTGGCAAGACTTTTTATTTATGTTTTGCTGATGAAGAAGCTGAGTGGCTGATTTGCCCAAGTTAGACTTGCCATATTTGGCAGATAAAGATACAGGATACCCACTGATATTTTAATTTTATGTAAAAAACAGATTGCTTTTTAACATAAGTATGTCCCATAAAGTATTTGAAAATTTTTATAGTAAAAGAACTATTCATCTTGTACCTAGAATTCAAATTTAACTAGGTGTCCTATATTTTATATAACAACACTAGCCTAAGTGCTTTGGAACTAATGTATTATGAATATGTGTATATATATCATGAATATATATATATATACACACACACACATCATAAAGTGTGTTGCTAAACTTTTACCAAGTGTTTACATCAGTCCTCCAGCCCCAAGGTACCATAACATATAGTTTTTTTACCCATTAGGAGTTTTTTATTGATAACACTTTCAAAGATGTGAATTCTCTTTTATTTAGTAGTGTTAGGCACTCAGTCATGTCTGATTATTTGTGACCCCATGGACTGTAGCCCGCCAGACTCCTCTATCCATGAAATTCTCCAGGCAAGAATACTGGAGTGGGTTGCCATTCCCTTCTTTAGGAGATCTTCCCGACCCAGGGATCGAACCCAGGTCTTCCACACTGCAGGCAGACTCTTTACTGTCTGAACCACAAGGGAAATATATTTATTTACTAAGATCTTTTACTTATATATCACCTTCTGTACCCACTTAATCTAAAATTGCAGACCCTGCCTCCAACACTTCTTTTACCCTTTCTTTGCTTTAATTTTCTTCTTTGGCTCTTCTGTTTAACATACTAACATATTTACTTATTTTTTCATTTATTGTATACTTTCCCTGCTAGAAATATAGTTCTTAGGAGCAGAGGCATCTTAGATTTCCCGTTCACTTTTGTATCCCCCCAAACAGTAGGAGATAAAGGGGCTCAATAAATATTTGTGGAATAAATGAGTGATGCCTGAGAGGCTATTCAGGACCTTATATTGTCAATGTATCTATTGTTCTTACAATCATACAGAATCTCAAAGCTTGCCACCAAATTGCAGCCTTGAGTGTGGCATAAATGTTTATAATCTTAATATTAGCCCACAGACGTAAGGTGAGTAAAATGTCAGCAGGTCAGGGTTTAAGAGTTATCTCCAGACCTAGTTTAATTTAATCTGCCCCCAGCATGTTTTGTTTTGGAGAAGGCAATGGCACCCCACTCCAGTACTCTTGCCTGGAAAATCCCATGGATGGAGGAGCCTGGTGGGCTGCAGTCCATGGGGTCGCTAGGAGTCAGACATGACTGAAGCAACTTAGCAGCAGCAGCATGTTTTTTATAGTTAGATGTTGGTCACCCCAGGTGTCATTTATTAAGATCCCAGATATGATTGAGTGAATATCTGGAATAGTCCAGTAACAAAATGGCACTGCAGACTGAGACCACAGGCTCTGCGTTCATGGGATCTGGATTTGTATATGCAGATCTAGGTGCCTCCAGAGCGGGCTCCTCAAAAAACCTAAGCTTGAGCTGTGAAGTGGAGACCCTGGTAGGCTCTATATTGCTCATGTAGATGTGGCGATTGAATGGTCAGCTCTTCTGGCTGTGCTGGGGCCCTCAGCCCGTGGCACTACAGCCCTCTGGGTCATGTGTTCTTCCTCACTACTCTGTCTTAACTCCATCCCCAAGCCTGAGGTCAGATTTTCTCATGGCGTCCGTGGTTGCTGACAAAGAACTGAAGTCAGTTTTATGTTGAGTGTTGAATGTCCTTTTTTTTCCTCCAATAAGACAAGAATTCTCAGCAGAATGAAGAAAATCTTCTGCTCTTACATTTGGCTTTACACAGTGATAGCTGCCTGTAATAAAATAGTAAAGGAGAAAAAAATTAAAGAAATGAGGATATAGAAGTAGCAAATTAAGGTTGTATGGACTCATGGTTGGGGAAAAGCAATGAGGCAGACAAATATGATCAAATTTAAAGGGCTCAGTGGGATTTGGGAAATTAGCATAAGTACATAAACTAGTAGTGCTAACTTGGAGCAACGGCATCATGAAACATTTGTCAGCCTTTTTGAGCCCTTTTATGAATTTCTCCTTGAGCCATGTTCTAAAATTTAGAATGTGTCCAAGAGCAAACAAATATCCATATACTTAAGCATAATTTGCATATTCAACTTATTGAGTTAATGACACTGACTTGGGGTAAGATACAGTGCATGCATTCAAAACAGAAAAGTAGCAAACCCAATGGGAAAAAAAAAAATACAAAATCTGTGATCATTCCTTTATGTTTCCTTTTTTCCTACTATAGTGGTGATCTTATTTTGTATGATTACTCTTTTCATTTCTCCTATGCTTTTTGTATTTCCTTCATATCATATATTAAACCCCAGGAATAATGTTTTCCCTCTTCAGAATCAAGAAATGTCAATTAAAATAAAAATGAGTTAATTTTTTTTTTTTACTTAAGAGGTAAGCAAAGATGAAAAATACTGATAATACCCAGTGTTGATGATATGACAAGTGGGGCCTTTCATACTTTTATAGTTATGAATGTTAATTTTTGTTACTTTTTAAAGGAGAATTTGATGATACAATTCAAAAGCTTTAAAATAGAAAATTTGTTCATCATTTAAGCTAATAGCTTTAAATTAAATTTATCCTAATTAAAAATTGGAAAAATTTTGGATATTAAATTGGATATACTCATAACTATATGCACATATCCTTAATGACCCATTGTTTACCAGGTGGTTCTAGTGGTAAAGAATCCATCTGCCAATGCCAGAGACAAAAGAGATGCAGTGTCAATAACTAGGTTGGGAAGATTCCTTGGAGTAGGAAATGGCAACCCACTCCAGTATTCTTGCCTGGGAGGACCCATGGACAGAGGAGCCTGCTGGCTACAGTCCATGAGATCACAAAAAGTCAGACATGACTAACTGAGCACATTTATAATGTCATAAAACTGGAAACAAATATCCAAAAATAAGAGATTACTTATATCACTTGTGATACCAACCAATTATGTAGTATTGTACAGCCATAAATATGACATAGGTGTATACTACATAAATGTTATATTGTATTCCACGTACATATGTGGGAAGATGCTCATAATACAAAAAGTAAGTTATAATGGCAAATATATCATGAGCCATTATTTTTTAATGTATATTATATACATAGAAAAGCATCTGAAAATATGTGAAGCAAGATATTATATCTGGGTGTGGATATTCTTCCATTTCTTTATTTTCTTCTCCTTGAATATCTATATTTTATACAGTACAACAGTGAATATATATTTTTAATCAGAAAGAGGGAAAAAAGGAAACATTTTGCCACCAGTTCGTTTAGTCATTTACTTTGGGGAGAAAGTCAGATATTGCTTCATTTTCATTGATTAGTGATTGGTGAATATTCAGACCACTTGGGAGTTGAGAGCATTTTCATCAAATAAAAACTAGAGAAGAAAAGATAAAACTGATGAGCACAGCAATAGGAACAGCTCTGATATCTCAAAAGCCAAGAATATTATGGTGCTTGCTCTTTGCTTTCTCTCCCTTGATCAAAATTTGATAAAGCTCACCTTCAGTAGATGATTTTCAGACATTTTTAATTGGTCAGGATGTAGTACCAGATAAGTCAGTTGCAGAACCAAGTTTTCAGTATGGTTATGCTCAGTAGACTGTGGAAATACACCAAGGACCTCCAACTCTGCCCCAAGTGGGAGAGGTAGCCGGGGTGGGGATGGGGCAGGAAAGACTCTTCAGAGGAGCCAACGCCAGAGCTAAAGGGTAAGGATGCAATGGCCAGGTGGTCAAGGGAGAAGATGACATTGCAGATAAAAGCACAGAAATATGAATACAACCCTGGGGAGATTTAGCATGTGCTTGGCAAATATTTATTGTGGTGGTGGTGGTGAATAGAAAACAACATAGCATTCTAGAAATATTAACTTCCCAGTTTTTGTAATAAACATGCATTAACTTATACACTCTGGGTGTCTTCCAACTTAATAATTTGTGTTCTTAAAACATTATCCTCCAATCTTCTGTGCTTTCAAAGCTATTTAAATAAATGTAAGCAGTAAGAATTGGAGAAGGCAGTGGCACCCCACTCCAATACTCTTGCCTGGAAAATCCCATGGATGGAGGAGGCCGGAAGGCTGCAGTCCATGGGGTCGCTGAGAGTCGGACACGACTGAGTGACTTCACTTTCACTTTTCACTTTCATGCATTGGAGAAGGAAATGGCAACCCACTCCAGTGTTCTTGCCTGGAGAATCCCAGGGACGGGGGAGCCTGGTGGGCTGCCGTCTCTGGGGTCACACAGAGTTGGACACGACTGAAGTGACTTAGCAGCAGCAAGCAGTAAGAATATGCAATGACACCGAGCTGATATAATTCAGGAAAGAGTTAATACATAGTTGATACAATGCTGGTAGATTCAGATCTGGATATTGTTTCACATTTATACCCTCAGCCCTTTGAATGTTCACATTCCATATAAGAACTAAACAATAATTCTTGAGTTGCCATTTGGGTTCAGCCTATGGCCAGCTCACATAGAAGCCTTGTTAGCACTCAGGTTAGCATGGGATCTTTTACAAAGGGCAGTGTCCTCTTCTCTGATACCATCCCTTAAATGTCTTAATTTATCTTTAAAACTTGAACTTACTGAAACCATTTCTCAAGGTGTTTATGTTTTCTATTATCTTTCATAGTAATAACTTCCAGAAGGAAAATTGTTTGACTTATTTGCCTGAAGCGTGCCTCCCTCAAGATTCATGGGTCTCCTACTGTGTTAAAATATCTTAGTCTGAGCATAACTTTGGCAGGGTGGATTGATTGCTGCTTCTTAGAAAAAAGAAATTGACCTCTTCATATTAAAAACTCCATGTACAAAAGGTTTTTTTTCAGCGTTGTCAAAGAGGCAGGAACAAATTTGCTTGGTTATTCTGATTAGCCTTTCTCCCAGGGCTACCAAGTAAGACAAGAGTTTCCAGGAACTATTCCCAAATCTGAAGACAGTAGGAAGCTAAGAAAAATCTACCCACAATGAATAACTGCCATCTTATTTAGAGATTGCAGAAATTAAGGTTGAGTAACCTTAATTTCAAAATAAGCTGCTTTAAAATAGAATGTGCTTGTAAGTGAATGACTAATTGTCTCATTAGTGAACAACTAGTGGGTTTCTCAGTTCTAGAAACCATTCTACATTATAATTGATAAAAGATAAGATACAATCTTGCAAGTTTTATCAAAATTAATAAAAACTGCACAAAGAAATTTAAATGAAATCTAGAAAATGGCAAATCAAAGGATAGCCAGCATGTCTCTATTCCTGTCTAAGAAAAAAAGTGACTGATTCTAACCCTAAAGTTAAAAAAGTCCAGTTATAAGACCAACCTGATTGGTCAGATCCTCAAAGAGCACCCTGCTTCCTCTGTTTTCCTTCTAATGTGTAATTTGGTCTGCAGAGTATAACAACGAATTAGTTAGGGGGAAAGTTTGGTCCAGATTATTGTACTCACTGTAAAGTCACACAATAGCATTCTACTTTTCAAATATGACTGTTTTGAGTTTGGTTAGTACAACTCAGCTCCCAAAAATACATTACCCCTCAAAGAACTGGCAGACTAATTTTTGGAGGCTGCAAAGCTGAGACCCAGTTTTGGACCAAGGTGACTTCCCCTAGTGCTGCCAGCCCAGCATGACAAAGCCAGCTGGCCTCATGGATCTTTGCTGCACAGCAGAGATGCTATGGCATTCTCAGTAGCCATGTGCTCGAGAGCCAGCCTTCACCCTGCCCCTCATCCTGTTGCACTGGGATTGGTTTAAGAAAAGAGAATTAGATTTGAGTTTATTTGGGGGCTTATTCAAGGGAGAGACCGAGCAGAAGGGTTTTCAATGGTGACAGAGTTTTCATCTCCCCGAGAACCTACAATTCAATGAATTGACTGCAATAAAGCAGCGGAGTGGCCAAGCCCTTGAGGCAATCTGCTTGAGACCTCAGTCGTGGCTTCTGAGAGGCTACAGGAGCCCTGGAAATATGCAGTGGATCATTTCCAGAGAGACAACTACCTCCTATTCACCACCCTTTGATAACCAAATGGACTGCTTCTGTCATTTAGCATCAGATTTCTAACAGAGGCTGAGAACAATATGTTATTTCAAAAAATTTCTCCTACAGGTTCAAAATAATACCATGCTTTAAAATAAATAATTTGTTATTATCATCTAATACCAATAAAAATTTCCTAGATGTTTGAAGAATGGTCCTTTATACCTGTTTGTCCAAGTCAGGATCTAATGTAGGACATTACATTATATCAAGTTGTTATGTCCCCTAAATCTCTATTCACATACAAGACTCCCCTTTTTCATGACACTGATTTGTTAGAAGAATGAACCAGTCATCCCATAAAATAACTCATCTTCTATATTTGCCTGCTTGATTTTTTGCAGTCCTAGTTTTCCCCCTCTATACTATGTGTTTTAGATAAACTATACATTAGATCTAAAAGCTTTGATTAAAGTTAAGTTTTTAACTAAATGAAAAAATATAAGTATCCTGGGTGATGTTGAATATTTCATATTGTCTCATGTCACAAGACAGTGTTGTGTGGGCATCAGTGGTGCTAAGATTGGCACTGAATTGAGGTGGTATAAATATCCAGTACGCAGTTCCCTTACTCTCCTTGTGACCTAAAGAAGGAATCTGTATGGTGGTGCTTTGGCACCATATTGCACGTCCTATTCACCATCAACCATTTGTCTAACATTTTATCAGCAATTGATCGTTTGTATCTGAATCAGTGATTTCCCTTTGGAGTCTCCTTTTTATGTAGGCAGGTTTTATGCTGCACTGTTTACTAGTTATGACATTTAAACGAGTCATAAGCTTGAAAGTGAAAATTGCTCAGTTGTGTCCGACCCTTTGCAACCCCATGGACTATACTCCAGGCCAGAATGCTGGAGTGGGTATCCTTTCCCTTCTCCAGGGGATCTTTCCAACCCTGGGATTGAGGCCAGGTTTCTCACATTGCGGGTGGATTCTTTACCAGCTGAGCCACCAGGGAGTCATTAGCTTTTTGATCCTTAATTCCCTCATCTGTAAAATGGGTATAAAAATAGAACTAATCCACATGGTTGTTGAAAGTATTAGGTGGGATAACCATGTATCCATGTTTGACCATGGTCTGGTGGCACATACGCAGGTAATAAGTATTGACTGTGTTTTGGTGATGACAACTTGCAAAGTGTTATCCATTTGCTGCCAGGCTCAAGTCCCTGAGGCAAATGACAAGATATCTGATAAAATTGCTACAAAAGAGTTGAAGCAGTTATAGACTTTTGAAGAAAAGTGACTTATACCCCTTTTTTTTTTTCTTTTAAGGCAAAAGTTGTTTCACATAAGGGCTGCTCAGATTAGTGTTTTCTAAGATGTGTTGTAAGAACCAGGGCCTCAACATGCCCCAGTGAAGGGAGGCTTCCACTGTCAGGATAATGTCTGGGAAATGCTGCCTGTTCTCTCCTACTGTTGAGGTTTCATTGTGCATATTATTAAGTTAAAGATTCTGGAAATCTTAGGAAAGAAACCTGCTTAACTTTGTTTAATCAAGTATTTTCTAATCTGTTTGCCTTTGGACACTACTCATTCTACCTTTGCCTTTTAAAACCAAGTAACACATGTAAAAATTATATTGAGATGCATTAGATCCTCCCAAAGATTTGAATGACAAAGTAGTCCAACTGATGAGCCAACCCTCAGTGTATTGTTGGAAGGTATGTGCACTGACCTTTGGGTCCTGAAAATCCTTGCAAACTAGAGGAGTTAAAAGGTTTCATTCTTTTGTTGGGGCAGGAAAGGCAGAAATTAGAGACCCCGTGGTAATTCAACAGCCAAATTATCTTCCTTAGATTTTCTCCAGAGCCCACCAGGACTCCTGGAAGACCTGAATCCACCTCTCTATAGGTGTCCCACTGCCACTGGGACCTGCCTAAGCTGACAGGAATGAGTTCCATGGGCCCAAGGGCATGGGGGTCATTCTTCAGAGGGAGAGCAGAGTATTTGGAATCAGACTAACAAGGCTCAGTGTCTTAGCTCTGCCAGGTATGTGCCATAATCCCTGGGCAGACCTCTTAACCTCTCTGATCTATAGTTTCTTCATCTGTATAATATAGGCAATTAAAGCACTTAGCTCAAATGATTGTGAAATCCTTATTAGATATATAAACACATTTTTAAAATATGAAAACTATATAATTGCTAGTTAATTCAATTTTAATGTAAAGGGTATTCTTCATGGTCCATATTTTGGGAGTCCACTAGTCATCATTTTATTCATTCAACTTGTGAAATATTTATTGAGCACTTATAGTGTACTAGGTACAGGGTTAAGTGTTGATACAGAGTATATAATAAAGCAGACTGTGTCCCTACCTGCTTGGAAGCTAACATTCCATAGTGGGAGACATATGACAAACAAGTATATATACAAATAAATATATCAGCAGAGTCTCCTCTCCACAGATATTGATGTGATATTTTTAGATGGGTGTATTGCTTATAACCTGGAGTAGGAAACCGCCACCTACTCCTGTATTCTTACCTGAAAAATTCCATGAACAGAGAAGCCTGGCAGGCTACAGCCCATATGGTGGCAAAGAGTTGGATATGACTGAGCTCTTACATACATTGCTTATAATCTATATATAGATGCATTTTGAAGGTAATACTAATGAACCATTCACAGAAATTCAGAAAATGAAATGCTCAGCTTAAATAAACAGTTTTTTAATATAGAACTAGGAGAGTTCTTCAGTTCAGTTCAGTTCAATCGCTCAGTCGTGTCCGACTCTTTGCGACCCCATGAATCGCAGCACGCCAGGCCTCCCTGTCCATCACTGTCTCCCAGAGTTCACTCAAACTCACGTCCATCGAGTCAGTGATGCCATCCAGCCATCTCATCCTGTCGTCCACTTCTTCTCCTGCCCCCAATCCCGCCCAGCATCAGAGTCTTTTCCATTGAGTCAACTCTTAGGAATAGTTTATTTCAATCCCCTCATTTTATAGATGAGGAAAACTAGAACCCAGAATACCATAGAAATTTACCCAATCGAATGTGTGTAAATGTGCATGCCTGTGTGTATGTGTAAGAGAGACAGAGACACCCAGAGAGAGAGGATGGATTTTGAAGCAGGACTTAGTTACCCAGACTTCCCTTCGCCTAGTCAGTGCTTTCCATACTCCTGGCTTCCATCTGAAAGGAATTGTGAGAGTCGGTTTTAGCAGTGAGTGAATTATAATCATCACACTCTTAAAACATTTTTTAAAAAATAATTTCTACCATTTTTTGGCTATAATGTGCATCATACGAGATCTTCATTCCCCAATTAGGAATCTAACCCATGCCCCCTGCAATGGAAGTGCAGAGTCTCAATCACTGGCCTGCCAAGGAAGTCCCTCATCACACTTTATACCATGTGTTCCAATTTCTGGATTTTTTATATAAGTTGATTTTTCCAAACTTTGCTCCATGAAACAATAGTATTTAAATAGATGTTAATTATCACTTTTTAAATTTCTTGCTCAAAGTAGTTTAGGGAACTGAATTCTCCCCCTCCCTCACACACCCCATTTTAGAAATCCTTAAATGCATATTGTCAAAGATCATTCTGCAATAAGGAAACCTCTTAAACTACACACAGCTTAGCATTCCCCAGACTTATTTGACTATAGGATCTATTTTGAATTATTTAACAATGTGATTAAGGTGCTGGATTGGAGGTTCAGCCTTAGCATCATGGTTGGCTACTTGGTAATGTTTGTGAACACCCAGCAGTAAAGTAGATTAGATCACACAACTTTAAATGGGCAGGGTCTTGGGTCTTAGGATCTCAGGCTGTCTTGAGCAGCACCTGATAGGATACATTTCCTTAAGCTGACCATGTCCTCCTAACCAAGAATTGGAATGGAAAGCAACAGATGCTGAATGAGAGTTTGTTCTGATCCATCTTTGGAGGAAAGCAATCCTCTGTAAGTTTTTTTTTTTCCAAGCCTTCTAAAAATATTATTATAATAATTATTATTATATTTTTATTTTTAGGCATTCACAAGCCCAGAGTTCTTCCAAAGGGTGTGATGTCTTCGCAGGACACTCAAATAAGGTAGCTGGACATCCTTGACTCTGAAGTAACTGTCTATCCTTATTACAGACTCGTCCTAGTCTGTGGTCATGGTGCCTGTCTGTGGCTGCTTGGTCAAGCCATCCAGACATGAACTGTTAGTGATGTTTTGAAGGCTTTGAGACAAAAGCCCAGCTTGCTTAAGAATTTTGGTTCAGCAGAGAGGCAGGGAGGTACAGCGAAGAGAGAATCAAAAGCCTGGAAATTTGCTGCTGAGAGTAAATGCTAGCTGATCCCTGAGGTGGTTTGTCTGTGCACTCCACTCTCTACAGATGTTAGAGCCTCTTTTTGAGTAAGGACCTGAGGTTCTTTGGTAGCACTTTGATATCCTGCTCGAATTCAATATGTGAAATGGAGGCGTCTCTCTGTGACTTGGAGCCCACAGCAGGCTTTGAAGTCTGATCCAATTTTTGCTGCCTACTATTTGATGTTGAAAGGATGAAATGAAGAAAATGTACAGTTTTTGCCAGTAACTCTGCTGAGCATATGTAAGATTAAAAAAACAAAATCCTTTGGATGATGTACTTAGAAATGTTAAGTAGATTAATACCTTCCTATAGGTTTTCTTTTTTCTTTCTCAGGGATAAAAATTAAGTATAAGGGAAAATCAGCACAAGCTGTTTTTTATACGGACTATAATTAATTTACAAGGGGGCTAGGTTGGCTTGTTCAGAGGAAGAAATAAATGGATGAGGCAAAGGTGTTGAGACTTTGCAGCTAATTGCCCCCAAGGAGAGGACCTCCACTCAATTCTACTGTAAGGCATGAGCAACTCACCACATGACCCCAATATACTTAAATTTTTCCCTAGTATGATTGAAGTTCAGGGTCCCTTAGTTAAATGGAAGCCGAGTTCTAAAGGCTGACTCATCAGAGGATAAAAGTAGTAATTATTTTACTGGGTCTTTCTGAAGCGCTCAGCTTCTGGGACTGATTCTGTCTTTTCAGACATGCCACGCTGCTCCAGATTGCCCAGGACTGAGTCCTTCGAGGGGAGCCCCTGCAAAATCTGGTAAGAAGAACATTTTGAATTGTAAGCTATTTCTACTATTTGCATGCTTGTGTACTTTTTAATGAGTTGTTTAGACAGGCTGTGTAGAAGGCAGTACTCTGATACTAGTATGGGCTAATGTTAGCAGAACATTCAGATATAGAAAGCCTTAAAGACTGGAAACAAAACTTTCATTAAAAGTAGCAGTTTACTACCTATCTGTGCCACTTAAGTTTACTTTTTCTAAAGGAAAAAAAAATGAATATCAAAGATCATACTTTTCCCTTTACTTGTAAGAAGCCTAAATTAAGAAACTCCTTTAAAACTTTCTTGTGCTCACTTCACCAGCATGTATACTAAGTTTGGAAAGGTACAAAGATTAGCACGGCCCCTGCACAAGGACGGCATGCAAATTTGCAAAGCATTCCATATTAAAAACAACAACAACAGGGAAGATAGACAACTGACCGAAGCAAATAGTTCAGAGTCAAAATCTAGGGCTTGGTAAAGAATATGGATTTAGAGAGTAGTTCTGCCCTTTTGGCAACATGGCTATTCTTTTAGCAAGAATACAGACATCTTGCCACACTCATGGAAAATGGTATTTTTTGCCCCCTTTCTAAGTTCTTGCTACAGAATATGGTAAAAGTCAGTTTGGGGTGTTATGAGTAGCTATAATCAATACTTCTGGAAGATAAACTAGAAGCAAGATCATAAGAAATATTTATGAACCAGAAAATACTAAACACATTTTGGATCATTCCCAAGGAAGAAATCTTTTCAACTTAAAATACGAATACTAAGAAACTACTGTGCCTTTACTGTTGACCTCATTTATTTTTCTGCAATATATAGTAGTTTCTTAGACTTCTCAAAGTTTCTTCTTAGTCTGTTTCAGTGATAAAGTGGTAAAATATGAAGTAGAGAATGTGTGATATATGTGTTAGGACCTTCAGTCCATATGAAATTTAACTCTTCAAGAGAGATGAGAGAGGATTCGTGTATTATGGCAGAACCTTTTAAATGAACATGCAGAAAATGATAAATATGTCCAATGGACTAATTTCCTCACAGCCAGGTAATATTCAGGAATAAGGCCACACTGAGGTAAGGGGAAGAGTGGTGCAAAAATGGAAATTGAGGAAAAAGATCACATGGTGGAATAGAATCTATTATGCAAGAATTTGGTTGGCATTTTTCACTATCCAAACAGATAATCTCTACCTTTTAATTTGGATGTTTAGACCATTTACATCTAATGTGACTGTTGACATACTTTGGTTTATAGCAGTCATCTTGTTATTTGTTTTCTTTGTTCCATCTGGTCTTTGTTCTCTTCTAGCATTCTACTTTAAAATACGTGTAAAAAGAAAATTTTAAAGCATGATTGAATAGCCAAAGGCACAGATTCTGCCTATGGAGTCAGATCTGCCTGGATGCAAATCTCTGCTTTCCTGTTACATAGCTTTATGTAACAATTCCTTACCTCAGGACTTACACATGTAAGATGAGGGAAATGGTAATTCATAGCCAAAAGGTTGTATTGAGGATTAAATAAGCTAGTAGAAGTAAAGGGCACAGTGTGGTGTCTGGCTCATCATAACGGTACACTATTATGTCAGGTGTTGCAATGGTACTTATGCTATTGACATTATACAAATGCAAAGTTAAATATGAAAAACGGGTCGAGAAATAAAGTTCTTATTTTGAGGCATCAAGTTTTGGTGGTATCGTTTAGGAGGAGTAAAAATATATTGCATTTTGAATTAACTACCGAAGAGACATGTTGGATTATAATCATCTTTCCCGGCCTTTAGATAAGTGTCCTTTATTAATAAGTTGCTGCAAATGTTCATATGTATTTCCTGTCACTATTGCTCCTTCCTTCCCATCTAGAGGTTTCTCTGTTTGGTTTGCCACCATCACCATGAGTTCTCCTTAAACTCTTGTAAACTGTATCCTAAGTGGTCTTCCTGCTTCTTTTCTTCTCTCAACTTGCCTCATGCATGGGTATCTGAGGAGCTCTTCTAAAGCATTCCCTAATCATAACTTTCTCTTCCACCATAATCTCCAGTGGCTCCCTGTTGTTCTAGCATCAACTTTAAGCTTCTTGGCACAACATACAAGGCTGTCTCTGTTCTAACTCTTCCTGTCTTCCTTTCTAGCTCTGTCTTCACTGGTGTCTCTTCCTCATTTTGTGCTTTGGCATACCAAACTACTCTCTGTCCTCCATGCATGCCAAGTGTGTCCTTGCTCTCCTCCGTGATTTTGTTCATGCTGTTGCCTCTGCCTCACTGTTCATTCTCAAGGTCCCCTCCATTCTTCAGAGTCCACCATGGCTCCCTCTGAGTGCTTTGACTTTCCTTTAGTACTTATCACGTCCTTCCTTGTATTACAGTTATTTACATGCATCTACTAGATTTTAAACCCTCTAGAACCATGTCTTTTCATTTCCGAATTCTGTCCTTGCAAACTAGCCTGGGTCCCCAAACTGAATTCTTAAGCATTCACAACTGTGATAGGATATAGTGGAAGCAAGAATGAAATAAAGCTCAAGTAAATGAGTCAGAGAAGTTTTAAACTGTACTTCTAACAATCCCGGAACAAAATAAAGGTCTCTTGTGCTGTGCTTAGTCGCTCAGTCATGTCTGACTCTTTGTGACCCCATGGACAGTGCCCCGCCAGACTCCTCTGTCCATGGTCTCTTAACACCCCCAAAGAGGTATAGCATACCAGTGGGACAAGTTTAAAAAATCCAAGCCATTTCATTTTGTTGTTATTGTTTTGAACAGGGGGAGAGGGAAGGAAGGTTTGGGCAGGAAAAAGCATTTTATAAACCAGATTCCTCTTGACCTTAGAAGCCAACAAAGATGGCTGAAGAACAAAAGATTTCCAGTTTTATTTATATGTTCACAGTGATAAGCTGCAGAAATGAGTGTATTTACTCTGTAAGAGACATTTTAGCCGGTTATACCTTTGTGTTCAATTCATTGCCTTAAATGATCCATTATTGCAATCCATGATTCTATAGAAGCCTGAGAATATTATGACCTTTTCAGTTTTAAAAAAACACTAACATCCAACAAGCTTGCCTTCTAACTTTCAGTGAGTGCTAACTGCATTGTTTTATAAAGAGATGTGAGGGAGGTGAGGGTAGGGGAAAATAGGGAATAAATCTAAAGTTACTTAATCAGGCCAGCTTTGCTCAGAACAGCCAGGCAAAAAAGTGTCCAGATGTGGGGCTTGGACAAAGGCTATCTTCAGTCAGTTATTCAGGGAGTCTCAGAAATTTCCTTCATTGATCATTTGAGCCTTATATTTTTCACATGGGACAAGAAAGCACAGTATATCGAGGAAGTGCAAAACATGAATCACGTTGCCACTAATCCAGGCAGAAATTATTTAATTGGACTGCCAGGCATAGATACAAACCTGATTTGCCTTTACTCAGTTCAGTTGCTCAGTTGTATCCAACTCTTTGCAACACCGTGGACTGCAGCAGTCCTTTACTATGTAAAAGTTTATTCTTCAGGCATTTGTTCTTCTCTTTATTTCTTCAGCAAACAATTATTAACACTAAGTGCCAGGAACTTTCCTGGGCCAGTGCTTCTCAAACTATTTTTAAAAAGACCAAATTGGGAAAAAAAAAAAAAAAACAACAAAAAACAAATTGGAATTGGATGTTTTCATTTTCAAACTGCACAGTCTTATATTTTTGTAAAATACAGTGAAATGAATTACTAGGTAAATAATCACCCATTTAGGCGTTGTGTCAATATCAAATTGATTTATAATTTTCTAAATTTCTTACTCTAACTTAAACTACTCTAAGTTTCTTCAGTGATCCAGTTGAGACCAGAGGCGAGAGTCAGCCTGTAGACTACACTTCATGGGCACTGTTCTGGTCACGTGTGACATCAAGGAACAACACAGTCAAAAAGTCCCAGTTTCATGCTGCTGCTGCTGCTAAGTCACTTCAGTCGTGTCCGACTCTGTGTGACCCCAGAGACGGCAGCCCACCAGGCTCCCCCATCCCTGGGATTCTCCAGACAAGAACACTGGAGTGGGTTGCCATTTCCTTCTCCAATGCATGAAAGTGAAAAGTGAAAGGAAGTCGCTCAGTCGTGTCCGACTCTTCGAGACCCCATGGACTGCAGCCCACCAGGCTCCTCCGTCCATGGGATTTTCCAGGCAAGAGTACTGGAGTGGGATGCCATCGCCTTCTCCATTCATCAAAGGGACAATAAGCAATAAGCGTAATCCTAAATCAGTTGTGTGGGATGTTAGAAAGGTGAAGTATTATAGGGGAAAAAGTACAGCAAGGGAGATCGGGGGTGGTAAGCATGGAGGACGAGGATGGAGGATGGTTAACTTTTAAACGGGGTGGTCAGAGAGCACTGCACAGAGAGGGCGTGAGGAGAACATTACAAGCAGAGGGAACCGCTGAGGCAAATGCCCTGAGGAGACAGTGTGGAGTACAGGAGGAGTAGAAGGAAACCTGGGTGACTGGACCTGAGAGAGCAAGAAAGAGAATCATAGAAGGTAAGGAGCCAGGTGATGCATGTCCTACCAAACCCTGAGAATCTGGTTAAAAAGAGTGTTCTGATTCAGCAGGTCGGGGTGGCTCCTGAGATTCTGCAGTGTTAAAGAGCTTCTAGGTGGTGCCATGGTGTTGACCCCGGGTCCACATTTTGAGTAGCAAGGGTGAAATGGAAACCACTGGTTTGAGGAGAGACGATAGACATCATCAATGAAATGAGATATTCTATTAAGTTACATATTCCAGACAGCTGGAACTTTCTAAAACTATGACTCCCCTTTCATATTGAGTGTATTGGACACAGTTCTCCTTACTCACAATGTCTTGGGACATGATTATTAGTAACAGTTCACACTGGTGCTAATGCAGAGCTCCTTGGAGATCATTGTGAAATGGGACCACCTCATGTGCTCACTCAGTCATGTCCAACTCTGCGACCCCATGGACTATAGCCCACCGGGCTCCTCTGTCCATGGAATTTCAGGCAAGCATACTGGAGTGGGTTGCCATTTCCTTCTCCAGGGGATCTTCCTGACCTAGAGATCGAATCTTAGTCTCCTATGTCTCCTGCATTGGTGGACAGATTCTTTACCACCGAGTCATCTACCCTTAAAATAGATGACTCTCAACTGTTATGATTTTTAGTTAATGCACCTGTTTATTTTAACTTTCTTCTCTCTCAACACAAAGCTGTTATTTCCTGCTATTGCTAATGTGCTCATTTTTTATAACATACCTTCCTTTTGCCTTCTCTCTTTTTCTCCTTGTGGTGGTATAAAAACCAAACTTTAATTGTTTTTTCTATATTTTAACAAAGGGAATCTGAGTTGAGGGTGTGAGGAAATCCCAGTGAAAGAAAGAAAGGGAACTGCCACAGATGTACTATCGACTTTGGGCACATACTAAGTATTTTACCCGTATTTTCTTAGTGTAAAGTGTATGCTACTAAGTTTATGACCTACTTATTCAAGGGCCTTCATTGTCAGGGCCTGTGATACCTCACTGACATTAGGTAGTCCTGCCCTTGGTTATCTTCTTGTCTACGAGTGGTATAAATTATTCATACTTCTTTTGGAAGGTAAAAAAAGTCATTGCATTTGCTAAGAGTAACTTTAGCTATATGGCTTTTTAAAATGGAGTCTAGTACATTTTCAGGGAGCCAGGGAGAGGTGGTATTATACTAGCCTCCCCAGGGGGGTGCCTCTGGTAGCTTGCAGTGTCGGGGTATGGTAGAGTCCCCATCAAAGTGGCTTTAGAATTCAGTGATCTGGTTCCATATCGTCTTCAGATTTGCTGAGCAAGTCATACACATTTTCTTTCACCCAGTACTTCTCTAATGCCATCTACTCTTATTTTCCTGCCTTTTTCACTGCTTATTACTAAATTTTATTGGTCTTGGCAGAAGTTCAGCTATCAGAAAGCAAACTTGGGCTGTGTTTTTATCCTTGGAACCCCAAATCATTAGGGTGACCAAACATCTCAATTTTCTTAGGACTGAAGGTTTTCCAAGATGTGGATTTTTTGGAATTTTCCCAAGCAAACTAGGACAAGTTGGTCACCCTATAATAATATTGGAAGTTGAACTTGACTGGTGAAAACTAACTTTTAATTAGATCATTGTATCAGGCAAAACTGAGCCTTAGATTTATGCTACATCTGCTACAGCTCACACTGCTGCCTGTGTTTGGAAGGGGATGCAAGCAGCTTGCCAAACCACAACCACTGTGATCGTAAAGGGCTCAGATATCACCCATTTGACAGGGAGAGCATGTTCCTACAACAGAGACTCAAAGGCAACATAATCCCTGTTGGGAAAGCACGTGGGAGCCAGACCCTATGGAGGCAAGGCTACTGGGCCTCCCTGTCCCACACCCAGGGCCACGACAGAAAGCCACATACAAGACTTGGAGACCACCAATAATCTCTCAAGCCTCGAATCCCTGCTCTTTTTGACTCCCATAATGCTGATCCATCTTTTCTTCTTGCCTGGGTGTCACAGAATTCACCATAAACTCTCATCATGACGCCTCGGTCTCAGGACTTTTCTCAGTGCAATAGTGAAGGTACTATTGTTGTGGAATTCTTAACCTTTAGTGTGGGAGGTTCAGAGAAGGCGATGGCACCCCACTCCAGTACTCTTGCCTGGAAAATCCCATGGATGGGGGAGGCTGGTGGGCTGCAGTCCATGAGTCCGTGAAGAGTCGGACACAACTGAGCAACTTCCCTTTCACTTTTCACTTTCATGCATTGGAGAAGGAAATGGCAACCCACTCCAGTGTTCTTGCCTGGAGAATCCCAGGGAAGGCGGAGCCTGGTGGGCTGCCGTCTGTGGGGTCGCACAGAGTCAGACACGCTGAAGTGACTTAGCAGCAGCAGTAGCAGCAGTGTGGGAGGTAATCTTTCTTAAAGGATCCTTTTTAAATTGGTGATTCTCAGACTTCAGTCAGTGTTAGTATCACCCGAGTGATTGTTAAAATACAAATTACTGGTCCATTCCATAGTTTCCAGTTTTGTGTGGGGTACAGGAGAGGAGGGATTTGCATTTTTATCACATTCCCGGGTTATACAATGCTACCTTTTGAGAACCACATCCCCTATCTCTATGATATTACATTGAATCAGAAAAAGTAAACTTTATATAGATGCTTTTTTATTCTTTCACTTAACAAACACTTATTGAACACTTACTGTATACCAAACACAGGCCAGGCAGTGAAATAAGACACTTAAGAGACAAATGCAATTATAACAGCTTGGTCTTTGCAGCTGTCATTTTCCAAAGCAAGTTTGGTAACATATTGAGTGTCCATATTTATCTCAAGTGGTCTCATTGAATTGTCAGGAAATTGTCCAGAACAAAGTTACAGTTACTTGTCACTTTGCTGTAGAGGAGGATGAAGGGAGTGTCCCAGACTTTTAAAAGTGTCTCAATTTATAAAATTATTAGGAATTACTGCCTTTAAAAGATTTTTGTCTTTTATAAACTCTACTACCTCTGCCAGCCTCCCACAAGGCAAAACTGCTCCAAACTCTACCAGATCTGAATATGTGCATGTATCTCTAATACATATGTCATTGCCATAAAGTTTGTTACCTGGCTTTTTGCAAAAGAATTGAAAGCATGAGGACAGATAAATGGGCAGATAAATAGAAGTAAAAAGGGGAGAAATTATAGTTCTCTTAATCCCAAATTTGATTTCTAACCTAGTGCCATTTATGTTAATCACACACCTTTCCTTTAAAAGACTTTCCTCATTCTTACTAGATCTTGTCTGGCTGTTGTTTGGTTTTGTCTTGCTTAATTTCATAATTTTGGAGAATGCAGAGTGCTTGGGTCATCAGTTGCTGTTCATGACAGTTTACGCCGACTGAGGCCTCTGTGCAAAATTGTGGCTTTCTATAGGAACTGTGCAGAATACCTAGCAAGAGGCAAAGATTCCTGGACAGACCATTTTCCCGGAAATTTGGAGGTGATGATGATAAGGAAGAAAGGATGCAGTCCACATAGGTTGGCACCATCCACCCCTCAGCCAGCTGAATTGGCGAGATCCTGTCTCCATTGCAGGAGTTGAGGCTAGAGGGAAAAGTGGCTGCCCTTTGAGGGCTGGTGGGTAGAAGATATGGAGGTCATTTGTCAGCCACAGTTCTTATGGTCATGTACCTCAGGGAAAGCCCTGTGACAGCATGTTCTCATTCCTGCAGCTTATTAAAGCATGTTACAAAGTTGCATAGTTTTGGGACATTATTTCTGCTTAGATTGTTAATGTAAATGTATTTGAGGAGGATCAGTAGGAACTTTTCTGGTGCTTTCCTGAGTGCATTAGGTCAGGATGCACTCTTTGCCAATGCCAAGTTAGATTCTGGCATTGACCCAGGACATCAGGAGCACAGCTGCCAAACAAGCAGGGTGGGGAGGGGTGGAGGGAGTGAGTCAAGTTAGGGTGCTTGGCTTCCAGAATTTGATGTTGATGGCGTGGCTGTAAAATGTGCCAAGAGGAATTTAATTTTTACATTCTTTTCTTACTTTATGTATTTGAAACTGCATAAACTCATTGTTAACCTTGGCTGGCTCCTTTGTTTCATTTTAAAGGATTCTTTTCAACTTTAAAATGAAACACACAGTTGTGTAGTAGGAATGGAGTGATTTTTCTTCTATTTACTTTTGTTTGTTTTCCAAGATTGGGAGTAATAAATTTTATTAGTTTTTTTAAATTAATAGCTTTCTCTAGTAGTTTTGGGTTTTTAGAAAAATTGAGTGCGAAGTAGCAAGTTCCCATTTACTCTCCTCACCTTTCCCTCTCTCCCCATTTTCCCCTATTATTAACATCTTGCATTAGAGTGACTTGCTTGCTACAGTGATGAGCCAGTATTGATATATTATTATTAACAAAGTCCATAATTTACATGACAGTTCAGTCTTTGCATTGTACAGTGTGTGAGTTTTGAAAAATATATAATGACATGTATCCACCATTGCAATATCAAACAGAATAGTTTTATTTGCCTAATAATCTCTTGCGCTCCATCTATTCATCCCTCTCTCTCTTACCTTAAGCTCCTGGCAACTGTTAATTTTGGCTTCCCTGATAGCTCAGTTGGTAAAGAATCTGCCTGCAATGCAGGAGACCCCAGTTCAATTCCTGGGTCAGGAAGATCCCCTGGAGAAGGGAAAGGCTACCCACTCCAGTATTCTGGCCTAGAGAAGTCCAAGGACTGTATTTTCCAGTCCAAAGAACTGGAAGCGACTTTCACTTTCACATAGTTTTACCATTTCCAGAATGTCGTATAGTTGGAATCAGACAGTATTTAGCCTTTCCGTATTGACTTCTTTCCATTAGCAATATGTATTTAAGGTTCCTCCATGTCTTTATGTGGCTTGACAGTTTATTTCTTTTTATTGCTGAAAATAATCTGTTATATGGATGTATCACAGTTTGTTCATCCATTCACCTACTGATGGATGTCTTGGTTGCTTCCAGGTTTTGGCAATTATGAAGAAAGCTGTTATAAACATTTTTGTACAGGTTTTTGTGTAGACATAAGTTTTTCAAGTCCTTTGTGTTAATACCAAAATGTGTGGTTGCTAGATTATATGGTAAGAGTGTATGTTTACTTTTATAAGAAACTGCCAAACTCTCTTCCAAAGTGCTGCACCGTTTTGCATTCCTACCAGCAGTGAATGAGAGTTCCTGTTGTTCTTCATCCTTACCAGCATTCGGTGTTGTCAGTGTTCTGGCTTTTTGCTGTTTAAATAGGTATGTAGTGGTATCTCATTGTTGTTTTAATTTTTGTTTCCCTGATGTGGAACATCTTTTCATATGCTCATTTGCTATCTGTATAACTTCTTTGGTGAAGTGTCCGTTCAGATCTTTTGCCCGTTTTTAAATTGTGCTGTTTGCTTTCTTATTTGAGGGTGTACCAGTTCTTTGTATATTTCAGTACCAGTCCTTTGTGAGATATGTGTTCTGCAAATATTCCTCCCGGTCTGGAGCTTGTCTTTTCATTCTCTCAGCAGTGTGTTTTGTGGAGCAGTAATGAATTTTTTTATGCACGTAATCAAGGAGAAAAAATTTTTTAAATAAACCTCTCGGGACAGTACCTACTCCCTAAGAAAATGAAACAGCCTAAGAGGAACAAGGTGATTGGTTGTTCAAAATGAAACAGCCTAAGAGGAACAAGGTGATTGGTTGTTCAGTAGTTGAGCGTGTAAGGACCATGACACAAATGTGTTCCTTATATTAAATGTAATCAATTCTAAGTGTTACAGGGAGGCAAGAAAGACATAGTCCAAAATTACATAAGTGGGGCGGGGGGTGGGGGGTGGAATCTGTGGTTATATGACTGTGTGCAGAACCATGGTAAGGTTTTTCTCTCTTTTCATTTTTATCTGACTCTTTAAAGTAACTAGAACTCCTAGTTACTTAAACTTGCCACAGGAAGACTCTGGGGCTGTCTTCTTTCAGTAAAAACTGAATTTAGCAAGGGAGAAATTGTTGGTTTAAGTTCAAAGAGGGGTGGGGGAGCATGAAGTGCACCTTTACTACTCATTGATTCAAGTATTCAGTCAGCTGGTGTTTACTGAGCGGTTATTAAGTGGTGGTGGGTGCTGTGTTGGGTGCCAGTGGTATATAATGGAGCAACAGCCAAGATTGTCTCGTGGGTTTACATTCTAAGGGAGAAATAGACAAGTAAACCTGAAAGCAGATCTCTGGCCAGGATATTAATAAGAGTGGCCCCTGGAGCTATGCTCTGACAGGGGTACCCTTGTGATCTTGTGGGAGCAGAGAAGGGTCAGTGGGCTGACATCAAAGCTGAGAACTGAAGGGGATCAGGAACTGACCAGATAGAATGGAGAAGGATATCTCTGGCCCTCTGCCTGTTCCTTTTTTTGTCTTTTATATTTTTCCTACCTCCTTTCGAAGACAATGGGCTGCTTTTCTGGGTGCCTGATGTCCTCTGCCGGCATTCAGAAGTTGTTTTGTGGAATTTACTTGGCGTTTAAATGTTCTTTTGATGAATATGTGGGGGAGAAAGTGGTCTCCCCGTCCTATTCCTCTGTCATTTTAGGACCGCCTCTCTGCCTGTTCCCTTTTCACACCAGGAAAGGCTCTCACATGAGAGATGTAACATTGAGGTTGTTTTAATGTGTGTGAATGCTTAGTTGCTCAGTCATGTCTGACTCTTTGCAACCCCTTGGACTGTAGCCTGCCAGGCTCCTCTGTCCATGGGGTTTTTCAGGCAGGAATACTGGAACGGGTTGCCATTTCTTCTTCCAGGGCATCTTCCTGAACCAGGGATCAAACCTGTGTCTCCTGCAATGCAGACAGATTCTTTACCCACTGAGACATCAGATACCTTTTAAAATTCTGAAATGTAACATGCTGACAGAAAAAAAAGAAAAAAGGTTTATAAAAGAGATGGACAGTGTAATGAATTATTATGAAGTCTCTATACAATTACACCTGAGGTCAGAAAACAGAACTTGCCAGCATCTCAGAAGCCTTCTGATACCCTTTCCTGATTATGATTCTCCTCCTCCCTAGAGGTCACCCCCTAAGTGTGCGTCCTAAATACCATAGTTTGACTCCAGATTATGGGCTTAATGCATGAAGACAGAGCCTGACATGTGTAAAGCACCTAATAAATGTTTAGCTGTTGCCACTGCGTTTTCCCCACTCCTCAGATAATCCTTCTGAGTACTTAATTTCAAGTTAACAACTCCTTCCTTCCTTTCTTCTGCTCAAATTGCCAAGTCTTACAGAGTGTGCTGGTTTCTAAAACTGCACTTGGTTTTTTCCCATTGCCACCACAAGCCTGAAGAGTTTATCACCTTGAAACTTTACCACATTTAAAACGAGTTGGACTAATTTGTTGATATTTTCTTTGTCTGGCAATTTGTGTATTGGGAAAGAGTTATGTTTCATTAATCCACCTAAATGGTATAAGGGATTCTGAGAGCTCCCTCTGTCTCAAAACCCCGTTTTCGTTCTCCACTATGCAGAAGGTCCGTTAGGCTGCTTGGCAGTCAGCAATTAGAACAGCCAGTCTACCCAGATATTAGGCTGGATTTGTCTAACCTAATATACATGGCGATCAGTGGTCCCAAAGGGACCCTTCCTTTTTAAAGGAAGAAATTAATGATATCCCTTTTCATTACATTGGTGCCGGGAATTTCTCTAAGCAGCCTCTTTAAAAGAACAAATTCAAACAGGCCCCAGAAACAAATGCAAGAGATCTGCAAAGCTCTTGAGGGATGAGTTACACACTATCCTAATTTCAAAGGAGAAGTTTTGATGCCAGGATACAATGGCTGGGCTCTCCCAGTGGGCTTTAAATGCCAAATTCTGCCTTTGTGTAGAAATCAGATAAGTGCAAAGAGCTCGAGGCTTGTTTCAGCTCTTAACTGATTTGTCCTCCAAAAGGACAGTTCGCATGCTAGTTCATTACCCAGGGTCTGAATGTTTGGGGTATGAGCCGGGGACAGAGCATCCTAGGATCCTCTCCAGATCTCCAAGGGTCAAATTACAAAGTGTCCATTCTGTTTGTCCTTCACTGCTATATTTATCCATGCTCAGAGCAGTTCAGCTCCCAGCCTCACACTTGCACTCTGCGCTCTGATTTTCAACTTCGGTTGCCATCTGGGGACCAGGTTCTTCTCATCTGTTGTGGGCTGCCATTCTTTGTTCTAGACTGCATCCTCTCATTCAGTTTATTAATGGTGAACCCACTTCATGTTGCAGCTTCTACCAAACAAATTCTGTGGGAAAGCGTTGGGAAAAAGTACATCACATTATCTTGCCCCATAAAGGGGAAGTTAAAATAGATGTTCCCTCCAACCCACCACTCTGAGCAAATTAACCCATCTGAAGGACAACCTATAAATAATGACTGAGTGATTAGAGGATTGAACACACACTGCATTAAAGTTCTGCTTACATTATCTGTAACCATTGAATTATAAACATTGAGCTTAGAGTGATGATCTTCTCTGTAGCACTCCTGACACATGGTCATGCAGGCTGATTTCACACATTCTTTTGCAGACCTTTTTATATCCAGAGCCCCTCTGAGAAACTAATGTAATCCACATCCCCTAATTCCAGAAAAATGGGCAAATGCACAGCTATACTATTTTGTGCATAATGCCAGGCTCTCCCCAGACATCTTCATAGTCCCATCGGGGTCTTCATCCCAGGTTAAGAATCTGTACTGGTGAAAGTAGCTGACTAACTTTGAAGACTATCAATTTTATAGTTAGAAAGCTTGATAGAAGGACTTCTCTTCCTGTTTCCCAATAACTGAACAAGAAAAAAAAAAAAAAAGTTACTTCTTTTTCCGGGTTTAGTTCTTCAACTATTTGTAGATTGTTATAGCTTTCTCTTTGGGGCCGTTCATTCTGTAATTCATCAAATAACCTTTAAAAGCTATGACCACATCCAAGACATTATTAATGCCAAGATCTAAGGTCTTGGGACTAGAAGACACACATGCAATCCAAAAAAGATAGAGCTACCTAGTTCTCAAAAATGCCAAGGCAGGTTGCTATAGTATTTTTCTTCTTCATTAAAATAAAAAAACATTGATCCCTTAAAAAAAATTTTTTTTAAACCTCAGAATTCTTGAAAAGACTAAAATATTGAACCTCATTTATTTCTCCATCACCTTAACTCTTTTTTTAATTAAAAAATATTACTTAGCTATTGTTCAATTTTCCATGCTTCATAGAGAAGGAAAATTCTTAGAATTTTAGACTGGAAGTTGGAACTTAAAGATTGAGAAAAAATTATTTTGCTTTTTACTTTGAACTCCCTACAAAATGGGATTAATATTTTCTGAGCCACTTGTAAATGCTCAGATAATTTATACACAACATATATTAGTATTTATGCTCTCCTTGAAAGCAGTTTCTTCTTGGTTCTCATTAATATCAGTCTGAACTTAGATGCTACCCTGCTTTGACTTCTTAGGCCACTAATTTTGTAAAAATATTAATGGTCCCAGGAATCTCATATGTTGTATTTTAGAGTTTTAAAACTGCTGTTGGTTTTTCTCTTTCATCGAAGGCTGAATTATAACTAGATAGAATTTAGAAAAAAATCAAGATACAGATAAAACAAAACAAAACCTCATAAAATCCCCCAATTATAACAACAAACCTGATCAAATGTCTAGAGACGAGGTGTTTGACTTGATTTTAGGCAGTCGGTTAGCCCTCACTAAAAAGTGAATAGATTTGATCAAGTCATGCCAGAATTCCCTAAAAGTTATATAATTCTGTAAAGAGAAGATATGTGAGTTGGTAACGAGGTATGTGTGTTGACAGAGTCTTGACATCTTCCCCCCAGGTAGTAAAATGATTGCAATGTCTGCATTTTAGAAAATATTTTTCAGAAAATGATTGTGATTCACTATTGTAACATTTTACATACTTCCTTTGAGTCTACTCACCACCTAACAGTGTTTTCTTGCCTATCCTATTACAGTTAGTGCTCTTTACCTTGACATGGAGGCCTGAAGGTGTGAGTCTATACATGTGTGTGTATATATGAGTGTGTGTGTGTGTGTGTGTGTGTATAGATAGATAGATACATGCATGTATGTGTATAATAAGAAACATATCAGACAGCATCCCTGCAGGAAATAGATTGTACAGTCAAATTAGGATAGATTGAGAATTGTTAAATCAAGGGATTATTTTATAATAAAAGGTTATGGATAGAATGTAAGGAAACTATATAGGATACTATCGTACCCTGGGGGCTAGTGAGAGTGGTGCTGTTAGCATATATACCTAAAAGGTAAGGAAAGGACATGGCATCTGGAACCCAGAAGGAAAGAACCATGTGAGTAGAGGGGTCTTGAGAAGAAAGATGACCTTCAGTCAAGAACACAGTCAGCACAGTATGGTACTGGCACCAAAACAGAAATATAGACCAATGGAATAAGATAGAAAGCCCAGAGATTAACTCACACACCTATGGGCACCGTATCTTTGACAAATGAGGCAAAATATACAATAGGGCAAAGATAGTCTCTTTAATAAGTGGTGCTAGGGAAACTGGTCAGCTACATGTAAAAGAATGAAATTAGAATACTTCCTAATTACCATATACAAAAGTAAACTCAAAATGGGTTAAAGACCCAAAGGTAAGAC
>NW_011494762.1:101701-109789 GCF_000754665.1 Bison bison bison
TGGAAACTATAAAACTCTTAGAGGAGAATATAGGCAGAACACTCTATGACATAAATCACAACAAGGTCCTCCATGACACACCTCCTTGAGTAATGGAAATAAAAACAAAAATAAACAAGTGGGACCTAATTAAACTTAAAAGCTTTCATACAGCAAAGGAAACTATAAACAAGGTGAAAAGACAACCCTCAGAATGGGAGAAAATAATAGCAAATGAAACAACTGACAAAGGATTAATTTCCAAAATATACAAGCAGCTTATGCAACTCAATACCAGAAAAACAAACAACCCAATTAAAAAGTGGGCAAAAGACTTAAACAGACATTTCTCCAAAGAAGACATACAGTTGGCTAATAAACACATGAAAGGACATCACTCATTATTAGAGAAATGCAAATCAAAACTGCAATGAGATATCACCTCACACCAGTCAGAATGGCCATCATCAAAAAATTTTACAAACAATAAATGCTGGAGATGGTGTGGAGAAAAGGGAACCTTCTTGCACTTTTGGTGGGAATGTAAATTGATACAGCCGCTATGGAAGACAGCATCGAAATTTCTTTAAAAACTAGGAATAAAACTACCATATGACCCAACATTCCTACTACTGGGCATATACCCCAAGAAGACCAAGACTGAAAAAGTCACGTGTAGGCCAAGGTTCATTACAGCACTATATACAATAGCTAGGACATGGAAGCAACCTAGATGTCCATTGACAGATGAAAGGATAAAGAAGCTGTGGCATATATATACAATAGAATTCTAATTCAGCCATAAAAAGGAATGCATTTGAGTCAGTGCTAATGAGGTGGATAAACCTAGAGCCTATTATACAGAGTGAAGTAAGACAGAAAGAGGAAAACAAATATCGTATATTAATACATATATATGGAATCTAGAAAGATGGTACTGAAGGTACTATTTGCAGGACAGCAATGGAGATGCAGACATAGAGAGTAGACTTATGGACACGGGGGTGGGGGCGGCAGGTAGGAAGAATAGGGTAGGACTAATGGAGAGTAGCATGGAAACATACACTAACATGTAAAACGGATGCATGCTAAGTCACCTGAGTCATGTCCAACTCTTTGTGACTCCATGGACTATAGCTCACCAGGCTCCTCTGTCCATGGGATTCTCCAGGCAAGAATACTGGAATGGGTTGCTATTCCCTTCTCCAGGAGATCTTCCCGACCTAGAGATTGAACCCACATCTCTTAAGTCTCTTGCATTGGCAGGTGGTTCTTTACCACTTGCGCCACCTGGGAAGCCCATAGCCAGTTGGAATTTGCTATATGACTCAGAGAACTCAAACCAGGGCTCTGTGACCACCTAGAGGGGTGGGATGGGGTGGGAGGTGGGAGGAAGGCTCAAGAGGGAGGGGACATATATATATATATATATATATACCTATGACTGCTCTGTGTTCATTTATGGCAGAAACCAACACAATATTATAATTATCCTTCAATTAAAAAAAAAAAAAAAAAGAATGTTGTCAACACACAACAACCTGACAGGAAGGGAGCTGTGGAATAAGAGAAAGTATTTTATCTCTCTTTGCTCACTTTCTTCCTTCCTTTATGTCCTGTTAGGACCCCTTATTGGCCAAGCCACTGGGAAGACAAAGTACTCCATACAGGTCAGTTTCTGGGTCAGAAACTGTGGTAGACATAGATGGAGAATGGATATGCTGGGAAGAAATGCTGCACCACTTAAAAGTACCCAATATAACTTCAGTTACTAATAAATTCACATTCCTAATAAGTTCACTCCCTTTGACAGATGAAAGATGAAAACACTTCTCTGGAATATATTTTTTAAAACAGTGCCTTAGTTAGGAATTGTTCTGTATTTAAATAAACAGACTGCAATACAGTGACTTCAACAGATAAATGTTCATTTTCTTCATGCCACCAGAACTCTGGGGGTATGCAGTTTTTTATATTGACTGAAGAGATCAAGAATGTCAGGCAAGGCCATGCCTCTGCAATTCTCTTGGCTTTTTATGATCTCAAGATGGCTGCCGGAGCTACAGCCATCACAGCTGCATTCTTTGTGAAAGGACAAAAAGGATTTTCCTGGAGGCCCTATGAAATGCCTTTTGTTTACTTCTCAGGGCCCTCCTTTATCTGCAGGAGAACCTAAAAGAAATTTGAGTTAATCAGTTTGTTGCCCCTACGAGAAAGCATTCTGTTGGGAAAGAAGCAAGCAAGAATGAATGTTGAGTAGATAACCAGTAGTGCCTACCCAATATAGACTTTAATCATCTCAGGCACATATGCTAAGGACAGAGTTTCTTGCTGATTTCTGAACTGGGGAATTTTCAAGTCATATGAATAAAATAGTCCCTCCTTAATGATCAGATTTAGCCTTGGATCTCTCTTCATGGAATACCAAGGCCTGCAGGAAAGAGGCCACTTATAAGAGATGGTTATAAAATCCAGCTTGCTCCTTGGAAGGAAAGCTATAACAAACCTAGACAGCATATTAAAAAGCAGACATATCACTTTGCTAACAAAGGTCCATCTAGTCAAAGCTATAGTTTTTCCATTAGTCATGTATGGATGTGAGAGTTGGACCTTTAGAAGGCTGAGTGCCGAAGAATTAACTGTGGTGTAGGAGAAGACTCTTGAGAGTTCCTTGAACTGCAAGAAGATCAAACCAGTCAATCCTTAAAGAAATCAACCCTGATTATTCATCGGAAGGGCTGATGCTGAAGCTGAAGCTCCAATACTTTGGCCACTTGATGCAAAGAGCCAACTCATTGAAAAAGACTCTGATCTGGGAAAGATTGAAGGCAAATGGAGAAGAGGGTGGAAGAGGACAAGATGGTTTGATAGCACAACCAACTCAATGGACATGAATCTGAGCAAGCTCTGGGAGATAGTGAAGGACAGGGGAGCCTGGCATGCTGCAGTCCATGGGGTTGCAAAGAGCTGGACACAACTTAGAGACTGAACAATAACAACAAATAAAATTCTAAGACAGATATTCAAGTATGTTTTGTGGAAACAGTTTGTTCAAACAAAGTGAAGCTACTTCTTATGGTAGAGTCGAGAAATGAGAGCAATGGAAAAGACACACTTTTAGAATGCTGGTAGAAGTATAAAGGAACAATTTTTACACAGAAATATTTTTCAGTGTATATTGAGGGACTTCTAAAAATGGTCAGATCCTTTATCCCAATAATTTACTCATAATCTGCCTTTTTAAAGTCTAGAAAAAGTTATGAGAACAATTAAATAAATTTGATACCACTGTACCCCATGGAACTATAGCCCACCAGGCTCCTCTGTCCATAGAATTCTCCAGACAAGAATACTGGAGTGGGTAGCCATTCCCTTCTCCAAGGGATCTTCCCGACCCAGGGATCAAACCCAGGTCTCCTGCATTGCAGGCACTAGTGAAACCCATATATTATGGAATAATATATAACTATTAAAATTATATTACAAAGCATTTATGATAGCATGAGAGAATTGATTTCATTATCACATTAGCCAAGATTCTGCTGCAGTTTTTCTTGAGTATTTTAATTCTCTAGGTCTCCTTTTGCTTTAATATCCACTGAAATGACCAGAGCCTAGTATTAATAGTAGGATTATTAGTATTCTAGTATTAATAATAGGATTTATACCCTCAAACTGCCCATCAGCACCTCAAACTGAAGGAAAAAACAAACACCTCTTTAGAAAGAATTGATCAAGAGCTTTAAAGGGAAGTTCATAAAAGGAAAAAAAAATACAAATGACCTAGGACTCTATGCAAATGTTCAGCTTCAAATTTAATACAAAAAAATGAAAATTTCTTTTTTGCTTTACAAATGAAAATGAAAGTGTTAGTCACTCATCTGTATCTGACTCTACAATCCCATGGACTGTAGCCTGCCAGGCTCCTCTGTCCATGCAATTCTCCAGGCAAGAATACTGGAGTGGGTTGCCCTTCCCTTCTCCATCAGATCTTCTTGACCCAGGGATCGAACCCAGGCCCCCACATTGCAGGCAGATTCTTTAACATCTGAGCCAGCAGGGGAGCCCCAAGCTATGATTTTTTTAAAAAAAGATAATACCTGGGCTGTCAGGAAAGCAAGGAAACAAGGGCACTCATAGAATTGTTTGTGTCAGGGCAACACCCTCTTTGAGGACAAATCTGCCAATATATCATTTGACTCAGAAACACCTGCACCATAAACTTATTCTCTGTACGTAATTGGACAAGCGCATTGGAAGCAATTTATACTATTCTGTGGCTAGTTGTATTGAAGTATAAAAAAGAACCCGATGATGTTAATTCTTGGTCACTCTGAGAATTTTGATAGATGAGAAATAAGAAAGTGCTTGACATGGTACCTAGCACACAGTGGGTGCTGAATAAGTGTTTATTAAATGATAAATTGATTCAGATGGGTAGACACTTTAGGGGAAAATGAATTTTGTCTAAAAGAGCATCTTGCGTTTTAGTCTCATGTTGTAAATATTTCTGGTCAACGTTGGTAACCGTGGACTAGAGCTTAGGAAACAGGACACAGCCATCTGTCAAGAACAGTGGGAGACTTTAGGGATGAGATTTCTTTCTGTTTGTCTGTCTTTCCTTTCTTTTCTTTCTTGTACAAATCAGCTATGAAAATGAATGTGGTCTCCAAACAAGGCTGGAGAGAGATTAGTAGTGAGCCTTGGAAAAATCTGTAGGGAGCAAGGTAGACCAAATCAGGTTGCTCGGTGGTTTATTTAGCTTATGCAGTGCTTTGACTGAGAGAAAAACTAAACTGGGTCATCTGATTGACAAGCATAATCATTTTAGAAAAATTTGCATAGTCTGGAGAGATGATCTCAGGCCCTGCTGAAAGGAGGGTGTAGCTTACTTTAAAGTCTTTTCTCCTCCTTTCCTCAAACACTTTTCCCATAACACACCTGAAAAATCCCCTAACCTTTGTTGCAAAAGAATTTGACTAGAGTAATCAGTGAAGACAGTTTGAAATATTGGACTTCATATCAGCAGGTTATAGCACATTAAAATACTCTTGGATTTTAATGATGAAAATATGTTGAAATAGAAACTTCTGCAGGTTGCATTATTTTCTCAGAAATTCCCAAAAGAATATGCTTAAATCACTTAATGTAAGAAAGTATCTAAAATAGGTTAAGAGACTTGTTCTTCACTGTTTAAGCTACAAAGGGAAGGATGAAGTAATGCTGCTGAGTTAGAAGGACTTTGACTAGAAAATTCAGTTTATGTGCATAACATGGTATCTAAGAAAAAATGAGCTTTAGAAAATGGCTATGGCATTATTATTTTACTGATTGTAATACTTGAGAATTTTTACCATGTAAATTGTATAGACAACTAAAGAAAATAAAGCTTACATTTTAGGTTCATTTTGAATATGCATTATGGCTAGAATTCCATCATTTGAATTTTTCTAAGTTCTGCTTACCCCAGAAACTAAATATTATTACCCATTTTATGGGGAAAGCTATGAGTGGCTGGTGAGAAAAATCTTAATTTTTTCCACAGCATTAACATTATCTGCACCAAACTTATTCAAAGTATGGGAATCTATGGTATTATCAGATCATGCCAGCAAAAGAAAGCTCAATTTTTAAAAAATTATACACCAAGTGTGAATGGGTTTGGCATTTTGAAAAGGGTCTCATTCTCAGTACGTAAATCCTCTCTGTATCATTCTGAAGCTCAGATGTTTCTGATTAGTGTCCTGCTGTCTCACTGGTACCTCCTAGAAGTCAGGAAGATTAGTAGAGTGCATGCAGTCCTTACATCTCAGCATGATTGAGTCCAGGTTTGAGAGGAGGGCAGTGACCTGATGAAGAAATACAGCCTTCTCTGCCTGAGTCACACACTTAGAGCCCTAGAACTTTAGCACAGATATTCGTCAGCCATCTAACCTTTAATATTGTCATATTTTTAAATGAGAACTCAACCCAGTGGCCTGTAGGAAACAGATTATAGAATTTTTGCAAGCAACCTTCAGTTAAAACAAAAATTTGAACTGCATTCATTGTCATGAAGAGAATGTTGTCTTTCCAGAGACTCTAAGAGCAAAAATAAAATGATGCAATGCAGGATGAAGAGGGAATGATTTCAGTTATTAACCTAATGTTTAGTTATAAGCTTATTATTATAATACGATTATATATTTATATGGTTAGATAGCATACAAGATGGTTAGAGAGCATCACCAACTCAATGGACATGAATGGGAGCAAATACCCGGAGGTAGTGGAGGATAGAGGACGGTGGGCCACAATTCATGGGGTCACAAAGAGTTGGACATGACTTAACAACTGAACAACAACAATAATAATTATAATATATTTCTACTGAAACTGTCATTCTGATGCCAAAATCAAAATTAGATGAGTGTTAATGAAATTAATAAGAATTTCAATAAGATCTTTGTAAATTTCTCTAAGTTTCGCAACTGAAAATATTAAATTTCTCCCCTACCAATGAATTTTAGGTGATGCTAGTGAAGATTGTGGGAGATTCAAAGAATGGGACTTATAGAAATATTTGAAACTCTTTGGACCTGAAAGTGTGACATTGCTTTGTTCATATAAAGTCATGTAATGAAAGGTTTAAGAAAGTTAACAGGATACAGATCCAATCAGAGACTGAAGAATAAACCACTGAGCTTCACTTCTGATCAGCATAAGATGTTTTGTTTGGGGCCTTTGGCTGAAGTTGGAAAGGAATGATTTGACTTGCTGAGTTGATGCTGAGATGCCTCCAGGCAGAAAGTCCAATGGAAAAGAACAACACAGAGCCAGAGTCACAAAGTGAATGCCACTGTGAAGAAAGCCATACCTTTTACTGCTTCTTATGGGGAACAGAAATAATTACAAGTGTTTGGAAATTAGGGTCTTAAGTAGTCTTCAGTTCAGTTCAGTCGCTCTGTCGTGTCCGACTCTTTGTGACCCCATGAATCCCAGCACGCCAGGCCTCCCTGTCCATCACCAACTCCCGGAGTTCACTCAGACTCATATGCATTGTGTTGGTGATGCCATCCAGCCATCTCATCCTCTGTCGTCCCCTTCGCCTCCTGATCCCAATCCCTCCCAGCATAAGAGTCTTTTCCAATGAGTCAACTCTTCGCATGAGGTGGCCAAAGTACTGGAGTTTCACCTTCACCATCACCCCTTCCAATGAACACCCAGGACTGATCTCCTTTAGGAGGGACTGGTTGGATCTGCTTGCAGTCCAAGGGACTCTCAGGAGTCTTCTCCAACACCACAGTTCAAAAGCATCAATTCTTTGGCGCTCAGCTTTCTTCACAGTCAAACTCTCACATCCATACATGACAACTGGAAAAACCATAGCCTTGACTAGACAGACCTTTGTTGGCAAAGTAATGTCTCTGCTTTTGAATATGCTATCTAGGTTGGTCATAACTTTCCTTCCAAGGAGTAAGCGTCTTTTAATTTAATGGCTGCAATCACCATCTGCAGTGATTTTGGAGCCCAAAAAAATAAAGTCTGACACTATTTCTACTGTTTTCCCATCTATTTTCCATGAAGCGATGGGACCAGATACCATGATCTTCATTTTCTGAATGTTGAGCTTTAAGCCAACTTTTTCACTCTCCTCTTTCACTTTCATCAAGAGGCTTTTGAGTTCCTCTTCACTTTCTGCCGTGAGGGTGGTGTCATCTGCATATCTGAGGCTATTGATATTTCTCCCAGCAATCTTGATTCCAGCTTGTGCTTCTTCCAGCCCAGCGTTTCTCATGATGTACTCAGCATAGAAGTTAAATAATCAGGGTCATAATATACAGCCTTGACATACTCCTTTTCCTATTTGGAACCAGTCTGTTGTTCCATGTCCGGTTCTAACTGTTGCTTCCTGACCTGCATATAGGTTTCTCAAGAGGCAGGTCAGGTGGTCTGGTATTCCCACCTCTTGAAGAATTTCCTACAGTTTATTGTGATCCACACCGTCAAAGGCTTTGGCATAGTCAATAAAGCAGAAATAGATGTTTTTCTGGAACTCTCTGGCTTTTTCCATGATCCAGCAGATGTTGGCAATTTGATCTCTGGTTCCTCTGCCTTTTCTAAAACCAG
>NW_011494762.1:109889-119708 GCF_000754665.1 Bison bison bison
GATCCAGCAGATGTTGGCAATTTGATCTCTGGTTCCTCTGCCTTTTCTAAAACCAGCTTGAACATCTGGAAGTTCACGGTTCACGTATTGCTGAAGCCTGGCTTGGAGAATTTTGAGCATCACTTTGCTAGCGTGTGAGATGAGTGCAATTGTGCGGTAGTTTGAGCATTCTTTGGCATTGCCTTTCTTTGGGATTGGAATGAAAACTGACCTTTTCCAGTCCTGTGGCCACTGCTGAGTTTTCCAAATTTGCTGGCATATTGAGTGCAGCACTTTCACAGCATCATCTTTTAGGATTTGAAATAGCTCAACTGGAATTCCATTACCTCCACTAGCTTTGTTCATAGTGATGCTTTCTAAGGCCCACTGGACTTCACATTCCAGGATGTCTGGCTCTAAGAGAGTGATCACACCATCGTGATTATCTTGGTCATGTAGATCTTTTTATACAGTTCTTCTATGTATTCTTGCCACCTCTTCTTAATATCTTCTGCTTCTGTTAGGTCCATACCATTTCTGTCCTTACACAGATCTAAACTGTGAAAAGCTCAATGAGATTTAGGAATGGAATGATGAAGAGTCATGCACATTTTTGGTGCTAAATTGCTTCAGTTGTGTCCGACTCTGTGCGACCCCATAGACGGCAGCCCACAAGGCTCCACCATCCCTGGGATTCTCCACGCAAGAACACTGGACTGGGTTGCCATTTCCTTCTCCAGTGCATGAAAGTGAAAAGTGAAAGTGAAGTCGCTCAGTCGTGTCAGACTCGTAGCGACCCCATGGACTGCAGCCCACCAGGCTCCTCCATCCATGGGATTTTCCAGGCAAGAGTACTGGAGTGGGGTGCCATTGCCTTCTCCACCATCTCACCTAATTCTAAGTTATCTTCAGCTTATGGTGATAGTTAAACAAGACAGCATCCTTGGTATATAAGGGCAGAGTGTGGAAGAAGGCCCTGGAGGAGTTCAGGGGACTTCCTGTTGGGTTTGTTTTTTTTTTTTTTTTTTTGCTTGCTTCACTTGACCATACTGACACTCTAACAATAAATACTCAGAAACATTCTAGCAAATGTTCAGGAGTGGTGGCATATGGAGTGTTTGATTTTGTTTGTGTTTAAAATATGATTTCTACACAGATGGCATTGGTTTAGCTGTTGTGTGACTTTGTTTGGATCTTTTTGCGCTCAATAAAGAGATGAGAACCATAGCTCTTTGAAACATCCAGCTCCCAGGTTTGATTATGTGATCTGCCTCCCCACATTTGCAAAGGTATAGGCTTTCCTCCCTAAGATACCTTTACTTGTCAGTGAGATTTCAGTGACTCTCAACAGTGGGTTTCAGTTGGATCTTGGAGTATTAAGGTTAAGGCAATAAATGGAGGCTGTGAAAATTCCACGGACCAAAAAACTTTGATATTTTGATTCCAGAATGCAGTTACTATAGTAGGAATATGGTCATGATACTAGAGCCGACGAAGCCAACTGTTTCTTTGAAAAGTTGGATTGCCAGGGACAAGGCCTAAAAAATGAAGTCAGTGGCATGTGTGTCCTGTTAGATAAGTTGGTGTGTAATATCCATAGATATTTTTAGACATCCAGTCTGTCATTTTCTCTTTCAACCTTGGTGGTAAGGGAGGTTGGAGGAGAGGGGGAAAAAAAAAGCTTAAAATACTAGTGATTCATAAAATTGTGAATGTCACTGTTTTGTTTGTTAATCATCATACCTGTATTTTCCCATTAGCTGGGACCTGAATATTATTGCAAGGAATATTGGCATGCCAGTTTTGTTTCCTTTTGTCTGTATTTAGCTTTCTCTGATGGCTGTTCACCCATCTTTCCAAAAGTTAGCTAAAGTCAGTGTCTTTCTTTTACATTCCCCACAAAAAAATGCAACTTCCAGTAATGTTCAAGTAATATGTTCTTCTCTTTACTAATGTGGTTGATGTCTTAGGTAAAAATGGTTGTATAAGAAAATACACATTTCATCACCAATAGCCTCTGAAGGATATTTCACTGGAAGTTATGAAGCTGCACTTGAATTGTGTGTTAACTTATAAGCAGAGGAGTCATTTCCTTCCTAGGACCTTGAAAGAGAGAGACTCTATAAAACCAAACCGGGTTATCTTCTCAAACTTCAAGTTTTGAATTGTGAATGATAGAAAACTGAAAGTCATGGAAAATATTTTGCTCTTTTAATCCCTAAATTCTAGAATTCAGGCTATTTTGCTAATTTTTTTTTCCTGCAGGATCTGGCTCTTTTAACAATGTTTTCATTATAAGGTAATGTGGATTATTTGAAGATGAGAGTATTTGGTAAATACTTCATCCACCTAAACCTAATTTAACTAATTTGGAAGAGGATTAAGGAGACTCAGACACTGGTATGATCCAGAGAGAAGAGCCAAGATTAACGTACTGAGCTGCCAGAACTATTGTTTCAAACATTGTGAAATCAAATTTAGATCTCATACACAAGTTCTTGGCTGAAGAAAAAGAGTTTTCCAGTTTGGAGTGAAAACCAACTTCTCCCAGCTGCTGTAACAGGAGCATGAAAATGGTGTTTGAAGGAAAGAAATTGCATGTAAAAAATTGGTTTAAAGGATTGGAGTTGAGTTAATTTTCTGTCTTCCTTTTTATTTAGCTCTTTCCTTTATGCTTGGTAGCCTTGGGTTACTCTGAATTAAAATTAATCTTTTTTAAATTGGATCTTTGTGAACAAAATAGCAAAATATCTCCATTTCACAGATAAGGAAACTGCTGTTCCAAAAGATTAGGTGCCTTGCCCACACTCCACAGCCAGGAGCCAAGATTCCACATGGGTTTTTCTCACTGAAAAACCTGGGCTCTGGACCACTCTATCATCTTCCACAGCAAATACATTACTCCACTTGGTGTCATTACACATTGCCTCCATCTCTTCCAGCTGCTATAACAAAAATACCACAGGCTGGGTGGCTTAAACAGAAGACATCTCTTTCTTACAGTTTTGGAGGCTGAGAAGTCCACGATCAAGGTGCCAGCAGATTCAGTGTCTGGTGAGGGCCTGCTTCCTGGTTCATAGACAGGGGTCTTTTGAGTGTCCTCACGTGGCAGAAGTGGTAAGGGACCTCTCCTGGGTATAATAAGGGCACAAGGCCCATTGAAGGCTCCTAATCACCTCCCAAAGGCCCCACCTCCAAATACTACCACACTAGGGATTAGGATTTCAGTGTATGAACAGTTGAATCAGGGTGGGGGGACACAAACTTCTAATGTAGCGGATACCTAACCCTGCTTTTTGGTGGTTTTCCTTAATCATTCTTGTATGACTGGCAGGGCTGATTCTATTTAGCAAATGGCCATTCTGATTATTGGTCCTTGAAGAAATAACCATTTGTGTTTTATTCTGGGCTAGTTTTTAGATTATTTGCAATTTTTTCTTTGTAGTTTTGCAGCGCCCCAGACAGTTTCTCAGTTATCACACAGATATCTGTATAAATATTTATTTCACAAATTATCAGCACCCCAGCAACCCATCTGTGAATGATAGGCAGGAATCTGAAGTTCTCACAGCCTTCTCCTTAAGCCTTTTGCTATTGTTGTTCCCTAACGTGGTACTTGGAACACAGTTGGGACTTCATCTTTGTGAAATAAATGAGTCTATCTGATCATCCTGGAAGACTCACCAATAACATCTCCCTTGCTAATTTAGGATTACCTTCTAAAAGCCTGCTGTTCACATAACCTTGTATTTATCAAGATAGTTAACACATATTTATCAGGCTAACTGGCTTTCATTAGCAGTGAGTGTGGTGCTAGAGAAGACTCTTGCGAGTCCCTTGGACTGCAAGGAGGTCCAACGAGTCCATCCTAAAGGAGACTAGTCCTGGGTGTTCATTGAAAGGGCTGATGCTGAGGCTGAAACTCCAATACTTTGGCCACCTCGTATGAAGAGTTGACTCATTGGAAAAGACCCTGATGCTGGGAGGGATTGGGGGCAGGAGGAGAAGGGGACGACAGAGGATGAGATGGCTGGACGGCATCACCGACTCGATGCACATGAGTTTGGGTGAGCTGTGGGAGTTGGTGATGGATAGGGAGGCCTGGTGTTGCAAACAGTCGGACACTACTGAGCGACTGAACTGAACTGAACCGAACCAAACCGAATTTCTAAAGGAATTGGAGATGTTGGTGGATATTTTTAAGCAAGAGCAACTAAAAGATTTGTTCATTTCTTAAATAAACACTCATTTATTATTTACTTTGATATAAGCCACAGAAAGAGAAGGATGAATATGGTTTTATACCTGTCAGGTGGGATAACTGTTATTATGTTGTTCTGTACAGGTTGAAATGGGAACCCAGAGTTAGGGCATTCAACTTGCATTTAGGACTCAGGAAAGGTTCCAGGAGAAGAGCAACCTGAGATGATTCTTCAGGGCTAACAGATGGAGTGTTGTGCTGGAGCTTAGGCCAAGCTCTGAGGAGCAGTAGGAAATGAGCTATAGAGGGAAGTAGGTGTCAGATCAGAAAGGGCCTTGTGTGCTGAGCTGTAGAGTGCCATCTTCTGAAGTGATGACAGACAGAATGATTCCCATAGAGAAGCTAAAAGGGCCTGGTGATTGATTCATGGTAGAAACTACTGGAGAGAGATTCTGGCTTGTGCTCTTCCTCAACACATTGTAGAAAAGTATGCCTTTCCAATAACTTTTTAAGGCAATGAGTCTCAATGGCAGCTGTTAAGGTTATGATAAGTTGAAGCTAGAGAAATAAGTCTGAAACAATGGTTTGTCTTTAATGCACAAATGAAACTTGGTGGTCAGGTGGTGGAAGAGTAGAGGAGGCTGTCAAAGGCATTTTCTCCACCTGGCAATGGAACAGGCCCTGCCTCATGGCCAAGGTTGGCACCCACTTATGTAAGACACCCCCTGGTGCAACATGGCAGATTTTGATAAGCATAAATATCCATAAGCATATTTGGCTAAATTTGGGAAACAAATTCGCAGTGTAATTCACAGTGTAAAGTGGGGAAACAAATTCACAAAATTGTGAAGCTCTGCCTGTTCTCATTTTTCCAGGTCAGTCTGTTATGAGAATTAATCTGTGTCATGACTGATTTTCTTCTAGGTATTCCTCATCCCTTCAGTAATTTGTCATATAAACTCCAATCTTCCATACTTGATATTCAGCTATACCTTGAAGTTGGTCTCAGTGTGCTACTAGTCAGGAATAGGGCTCAAACAAAAGGTGTGTGTGTGTTTGGATTGTATATTGTAAATTGTAAATTCTAAAGGATTGTAAATTCTAAAGCAAAACCCCCTCTCTATAGAAGATATTTGTTATTCTAGAGATTCGACTTCTTCTAGGAGATATGTATGTAGACTGTTGTATCAGCAAAGTTTTACTGAACTGAGAATCAAACTGAGTTATATAATAACTAGTAGGATATAGGATGTTTGTTGATCAAAGTCCAAGAAATTAGAGAGTGGCTATTTTGGTAATTAATTCACAATGTACACATGATTACACTCTTCCAGAAGGAACTGCATCTGGACCTAAGAACTCTAGTCCTCCTACAGACCAAAGAGGGTTCTTAACTCCATTATGAGCCTGGGAGACTTTATTTTCCAAAGTAAAATGAACAGCTGACAAAAGGAAATTAACCTTATAAAATAAGAATAATTTGTGGCATGCAGATTATGGACCTTTGATTGACACAAAGTTTCCCTAAAAATATTTTATACTATTAATTGAATAAGCTCGAAGGGGAAGGAAAAACTATCCCAGCAATAGCTAGGAGAATATTTCAAGTTAAGAGGTGAAAAGATAGTGCCAATATATATTTCACAATACATTTTTAAATAAAAAGCTTCCTAAAAGACTGGATGGCCTTAAAAAGGATATATAAATGGTCTTGTTTAGGATAATTTCCATCAATCAACCATAGGTGCACTTTTTCTTCTCCAGTTCTTTAATTAATTAGTAACTACAGTCCCCGTTAAGTTTAAAGTTCCTTTAACATATGTTACATAACAGCCCTGTTATTACTTCCAATTAGTGCTTAGAGCTGGAATATGCCTTAGAATTCAACAGCCTAATCACCCCCATTTTATGGTGAAAGAAACTAAGGACCAAGAAAGTAAAGTGACTTGCCACAGCTCAAAACAAACGAAAAGACTTTCACCCAGAATGCTGAAGCACTTAATATAGCATGCTGATCTTTGTTAATCAGAAAATCTTTATTGTGTTCTGTTTATTGAAGTTAAGTAAATCACAAAGCCTTAACCAGTTTCACCCTGCAACGTGACCATCTTGATGATGTGCATGCATGGGGGGCTCTCATTAACCTTCATCAGGTTTAAGCAATATTTAATTCTAATTGGCTTCATTTTCAGTTGGCCATTATTTAATCTATTGAGATTGACCCGTGTAATATATAGTTTTCAAGATTTCAACACAATTCGGGGATTTTTTGCATGCAGATATTTTCCTTTTGCCCAAGGCAATAATAGACAGGGATGCAAACACTGCTTTAAAGAGGGTGTCTGCTGATTTACATATTTTAAAAGTATTAAGATCAAAGGTAATGAGAATTTAATCCATATGGCATGCAGAAGATAAATAAGAATATTAATACTGTATCAAATACTAATTAAAAGAAACACATGGATCTAATTTTAAGAATGTAACACAGGGATGAAATACTGTTTGTAAAGTTAAGACCCAATTCTCTCATAACAAGGACAGTTATGGTGAGTGGCTTTTCCACCCTTGCGGTGAACTGCTGGCTGTTTCAGATAGGTAGCTTTCATGATAGTAATTATGAGACAGTGGTCCTTCTTTAACAATTTACAAAATGCTTTCACATCTTTTTTGACCCTTAAAGCAAACCTTGTAGTTCTAGAGCTCTCACCAGCATATCACTGAAGAGGACCTATGCTTGTAGACCTGCACCTAATCTCAATGTTAACTTCCCCCTTTCTCTTTGTCTCCCCTTCCTCCTCTCCTTTTATCTCCCCTCTCTCTCCTTTAATGATGGGTACTCGGAGGGTACTAAGAGATGATCACTCCCTCTCACTGAGAATAATGGATGTACAAATTGATACCGCATTTCTTTAGAGTATCTATAACTATCCATATAATTTATGCTAGTCATCTCCCTTCTAGGAATCTAATTTTAGGAAATAATAAGAGATATGGTCAAATATTTATGCCTAAGGATGTTTCTGAAAATTATAAGTGAACATTTTTAATAAACCAAATATCCAACAACATCTTAAATGATGATGTAATACTAGGAAGCTATTAAGTCATGCATTGGAGAAGGAAATGGCAACCCACTCCAGTGTTCTTGCCTGGAGAATCCCAGGGACGGGGGAGCCTGGTGGGCTGCCATCTATGTGGTCCCACAGAGTCGGACACGACTGAAGTGACTTAGCAGCAGTAGCAGCAGCAGCAAGTCATGTTTACAACGAATATTTACAGTGACCAGTAAGTGTCTGTATTTAAGTGTTAAGAGAAAAAAGTAGGATATAAGATACATAATGTAATACATAAACCCACATATTTATATTTATTTTATCTACATCAAAGGTTAGCAACTATTTTCTGTGATGAACCAGATATTTTAGGTTTGGCAGGGCACAAGATCTGCTGTTGTTGAGTAAAAGACAGTACATAAGCTAACCAGCATTATTATATTCCAATAAAATTTTTTTATAGACACCTATATTTGAATTTCATATAATTTTCACTAGCCACAAAATTTTATTACTCTTTTGATAATTTTTCAACGATTTGAAAATGTAAAAACCACTCTTTGGTCACAACCATTAAAAAAATAGCAGTGGACAAGATTTGGCCTGAGGGTCAGAGTTTGCCAACCCCTAATTTATGTCACTGAAAGAAACACCCTAAAACAGCTGATTACCTCTGGGTAACAGAACTATGAGAGATCCTTATTTTCTTCCTTAACATACTTGCTTGTATGTTTTACATTTTCTATAGTACATATATTATACGTTAACAATAGGAAGAAAAAAATAAGCATTATTTCTTTTTAAAGAGAGACTTTGTCCAAGTTTGACAAATGGTAAGTGGCAAGGGCAGGTTTTGAACAGAGAAACCCTTTCTGCCATACCCAGTGCCCTCTAGAATCACATGACTGGAAAAGTCCTTAGAGATGTGTGAAGAGTCCAGCCTTTTATTTTACAAAAGGAAGTGAAGACTCCCAAAACGTAACAACTCACTCAAGATACATGGCAGTCAGCAGCTCCAGGCCCCAGCCCAGGAGCAGTGCTCTTTCTACTTCCTCCCTAGGCACCATTAGATAGAGGCATGGGTGGGTGGGGGAACATCTGTTCTTTTGAGGTGGGGGGAGCGAATCTCCAAGTCACTTTTATTTTGTATAGTTCCCTTTTCTTTGAGGTTCCTTTCTTTTTGTTTTTAATCCCATAGCCAATTCTGTAGGCCATTGTGCAAAACCACCAGAGGCCTGGTGGCCTACTAATTCTCCGTGAGAGAGTCCCACATGTGGAAGGAGGTTTGTGGAGTCAGCTTTGTCAGAAAATGAGTCAGTTGATGAAGGCTCGGTTTGGTGGTTAACCGTCAGCCCTACCCTATGCAAATATGTCCAAGCCGGCCCCCTCCAGACGAGCTTCTCTGTTCCTGTCCCAGTTCCACCACTGAACTCTGCAGTCCTAAGAATGTTGTAGGGAGAGTCACTGTGCCAAAGCTCCTTTGTCTTTCATTTTCATTCACTAGCCTGTATTTCCTGATCACCTCTAGTTACATCAAGGTCACCGTGCTAGGTTGGCCTGGGGAAAGAAGTCAATCAGGATAAGTCAGTCATGGCCCTGGTCTTCCATGTCAATAAAGTGGCAATACCTCCCCCGTTCACCTTCTGGGAAGTTTGGTATCCAATTTAAATTATCTGTCTAAAGTATTTTGAAAATTAGAGCACTATGCAAATATGAGGGGTGATTTTTATTACTGGTGCCTTTTCTCCTCACTAAAGTGTCAAAGGCCCAGGGTTGAGGCTTTGACAGTGTTTAAGAATGTATAAGAAGGAGAACAGGGAATTCCCTGGCAGTTCAGTGGTTAGGACTCTGATTTTGAACTGCAGAGGGCATGGGTTCAATGGCTTGGCCAAAAAAATAGGAGGTCGGAGGCAGAGGCAGGCCCTGAAGGAGCCTCAAGATCTCAGGTTTCTAGAAATAAGAGCAGGCTGCCACTGGTCGTTTCCTCCCGATTGGCCTGTCAACATGCTACCATAAGAAGCTGAAGGCGAAGCTGATGGAAATTAGTTTCCAGGTTTTGATTCATTTGAACTTGTATGTATTCTAATCGATCTGAATTCCTATCCCCAGAATATTAGAAATACCAACCAAAAAAATTTAAAAATAAACACATTTCCATGTCCTGATGGATATGAAAAACAGACTCAGAAAAACTTATCCTATTCAGATAAAAAAAGATTTTTTAAAAAAAAATTTTTAAGGTACAGAGGGAAGAAGACAGGTTATAAAAGATAACTCTAGTTGCAGGACCCAAACAAAGGTGAAGGACTTGCCATTCTTCAGTATTTACTGTATTCTTCCCATTTGGGTTACGTGCTCTGTGAGTGCTTAATGCAAAGCATGTATATAAAACGGTATCATAATATAAGTCCGTATGGTCCTTTCAGTTCAGTTCAGTTCAGTTCAGTCGCTCAGTCGTGTCCGACTCTTTGCGACCCCATGAATCGCAGCACGCCAGGCCACCCTGTCCATCACCAACTCCCGGAGTTCACTCAAACTCATGTCCATCAAGTCGGTGATGCCATCTAGCCATCTCATCCTCTG